>NC_135883.1:53043424-53447198 GCF_964194155.1 Cetorhinus maximus
TCCACCTGACCGATTGGGGGCAGCTTTGCCCATTGGACTGCATGCTGTGCTCTCAGCTCAGGTGCAGGAATTCTCCTAACCCACTCTGCAAGGCTGCGCTGTTAGCTTGAACCATCGGGGCGACTGGTCCAAACCAGGATGCTGACATTGCAAGGGGCTGTGAGCACCTCCACCAGTGACTGCTTCGTGGTCAGCTTCAGCGAGGAGATTGCACAATGTATGCAGCTGTCCAACTGTTCTGCAGTCCATTAAAACGCTCATGACTTTGCAGTCTGTGCCGGCAGGGTGAAAAGCTCTGGAGCACTTGGTGGCACTTGATGACTCTGCCTTGAATGAGTGGGCAAATAAGCTAGAAGCTTCACTCCACTCATATCAATGTGGCTGCGCTTGAACTGTTTCAGCTGCAGAGGAATGGTCACTTTATACAGGTTATCCTAAAACGTGGCCGCTTCCCTCATCCACCCCAACCCACACCCAAATGCTTGTGCACTATATTCAACGGCAAGACTGCCCTTGACCCCCTCAGCAACGCTCAAGCTGGAAGTCCAACCGGTGACCCTGGCGAGCACTGCATATTGTTGCTGTGTACTCGCCACCGGGTTCCTCTCAAAGTGCAGGCTGCCAAGTGCACGTCTTTGATATGCTGTTGTGAAACACATCGGCGTACTTTCCTGCATGCCTGTGGATGGATGATCCAGCGGTGGTTGGGGGACGATTCTAGCGGGCTGACCTAGTAATGATATGCAGATGTATTACAATGAGGTTCCCGACGTCCGATGGTGGGAAATGTGGCCTGCTGTTGTCAGGCTGAGCAGACAATCGCGAACTGATTTCATGCCATCGTGAAACCGATCGCGCCATATTATTCGCTCACACCACCGAATGCGCCTGATGCTGGCGGGCACGGAAAATCCTGATGAGATTCATCCGGTGTTTTGGATAGGGAGGGGTCGAGGAGCCTGGTGAGGGGAGTGAGGTGGGTGGGGGCCAGGTTTTGGTGGCCAGGTGAGAAATGACAAAGCGGAGTTGGGGGGGGGGGGCGGAGGGCAGGCTAGTAAATCTTGGGGGTGCGAGGGGGCGGGTTGAGGCACACAGGGCACCTTCCTGAAAGACGTGCTCCCTTTCCTTCCTGTCTTTTAACCAGTTAGGTTAAAATGGCGGTCTCCCCACTCCTGCCCGCTTGTTCAAGCCAACCATATTATGGCATGGGCAGCATAATATTCCAGTCAATTGGTTTGTTAACAAGCTCAATTGCCCGTTATTTATTTTTTTCAAAAATGGTGGACAGTCTATTGATTTTGATGCCTGCCTGCGAACTGAGGAACGGGTCAAAGGTAGGCGGGAAGGTGGTGAGCTAATCACCCGTCATATTTTACATTCTCCCCTGCCAAAAAACACACCCAGCTGGTAAAATCCAACCCAATGATCACTAGAACACGAATTCTCATATCCAGATATAAGTAAGTTTGGGAGGACTGCTAAGTATTAAAACTAAATACTAGAGCCAATTTAATGTGAGAGAGAATTTTCATACAAGTCCATTAAGCTGTTGTACATTCATTTCTAGGAAATTTTAGTGACCCTACACACACCTCCATCATGGAGCCTCTTGATGGGAGATGGATGGGGGAATCAGAAGTGGCGGTCAGCATATCGACTTCATGGTTGTCTCAATTCTCCAGTGATTAAAAGCCATCACCTGGCGAACAGGCATGTTGAAATGTGTATCTAATTTTCCAATCTCCACTCCTGTTGAACAAAGAGGGCTGCAGATAGTGACACCACTATTCCCAGCCAAATGGAGATGATTGGGTAATTTCCTCATCATTCATACTTGGAGACCATGCTGTTCTAAGTGATATCATGCCCACAATATAACTTGCCCAAGCATATTATAGTAGAGGAAAGTTGCAAATCCTGAAAGTCCATCACATGCCAACAAGGGGAGTTAACTTTCTTGATCCAGACCTACCCCTTGATTCTGTTCTTTTTTGAGATGCTGATTGATTTGCATGCTTAACCCTCCTTTATTATCATTTATTTCTTATTCCCGGGCAAAGTTTTCAAATTTTGACAAATCTAGGACAGGTGCTAGAAATGAGTTGACATGAGAACTCAATTAATCTTGACATTATTGCTTCTTGACACACATTAAAATTAGCATTAGTCCATCAAGGTTTGTATTAGATATTGTCATTAATATTCAGGTAATGCTTACATGATTCAGATCAACAGATCTCTTTGTCTCACACACTCTTGATCCCCTGTTAGTTTCTTTTGTTATTACTGTCTCACATTTCCCCACTTCTCCTCCCTCCCCAACTCTCTTCCCCCCCCTTGTGTTGTTTCCCTCTATGATGCTAAGGCTAATTGCCACTTTACAGTGGTGTTCTGGGAGGTGTGGATTACTGTGATGCCAACCTATTTTCCAGGGTCAGTGGGATAGCAGTGAAAAATCCCAGTAAAATCAAATTTTAATTAATAAAACCTGAGAAAGGGAAATATGGAAAGACAAAATTCCAAAGAAGAAACAAGGAGAAGTTTTATAGGGCTAATATTATAGTAACAAAGATACTCCTGACATCTGAGGAATTTTAATATAATTAAAAATTATTTGTTTAAGAATGAGCTGAAAACTGTAAAAAAAATCAAAATGGCCAGATTCCAACATCTGGAAATTCCTAGAGCTGCTGGGAGTCTGGAAATTAATGAACTGTGCACATTTTACATCTGTAAAACAAAGCGCAGCACTACATCATAATTTAACGGAAGTTCACTGAATAAATAATTGGTTCAGTGCTGCACTGTACAGGACAGAGGTTCCTGCTTCCCTTTCTATTTCATCCTGAATTAGTCAGGGGGAATATTACTTACCAATATTCTGGGAATGGGTAGGTGGGTGGGTCTGAGACTGCAGGGAAAACTCAGAAATCTGGGTTACTTCACATGCTGTGGAGTCCTAATTACACCGTGTGCGACTTCTGCCCCCGAAGTCAGCCTGATTGACAGCTTGACTTCCAGTGTGGTTTATCTTGATTGATGGTGTACCAAGTAGAACTTTTCTCTTCAGCTACTTTGGATAGAATGTCACACAACTCAATCTCTCCTCCCAACAGAGTGTCAAGATACCACTCGAAATTTCAGCATCTTTTTAGGGCCGCCTCTTCAGTAGCACTTTACAAGTTGCTGGTGCTCAGCCCTTTTATGCAAATAACTCATACCCAGAATTTGGGACATGATCATCTCAGCGCTTAACAGTTCAAAAATGGCAAACCCAATCCCTATTGTGCCTCCAACTTCTGATTTTATAGAGGGTAGCAGGTGCTGAAGGTGTGCCATTAATCTACTTTCCAGCAGTGGGTCTATAATTTACCTGTTTAAATGAGGCTGCATGCCTCAAATGTTTATCTCTATTCTATATTTAATGCTGGCCTGCAAGGTTTCTCAGGCCTCGGAAAACCCAACAGCTGAAGGGAGGCAGGAATGTGGTTGGGTGAAGCAGGTCAGTGCCTTTCCAGCACTTTCCAGCTTGTGGTCCAAAAAGGAGTAGGAGTGCTTCCCCCAAGCTTAACTAGTTTCATCCCCATGATTGGAATCCCCTTCCCCATGATCCAATTCCCCCTCATTTGGACCTCCTCACCTCTGTAATTGGATTCCTCCATGATAGGAATCGCCCCTGAGGTTTGACACACAAAGTCCGACCCCTGGTATCCAACACACCCTGACCTTAAATGTCAAGCTCCCACCCCATTCCATCTTACCCATGTCTGACTCACCTCTGCTGCACTCTCTTGTTATTTTCCTAACCAAGTCAGCCAACCTCTCCATCTGGCTGGCTGTGACTGGGAAACCGACTTGAGAAATAGAAACCAGTTCCTGTCATTAAATTCAGCAGGACCTCCAGGAAAGCCATACGTCTAGGTTTCCCTGCTGCTGAATCTCCCTCCCCTTCCCTCCGCCACCGCAACCGCCCCCTATCCCCGCTGGCCTCCTTCCCCCTTGCAGTTATTATCAGGACCCAAGGGTCAACTCCAAAAATTGAAACAAAACTGAAAACTGAACTAAATATTGCAGGGAGGATGTAGATTTTAATTTTTTTTTGCCTCTTAAAAGATAGATTGCATCAATGCCAATCAAAGACAAGATATAAAATTTGGAAAAGTAATGGAATAATAATGAACAATTTGACACACATTGTATCGGCCTGACACCTGCTAAGGTGCCAAACAATGTGCAACTTGAATCTCAACTAAAATAAAATTTAGCACTATCTGCTTAATTGCAACATCAACCAACCTGGAATTCTAACTGATTCTGACCACCATTTGACGTTTTGTAAGAAAAGAAATCATGCATCTGAGGTCCAGTTTTTTTTTTGGAAAATAGACTTATCCTATTTATCCACCATCATCTAAAAAAATCTAATTGAGAAGAAATTTTCCCAATTTGACACAGAGTGAAGCTACTGCTTTCATCATACGGAAACATTATGGGTTTTAACTTTTTCCACAGCTTTGATGTTTTTTAGTTACTGGTAATTTATTTTAGTTCTTCATTCATATTTTTGATGTTAACCTTCATAAAATCTAATACTTTGGTTCTGGTCATTTCTGATGTGAATTGTCTGATAGGTGAAAAAGTAATAGAGATGAGATAACAGGCAGACTTGTGGGCCCAATTAATAAGTCTGAACCTTGTTCAGAGAGGGTTGGGGAAGGGGATGGGTGCATTGGCTGTTAAACCCGGAAAACGTCTCGGCGCGTCACACCCAATTACCTTGCAAGGGCACCCATCCTTCTCTTTCGATGCATTTCCTCACATTCCCATCAATTCATCCATTACTGCCACTCACCCTCATCCTGAGGCAATTTCATGCCACTCCTTGAGAGTCATCCTCAACAAGCATACTGCATGCAACTGGCTAAATTCAGGCTATTACACTGACTGACCCATAGGTCTGTTCTTTTCCGCATTGCAGAAGAAAGAACTTAGTGGTCGATTTGTCTAGGGAAGTGTGTGTAGATAGCCTGGATCATGTTGAGATCAAAAAAGAGGTGTTAGGTGTCTTGAGGAATATTAAAGTGGATAAGTCCCCAGGGCCAGATGGGATCTACCCCAGAGTACTGAGGGCGGCAAGGGAGGAGATTGCTGGGGCCTTGACAGAAATCTTTGTATCCTCACTGGCTACGGGTGAGGCCCAGGGACTGGAGAATGGCCAATGTTGTTCCATTGTTTAAGAAGGGTAGCAGGGATAATCCAGGAAATTACAGGCCGGTGAGCCTTACGTCAGTGGTAGGGAAATTATTGGAGAAGATTCTTTGTGACAGGATTTACTACCATTTGGAAGCAAATGGGCGTATTAGTGAGAGGCAGCATGGTTTTGTGAAGGTGAGGTTATGTCTCACTAACTTGATCGAGTTTTTCGAGGAAGTGACAAAGATGATCGATGATGGCAGGGCAGTGGATGTTATATACATGGATTTCAGTAAGGCCTTTGACAAGGTCCCTCATGGCAGACTGGTACAGAAGGCAAAGTCGCACGGGATCAGAGGTGAGCTGGCAAGATGGATACAGAATTGGCTTGGTCATAGAAGACAGAGGGTAGCAGTGGAAGGGAGCTTTTCTGAATGGAGAGCTGTGACTAGTGGAGTTTCACAGGGATCAGTGCTGGGACCTTTGCTGTTTGTAGTATACATAAATGATTTGGAGGAAAATGTAACTGGGTTAATTAGTAAGTTTGCAGATGGCACTAAGGTTGGAGGAGTTGCAGATAGTGAAGAGGATTGTCAAAGGATACAATGGGATATAGATTGGTTGGAGACTTGGGTGGAGAAATGGCAGATGGAGTTTAATCTGGACAATTGCGAGGTAATGCATTTTGGAAGGCAGGAATTATACAGTAAATGGCAGAACCCTTAAGTGCATTGACGGGCAGATCTGGGTGTACAGGTCCACAGGTCACTGAAAGTGGCAACGCAGGTGGATAAGGTAGTCAGGAAGGCATATGGCATGCTTGCCTTCATTGGCAGGGGTATTGAGTATAAAAGCTGGGAAGTCATGCTGCAGCTCTATAGAACCTTGGTTAGGCCACACTTGGAATATTGCGTGCAATTCTGGTCGCCACATTACCAGAAGGATATGGAGGCGTTGGAGAGGGTGCAGAGGAGGTTTACCAGGATGCTGCCTGGTCTGGAGGTTATTAGCTATGAGGAGAGGTTGGAGAAACTCAGATTGTTCTCACTAGAGCGACGGAGATTGAGGGGCGACTTGATAGAAGTTTACAAAATTATGAGTGGCATGGACAGAGTAGATAGTCAGAAGCTTTTTTCCAGGGTGGAAGAGTCAATTACTAGGGGACATAGATTTAAGGTGAGAGGAGAAAACTATAGAGGAGATGTGCAGGGCAAGTTTTTTTACGCAGAAGGTAGTGAGTGTCTGGAATTCGCTGCCAGAGGAGGTGGTGGAAGCAGGTACGATAGTGGTGTTTAAGAGGCAGCTTGACAAGTACATGAATAGGATGGGAATAGAGGGATACGGACCCCGGAAGTGCAAAATGTTTTAGTTGATGGGCAATATGATCGGTGCAGGCTTGGTGGGCCGAAGGGCCTGTTCCTGTGCTGTACTTTTCTTTGTTCTTTGTTCTTTGTTAAAGCACAAAACACAAGAGAGAGGGAGAGAAACAAAGGTGGCCCTTCACAGATTTCCTGGTTGGCAAGTGCAGAGAAAGGAGTGCTGGGGATCAATGGTATTTCAGCAGAGATGGGTAGATTGGGACATCACAGCTACCCGGTGAGAATCAAATATCAGTGACTTACAAATCGTGCAACACTGAATCGTATTGACTTGATTTCAGCATCAAGTGAAAAATGGTTATCATAAAGTTAAGTTACTATATTCTTAAGATACTATACTGAGAACAGAAGAAACAGGAGCATGATTAGGCCATTCGGCCCCTCAAACTACTCTGCCAGTCAATAAGTTCATGGCTGATTTGATTGTGGCTTTAATTCCACTTTTCTGTGTCCCCTATAACCCTTGACTCACCTCTAGAATAAAAATCTATCTAACTCAGCCTTGAATATATTCAATTACCCAGCCTCCACTGCTCTCTGGGGAAGAGAGTTCCAAAGACTAACAACTCACTTAGAGAAGGGATTCCTCATCTCCATCTTAAAAGGGAGGCCCCTTATTTTGAAACTGAGCCCCTCATTCTAGATTCCTCCATGAGGGTAAACGTTATGTTTCAATGAGATCATCAAAAAACTAATTTATATCTTTTCTATCTGCCTGGGGCTTTCAGCTGTACAGGAGCAGTTGATGACAAATCCTCATGGGAATTGATTCTTGTTTAGGGTGCAATATCACACGACACGTGCTTACCATGTACAGTGCAGAGACTCAGGCTTCACTGAGTCCAGTTAGACCACTAACTGGACGTTCACCTAATGGCTCACAGCTCATAATTGAGCAAAAGAAGTCAGCGGTGACAGGGACAACTATGGGGAATGCACATTGGAGGGTGTAGCCCTCTCCAAGTTCTGCTTAGCTAGAAACAAATGCTGAACCATTAATGAAAAAAATAATCATCAAAGGGTTAGCAGAAAATTTACAAGGTACTGGCAGACTTCCCATGCAAACCAGCCACAACTGCAGAGAGAAAGGAGGAGTCCAGCTCAAGCATGAGTGGGTTGATGTTGCAGGGTATTGTGAGGATGTTTTCCTTCATGGGTCATTTGGGACTTCTTACAACTGTGCTGGACCTAGACTACAAAATTTGCTACGTGCTAAGAAAGAATTTCATCACCGACATTGTATCCACAATGGGTCTCTTTTGTATTCTTTCTGAATGCCTGGTTGACATTAAGGCAATGAATAATCCATTTAAGAATTCAGATGACTCTCAGTGTCTTGTAAGCAGTATCCATTTGGTCAGTGATAACTCCAAAGGCTTTTATCAACATGTCGTACTTGGTTTATTTTCACTGCTCCATCAAGAATTAAGCTTTCTCTTGATCACAATGGGGTGGATTTTCTGGTCAACGGGTTTAGTTGTACAAGTGTGGGATGTTCCTTCTGGGGCTGGGAAATTAGATACAGATCTCTTTCCCCCAGATCTCTACCCAATTAGCATAGCTGGCAATCTTCCAACCAGCCTCAGCCACCTATTGTGTCCTGGTACACTATATGTGCTTATTTCAATTTGTTTTATGATTTAGCATTTCTGTATCTGAATTCCCAATATGTGCTCCTATCATGTGAAGGTCTTTGCAAGGAGTGTTAAATTGTAAACTGTAGCTCATGGTGCTTGATAAAGTCTCCAGCTGTGATTTACTGCATTTTCTGAGATGCTGTGTAGACAATAGGGTCTATTTTTATTTGTTTTGCTTTGCTCTGAAAATGGACTCTTAGTGCTGTGCAGGTGCAAGCAAGGGCAGGATCACCTGTTGGCCAGTAAGTCAAGTTAAAATGAATGTACTGATTTTTGTGTAAATTGCCTCATGATTCATAATTGAGTTGGTACAAGCTGAAAGAAGGCATGCCAGGTCTTGATGCCTTTCTCATGAATATTTGTATTTACCAGCACAGCTGCATACATCCCAGGAGTTACAATTAGGTGGAAGATTACACCAGCAGGTGACCTTGCTAATAAGATAATCAGTGATTCCCCTCCTTTATGGGCATATTCCTCAAGCCACAAGCTAGAACTAGCCAAGTATGTGCTATGGAGCTCTCTATGAGCATATATTTTGGAATAGGCAGCATGGTCACCCATTTCTGTTTCATTCCAGTATAAGGAATAACTTGTGTTTATACAACACCTTTCAAAAGGACATTATAGCCAATAAAGTACTTTTGAAGAATTTTAATGTAGGAACCACAGCAGCCAATTTGTACAGCAAGGTCCCACCAACAACAATGTGTTAGTGACAAGATCATGTTTTTAGATGTTGATTGAGGGATATGTATTGGCCAGCATATTGGGGAGAACTCTCCTCGTCTTCTTGGAAATGCTGCCATTAAGTCTTTTGCATCGACCTGACAGGATAGATGAGGCATTGGTTTACCATCTCATCCAAAAGATGGCACATCTGACAGTGCAGCTCTCCCTCAGAACTGCACTGGAATGTCAGCCTAGATTTTGTGTTCAAATCCCTGAGCAACAGGACCTTAGTAATGACACTGACAACTAGTGAAATAGATCTTGAACCATTTTACTCACTCAAGGTTCAACTGAATGGATAAAGACTGCTTTGATTTTGGCCATAGGGAGAGTCTTCAAAAATGTAGTGAGCCTAAATCTAGAGGGACCTTCAGGTCTTCTTGAAACTGTGTTAGTAAACTAGAGGGAATATTGTAAGAATAGACTTAAAGATTAAGCTCAAAAGACAAAAATACTGAACTAAATATAATGGCACAAAGCACTCTGAATCTATTGAAAAAAATAATTCTATATGTCCCACACATCAGACTCAGAATGTGAACAAATAAATAGGCAATAGGAACCTAAATTTTATTGGGTTGCCCATAAAGTGCTTCACCTGGCATTGTAGATCATAAGTTATTATAAGCAATGAATATGACTCGCTAATGTTAAATGATATGCAAGTAGTTTATTTGGGAAGCATCTAACATTCCAGCTATAGCCTTGACTCGGTGGTAGCATTCTTACCTCTGAGTCAGAATGTGTGGAAATTGTAGTATCCTTGTTGAGATCAGTTGAGATCAACCAACTCAGCATTGACTGGTGATATGAATTCAGCGTCTTGCCTTAGATATTCTCTTAGGTACGCAGTGCTCGTTACTCCCATAAGCAATCTTTTTGTTTTGGGTTTATGGCTGCACCCCCACTTTACTGCCCAGTATCTCACTATATGATAGTACAATCCAGGGTGTAATAATAGTATCCACCTTGTGATCTAAACTGTTTCTTTACATCATTTGAACATGCTTTACCAACCTATTCAGAGGAGGAGCAAGAAATACTTGGTAAAATAAAGTCAATATGAATCATTAAACTTCACCATAGTGGAGCTTATGGATTAAGAATTATAGTTGGATTAATTTAGTTCAGACAATACAATGCCTTTTATCGTAATAATACAAAATACTGAAGACTCTATGCCCACATCCGTAGGTTGTATTGCTTAATTTAAATAAAATAACTCCTGACTCCACTCCTGAGTTTTTCTTCTGCGTCTGGCCACAGCTTGCCCAGATAGCTTCTTTGTAAAATCTGATTGACTGCCTGAGCCTGTGTCTTTTCTTTTAATCATCCCATGTTCACAGCCAGAATAGACTAGGGACTTTCTAATAAGATGGATGTGAGATGTTTATTGATCACTGAGACAAACTAATGAATTGCTCATAATTTGTACTCTATGGGAGAACAATATCAATGTTTAGCTACTGTGCATTTAAAGTAGCTTTCTACAAATCTTTATTTCTGAAAAAAATGTCAAAAGCATTGCACTGGTGTTCAAACCTGGGACCTTCCTGATTTATGCAGTTCAACTATTGAATGCTTTAATAAGTTGGGTCACGGTGGGGAAAGAAGCAGTCAGTCCTCTTATGTAAGGTATAGCATTACAAAATTGACAATTGGTTATTTTTAAAAAGGGTTATGGAATCACATCTGGAAACTACTGACCATTAAGTTCAACATTCGCTGCACTAAAAATTTGGCAAATATGTGCCAATGCTGTTTCTGCAAATCTACTGCCAAAGTTTCACAATTGGTCAAAAGCACTGCTGAGGAGACTGTCAGCAATGACATTGTTGTTGCATAAGTACCTGGAACTCAATTGGAGTATGTTACTTTGTGACTAAGTGTAGGAAGGATGTTAGCACTAGAAAGACAATCATTAAGGATGAATCCAGTGTCTGGTATTTAAATTTTGAACAAAGAGAAGTCTTTAAGATCATCTATTCTTTCAAGATTATGAAGGGAGTTGATATAGCAGATTTAAGCAAATTCTCACCACGTTGAAAAGTTCAAATAGCAAAGAAGTTAAATGTTGGAAAATTAGGAAGAAGAAAATTCAGGCAGGTGTAATATTTTTAAACAAGTAGTTTGTCAACAAGATATAATAATGTTATTAGGAATTATTTTAAAATAGAGTTCTAGTGGGATTTGTGTCTATGTGTATGTCTTAATTGGGTGCTTTGACGTATAGTAATTTTGAGGTGTTAATTAGGTGAACATAAGGAAGACAGAAGGTAAAGTGTAAATTTGCATTTGTTAAAAGAAACCATTCAAGATTGCGGGTGAAATCTTGCACCTAGCTGGAAGACGTCAAGCAATGTGTTTAGTTTTTTCAGTTTACTAATAAAATTGGTGGGATGAAGGGATGCTATTGCTAGAAGAGGTAAAGTAAAAAGCCTAGTGATACAATGGAAAATTTACATTCAAAGAGAAAGATATGTATAAAGAATAAAGAAGATTGTTTGTAAGGTAGAAGCATTTTAAGATCCAACAAGTATGAAACAGCCTCCAGCCTGTAAGCCTCAAGTCTGTCTGCAAGGACCCAGAGCTGAAAGAAACTCATTTTGAATGCGACTGTCCAGGTCTGTTAAATCTATGGGGAGGATTTTTCCCTCGTCGGGCGGGCTCGGTGGGGGCAAGCAGTAGTAGTCAGGAAGCCGACAGCTGCCCGTGATCAGGGCTGGGCCGTGATTTCAAGCCGGTGGGCTAATTAAGGCCCGCCCAGTGTGAAACACGAGTGGCAGTGCTTAGTGCTGCCTGTGTGGGCGGGGAGCTGGGGGGGGGGGGGGAGGTGTGGGCGGGGGGGGCGGGGAGGGCGAGCACGAGCAGCGGTACATGCTGGTAAAGCATCCTAAGGCACAGAGCTGCTACAGGAAGATAAACATTTTTCAAAGTAAAAAATAAAGATTTCTGAAATGTTCTAAAACATGTCCCCTCATTTGACCCTGTCACATGATCAGGGACATGTTATAAATGAAATTAAAAATTTTTAATTTTATTTTTATTTGCTGTTGGAAACCTCATCCCGTCCGTTTCCTAAAAAAATGCAAAGGCTGCTTGGCCTTTTCACCTGCCCGCCAACCGTTAGGTTGGACGGGCAGCAAAAATTTCTTTCAATTGCCTTTTTAATGGCCTTAATAGGCCTTTTAATTGTTGGTGGGCATGCTTCTGACTCCAGCGCGTGCCCGCCGACTGAAATATGGTGTGAGTGCACGATGACGTCGGGACATTTGCCCAACGTCATCGCACGTCATTTTATGCTCAGTCGGGTTGGGTGCGCGTCTGCCTGAGTAGCTAAAAATTCTCCCCTATGAATTTTACTGTTGCCTTAACGGGAATGTAATTGAGAGTCAAACTAACTGGGGGATTTTTGTTGTTATTATAGCAGTAATTTTGTAGACATATGTATTATAATCTTTCTTGTATTAATAAATGTTTAATTTAGTTTTATAAAAAGCCTCTTGAGGCTCAGTAGTCTAATTACTACTGAATTCAAAGCCTGCATCTTGAAACATACAAATTGCAAAAAATGGGCTATGACAGTTGACTCAAGTTTCCCTCCGGGATTTGAACAACTCAGCCTTTACCATCGGCTGTGTCATAACATAGCAAAACTTGGATTTAACTAAGTGCCAGGAATAAGAGGGAGAATTTTCCCCATATTGGGTGGGGCATGCGGGAGTGGGTGCTGGCGGTCGCAGGGGCGATTGGGACTGCGCCGCCATTTTGCACGGGTGGGCCAATTAAGGCCCGCCCAGCGTGTTTGGCGACTCCCAGGGACGGCGGGAGTGGGCGGGCGCAGGCGGAACGGCAATTGCCGCTAGGTCCAATGGCGGCCTATTTAAAGGCCAAGCTGCAGCTGCACCAAGGCTGCTGTACATGGCCAGAGGTTGGGGGCAAGGCACATCTAAAACAGCCATGCAGGAGGGTAGGGCGGGTGGCCAATGTGCGCCCAGGTTTTCTGATCAGTACCTTGCTGCCCTCCTTAAGGAGGTGGCAGCATGGCGGGATGTCCTTGTCTCCGAGGACGGGAGGAGGAGGCCACCCCACTTGACCAAGCGTGCTTGGGAGGAGCTGGCAGAGACAGAGAGTGCTGAAGGCGGCAGCAGTCGGAGGACTGCAGGTGCCTGGGCACATGCTCAGTCCATGGCAGATGATGAGCCTCTGGAGTCGTGGGTGATGCTGCCAACTGCTGACATGCGGCCGGGTGTGTGGGGCCATCTGGTGGAGATACATAAGGCTCTGCTTGGCTTGGTGTCAGTGGTGGAGGAGTCTACACGGGTCGCGGCCGATGCATTGAGCATCATGGCTGAGCGCCAAGCTTCTTCCATGGAGAGAGTGGTGACTCTCATGGGGAGGCAGCTCCAGGGAGAGGATTAGGGGTTCCTGGGGTTGCGCTCGGACCGGCACGCCCTCACAGGGGCATTGACCTCATCTGGTCAGTGCCCGTGTGAGTGGTGGTTTGGGCACCAGGTATCTCACCTCGGCGCCCATCCATCTACGGTGAGCAGGGAGGGCCGTTTGGACCTCACGTTGGCGGAGCAGCTGCCTGTCATCTCTGCTGGCACCTTTCAGGGCGCTGCGGATGAGGGCGGCAGCTCCTCCGTCCCTCTGCCAATGACCGCGGCACCCAATGAGGCTGTGGCGACTGGGGAGATGCCAACTGCGGAACTGGCAGCTCCCTCCCAGGCGGGGTCAGCACAGGCTCGACGTCCGCCAAGGTCATCGAGGCCAACAGGACATCAGAGCGAGCAGGCTGTCTCAGATGCCAGTGCCAACGAGGGGGCACACAAAGACATAGCACCCGCAAATGAAAGATGAAAGCACCTTAGGCACAACCCGGGTTCATCACTGGTGGTTTTCTGTCGGCCCCCCTCGATGAGTTGTATCGAGCTTTGTGTGAAGTGCAACACAATTTTATTTCTGTTATGTGAAGAGACTTTGGTTACAGTATTAAATTTATGTTGCCTCAAATGTCAGTGGGTGCCTCTATTTTTGGGAAGGTGCATGGATTACTGAGGTTTGATGAGTGATTTGAGAGTCTTTTAGATTTATTCATGGCGCCCATCGCCAATCCTCCTATCCAGACAGATTAGGTCTCCAGGATGGAGGATACATGCCAGGCTGGTGTTGGAGATCCATATGTGCTGTGCTGGCTAAAGGTTCCTTGGATTAGAGCATCCCGGGTACCCCTGCCTCCCTGGAGCATGCCCGGATCAGCATGTGCCCCTTCATCATTTCCCTGTGCGTGCTCATCCTCGGACTCACTGCTGGACTCATCGTGCTCAGCCCCAGCCACTCCGTCTACATCTTCTTCATCCACAGCGTCCCCCTTTTGCAGAGCTAGATTGTGCAGAGCACAGCATGCAACCAATATCAGTGACACTTGATTTGAGGGTTACTGGAGTGCGCTCCCGGAACGGTCCAGGCATCTGAAGCGCATTTTGAGAAGACCGATGGCTCTCTCCACCACAGCCCTTGTGGAGGCGTGACTTCTATTATACCGCTGCTCAGCCTCTGTTCTTGGATGGCGGAGAGGCGTCATGAGCCATCTTCTGAGGGGACAGCCTTTGTCTCCCAGCAGCCATCCATCCAGCCAGGTTGGAGCACTGAAGAGCCTCGGCACCTTGGAGTGTCTGAAGATGTAGGTGTCATGGGAGCTGCCTGGGTACCTTGCACAGATTTGCAGGATCTGCATCCTGTGATCACACACTATCTGCACGTTCATGGAGTAGAAGCCCTTCCTGTTGACGAAGGCTTAGCTGCTGGCGCCTTGATGGCCACATGTGTACAGTCAATTGCACCCTGGACGCGGGGGAAGACAGCAATGGCCGCGAAGCCTCTGGCTCACTCTGTCTGGCTGGCCTCATCCCAGCGGTAGTGGATGAAGGTCAGTGCACACCTGAACAGAATGTTTGTGACCTGCTTGACACAAGTGTGGACAGCCGATTAGGAGACACCACAAAGATAACCCGCTGAGCCTTGGAAAGGAGCCGGAGACATAGAAGTTGAGGGCAGCTGTGACCTTTAGAGACACGGACATGGGGTGTCCACCCACACAGTTAGCTGAGATCTCTGGACCAATCATCTGACAGATAGTGTTGACTGTCTCCCTTGACAGATGAAGCCTCCTTCGGCACTGCACCTCAGACATATTGAGGTAGGTGGTTCGCCGCCTGTATACCCTGACAGCAGGATAGTGGTGTCTTCAGCGGCCCTTTGTGCCTTGGACTACCTCTTGGCCCTGCACCCCTTGTGCCTGCACCTGTCCTCCAAAAGGTGGCTCTCCCGCAGGCTGAATGTGCACTCCTGGCCTCCTCCCCCTTCTAGCCCTCCTTTCCTCCTCAGTTGAGGTGCCTCCAGTGGAGAGATCACCTCCCATTCCCAGGCTCAGGGAGGCTTCCTGAAACCTACAGGTCCCAAAACAAATCCTCACTGAGAAGTGCTGACCTGAAGGTTATAAGTGGAGTCCAAGCAGCTGCAGTGCGTTTGACACTTCTCCGCCTCACACACGCAACTTTCAATAACTTGTGAGCACTAACTGTTAAATGTCTGGATTCGCAAAAACAATGATCCCTCTTTCCCGCCCGTGGATGAGCTTCATTAAAGTTTCGGATAGCCGCAAGCCCGTTGCGCCTGTGCGACGAGCCAAATATCTCACGGACGCCTTAAAATCCAGGGCAATTGGAGCCATAACTACCTTAATTGGCCAGTAGTTACTGGCGGGTGTGCAACGGATATTGTTACGTGCCCGCCCAGCGAAATATCACAATGGCGCGCAGTGACGTCGGGATGCGCGTCTGACGTCACCGCGTATCATTTTACGAGTTGGCGTTGGGTCCCGCCCCCCCCGCACACCGACGGAAAAATTCTACCCAAGGGAAATTTAGGGCCAATATAATAAAGTAATATAAATAATCCAAAGCAGAATAAAGTTAACCTAAGGAAAGTAGAGTTAAGACATGGCAGGGCAGCTCAGTCGAGTGGAATGCATGTCCTGTAATGTGTGCGAAGTCATGGATACTACCGGTGTCATAGATGACCACATGGGCAAGCGTGCTGCCAGCTGCAGAAACTTGAGCTCCAGGTTTCAGAGCTTGAGTGGCGGCTGGAGTCACTGTGGTGCATCCGCGAGGCTGAGAGCTACATGGATAGCACGTTCAGAGAGCTGGTCACACCGCAGCTTAGGGGCCTGGAGCCAGAGAGGGGATGGGTGACCACTAGGCAGTCCAAGAGAAGTAGGCAGGTAGTGCAGGAGTCCCCTGGGGTCCCGCTTACAAATCGGTTTTCCGTTTTGGAAGCTGGCGAAGGCATTGGGTCTTCAGAGGAGTGCAGTCACAGCCAAGTTTGTGGCTCAGCTGTATAGAAGAGGAGGAAGAAAGAACGAGAAATGGTGATAGGGGATTCATTGGTTAGGGGAACAAACAGGTGTTTCTGTGGCCGTGGATGTGGTTCCAGGATGGTGTGTTGCCTCCCTGGTGCCAGGGTCAAGGATGTCACGGAGCAGCTGCAGGACATTCTTCTGGGGGAGAGTGAACAGCCAGAGGTCATGGTCCACATTGGTACCAAGGACTTAGATAGGCAGGGGGATGTGGTCCTGCAATCAGAATTTAGGGAGCTAGGTAGAAAATTAGCAAGCAGGACCTCAAATGTAGTAATCTCTGGATTACTCCCAGTGCCACATGCTATTGAGTACAGAAATAGGAGGATAAGGCAGATGAATGTATGGCTAGAAAAATGGTGCAGGAGGGAGGGCTTTCGGTTCCTGGGACACTGGGACTGGCTCTGGGAGAGATGGCACCTGTACATACCGGATGGGTTGCACCTGAACAGTGCTGGGACTGAGTTCCTTGCGGATCATTTTGCTAGTGCTGTTGGGAGAGTTTTAAACTAACTCAGCAGGGGTGTGGGAACCAAGAGAAAATATTAGAGAGAAATACCAGGGTGCACAAAAATACTGGGAGGGACAGATAGCGCTAGTATAGAGAATAGTAAGTTAATAGGTGAAGTCGGGGTGAGGGAGAAAATAACACAATCTAAATCAGGATTAATGTGCACGTATGTGAATGCACGGAGTATAGTAAATAAGATTGGTGAGTTACAGGTGCAGATTGCCATGTGGAAATATGATGTTGTGGCGAAAACAGAGACCTGGCTCAAAGAAGAGCAGAACTGGGTGTTAAACATTTCTGGGTACAAGGTGTTCAGAAGAGATAGGAAAAGAGAAGAGGTGGTGGTATTGGTTCAGGAGGACATTGCAGTGCTGGAGAAAGAGGATGTCCCAGAGGGTTCAAGGGCAGAATCAGTTTGGCTAGAGCTAAGGAACAAAAAGGGTGCAATTAAATTGCTCGGTGTAATCCATAGGCCGCCAACTAGTGGGAAGGATGTAGAAGAGCAAATCTGCAGGGAAATTGCAGAGAGGTGCAAGCATTATAAAGGAGTTATAATGGGTGAATTTAATTACCCAAATGTAGACTGGGACAGTGGTAGTGTAAAGGGCAGAGAGGGGCAAAGTTCCTACATTGTGTTCAGGTAAATTTTCTACAGCAAGAAATCCAACAAGAAAAGGCACACCATTGGACCTGGTTCTCGGAAATGAGGTGGGCCAAGTAGATCAAGTGTCAGTGGGGGAACATTTAGGAGACAGTGATCATTGTATTGCACGTTTTAGGATGATGATAGAAAAGGACAATAGGCAATCCAGAGTAAGAATAATTAACTGAACGAGAACCGATTTCAATGGGGCAAGAATGGAGCTGGGCCAGATCGACTGGAATGAAAGATTGGCAGGAAAAACTGTAGCTGGACAATGGATTATCTTCAAAAAAGAATTGATTCTTTCAAGTCAAGGTATATTCCATCAAAAGGGAAAGGTAGGGCAAACAAACCCAGAGCATCCTGGATGAAAAAGGAGATAGAAATTAAGATAAAGAAGTGTGCTTATGACAGACGTCAGGTAGAAAATACAATTGAGAACCAAGAGGAATACAGAAGGTTCAGAGGGGAGGTGAAGAAGTGAAGAGGGATTATGAGAAAAGACTGGCAGCCAGCATATAGGGGAATCCCAAAGTCTTCTATAGGCATATGAATAGTCAAAGGGTGGTAAAAAGAGAAGTAGGGCCAATTAGGGACCTAAAAGGGAATTTACACATGGACGAAGGAGCCATGGCTGAGGTATTAAATGAATACTTTGCATCAGTCTTTATCAAGGAAGTAGGTGCTACAATGGCCATGGTAACAGACGAGGAAACTCTGTCACTAGAAGGGTTCAAAATTGATAAGGAGGAAGTGTTGAATAGGCTGTCGGTACTTAAAGTTGACAAGGCATCTGGACCAGATGAGATGCATCCAAGGTCATTGAAGGAAGTGAGAGTAGAAATTGCAGGGGCACTGGCCATAATTTTTCAGTCTTCCCTAGATTCAGGGGATGTGACAGAGGACTGGAGGATTGCAAACATTACACCCTTGTTCAAAAAAGGTTGTAAGGATAAGCCCAGCAATTACAGACCAGTCAGTTTAACTTCAGTGGTAGGCAAGATTCTAGAAACAATTATTCAAGGTAGAATTAGTAGTCACATGGAAAAATATGGGTTGATAAGGAACAGCCAGCATGGATTTCTAAAGGGGAAATCGTGTTTAACTAAATTGTTGGAGTTTTTTGAAGAGGTAACAGAAAAGGTCGATGAGGGTAATGTTGCTGATGTGGTGTACATGGACTTTCAAAAGGCATTTGATGCAGTGCCACACAACAGATTTGTGAGGAAACTTATTGTTCATGGAATAAAAGGGACAATAGTAACGTGGATACAAAATTGGCTGAGTAATAGGAAACAGAGGGTAATGATCAATGAATATTTTTCGGGCTGGGGGAAGGTTTGTAGTGGAGTTCCCCAGGGATTGGTATTAGGACTCTCGCTTTTCCTGATATATATAAATGATCTAGATCTTGGTGAGCAGGGAACAATTTCAAAGTTTGCCAATTATACAAAGCTTAAGAGAATTGTAGCCTGCGAACAGGACAGTGCAGAACTTCAAAAGGGTGACAAGCTGGTGAAGTGGGCAGATAGGTGGCAGATGAAGTTCAATGCGGAGAAGGGTGAGGTGATGTCTTTTGGTAAGAACATGGGGAGACAATATAAAGGGGTGAAATTTTGAAGGGGGTGAAAGGAGCAGAAAGACCTGGGTGTATATGTGCATAGATCATTGAAGGTGGCAGGACAGGTGGAGAGAGCAGTTAATTAAAGCAGATAGTATCCTGGGCTTTATCAATAGGGACATAGAGTACAAGAGCAGGGAGGTTATGCTGAATTTATATACAACACTCATTAGACTTCAGCTGGCACCACACTATAGGAAGGATGTGAACACATTGGAGAGAATGCAGAAGAAGTTTACAAGAATGGTTCCAGGGTGAGAAACTTCAGTTATGAAGATAGATTGGAGAGGTTGGGACTGTTTTCCTTGAAGAGAAGGCGGCTATAGGGAGATTTGATAGAGATGTTCAAAATCATGAGGGGGCTGGACAGAATTCATAGGGAGAAGCTGTTCCCACTCGTAAAAGGATCAAGGAGAGAGCGCACAGATTTAAAGTGATTTGCAAAAGAAGCAAATGTGATGCCAGAAACAACTTATTCACACAGTGAGTGTTTCGGGTCTGGAATGCACTGCCTGGAAGGCAGGTTCAATCAAAGCATTCAAGAGGGCATGAGATGATTATTTGAATAGAAACAATGTGCAGGAGTACGGAGAAAAGGCAGGGAAATAGCATTAGGTCATAATGCTCATTTGGAGAGCCAGTGCAGACACAATGGGCTGAATGGCCTCCTTCTGTGCTGCTAAGATCTTGTAATTCTGTGAATACTTTCATCCAAAGGCCAACAGAGTTGTGGAATAAATTACCGTTGAGGCAATGTTCAACAGACAACTGGATCAATTTCTGAAGAGGGAAGTATTTGAAAGATATGATGAGAAGGCAGGTGGATGGGGTGGGAAGGCAGTTAGGGCTAATCTATCAAAAAAGGAGAGACATGTTTAGACTCACTGGATTTTGTTCTGTTTCCAAAATTCTTACAGAAGAGGTGACTAATTATTTTCTTACCTTGATTAGATAATTTGTACATTAACTATTTAAAAGGATTATAAAATGAATTTGGTGTTATGATTGTAAGTAAATTGTCATCTGATATGTTTGTTGCATTTTGTAAACGTACAATTTTTAGTTTTATAAAGGTAGAATTCATGGTTGGTGATATGACCGGGTGAATGCTTAACAGAGCTGTGTGATATTCCTCTCTGAATTCTTTCAATTAATTTAGTATGATCAATTAAATTATCACAGAGAGAATAGTGGAACAGGCTCAACGGGATGAATGTCCAACTCATGTTTACATAGGAGCATTAAGTGTTCATTCGCTAATATTGGAAACTATAATCTCCAGATTTTTGTGTTTGAACTGAAACAATGCTAAAATCAATGTCAGACCTGGGTTCTGGTGATGGGTCCCACTTAAAACACTAACTTATCTCTTTTTTTTAAACAGATGCTAACTAACCTGCTGCATATTTCAAACATTTTCTAGTTTTGTTTCTGCTCCCTCAATTGGACCATTTCCGAGGCTGCAGTCATTTGAGAGATAATCAGTTGATACATATGTGGCACATTAAAACAATAATTAAATTAGTTCATGTTGAATGAACTACATGACTTAACCACCTACAATTGAATTATGCATGAGAAAGAAAAATAAATACTTTTATCACAGAGAAAGGTCCTGAATGAATGAATACAGGAAGTAGAGAAAACTACCGACATGCGACATTCCACATAAATGCCACAGGCATTTGTGTTCTTAATTGAACTAATTTATTGCATGGTTACGTGACAGATGGAGACAAAACAAGATTTGTAGTTAATGTGTATATGAATCATGGACCCAGGGCTGAATGCAAATTAAACATGTAAACAAGGAAAGCTCAGTTTCTATGCTATTGCAGTTAATTTTAATTTTTTCATTCACGGGATGTGGACGTCACTGACTAGGCCATCATTTATTGCCCATCTCTAATTGCCCTTGAGGAAATGGTGGTGAGCCACTTTCTTGAACTGCTGCAGTCCTGGTGCTGTAGGTACACCCACAATGCTGTTAGGAAGGGAGGGAGATCCAGTATTTTGACCCAGCAACTGTGAAGGAATGACGATATAGTTCCAAGTCAGGATGGTGCATGACTTGGAGGGGAACTTGCAAGCAGTGCTGTTCCCAAGCATCTGATGCCCTTGTCCTTCTAGGTGATAGAGGTCATGGTTTAGAAGGTGCTGTCAAAGGAGCCTCAGTGAGTTGCTGCAACACCTTTGTAGAAGGCACGCACTGCTGCCACTGTGCATCGGTGGTGGAGGGATGTTTAAGATGGTAGATGGGGTGCCAGGTTATGTGCATGCTTTGTAAAGATTCTACCATATAATCAATCTTAATCATTCTTTCATTGTAAACAGTGATTAATTAGTAATTAAACAGATTGGTCTTATGTAAGAAAATCATAGCATTTTATTTGGCTGCAATTCTGTTTTTCTGAGTTTTCTTGGGTGTTTTCTATCATGCCACACTTGCATTGTTCTCAGCGATCATTCATACCTGTTAGCATTGGGCTGAATTTTAAGGACCAACCACGGGCGGGAAAGCTGGCGAATGGGCTCATAAATTAGGGTGCCGGTGCCATCGGCAGAGTGCCTGCCCCACCGTGTTTTTACGAGCAATGGGGAAGGCATTGGGACGGTCACCCACCAGTGACCCAACTGAGGCCCTTAAGTGGCAATTAATGTTCTCTTGAGGGCCTCATCCCACAATTGCTCTGATTTAACGGGTAGTGGGGAAGGCCGGTGCCCAATGTGCAGCCTGGCAGGTTTAACCCTGCGGGCTGCCAGCCAGTTAAAGTGGGTTGCTGGCACCCCTGGTGCCAATCGGATTTCCCTCTTCACAGTTTTGCCTCCCCACTTCCACCCTCCACCATGTCCAATATCCTCCCCACTCCCTCCTCGACGGGGCCTGTCAGCCTGGCCCCAATGAGATCCAGGCTGAACAACACCTCCTTGGCCTACCTGCAGTACCAACAGTGGTCACCGCTTCTGCTGGTGCTCCGATTGGCTGGCAGCTCTATGAGGTACAGCGTCCTCCTGGAGACAGATGGAAGTCCTGCTTCATACTAATTAAAGGGTCGTCACCCAAAACACTAAAGTGAGGCGAGCCAGCTAAGTGGAGAAGGGCTCACCCCTCTCAATGTTTATGCTTTAATTTTTATCAGGTTAGTGCTTATGCTAGACGATTAAGGGTATGTTTTTACCACAACATTAGAATTGTTGTGAAGTGCTTTAAACACTGCAGTTATGTGGGTGATTTGCACATAGAGCTATCATGTATTTGAAACTCAGGGCAGCACGCTTGAGATTCTCTGTTGCGCAGCAGCTGTTTAGTCTACAGAATAAATGCAGCCAGAATCCAATGTCAGATTCTAAACTGACACCAGAGTTAAGTGGAGGAAAGCTCACTCCTTCCTGCTCATTCGGGTCGACACACACTACATGTGCTATATGAGTTTAGAACCAGTGTGCAAACAAAATAGCTTTACACCAGTGCTTAACTAATAAGCTAAATGCTTCTGAAATACCTTGGGATGTGTTACTCCATTAAGGAGGCTACATGAATGTAAGTTGTTGCTGCTATCATAGAATTGTATCCTTATACAATACTATTACACAAACATATATTCAAGAAAATAGAACAGATATATGCATTAGTAATGAATAATTGTTAATTTCAAAGTTTCAATGTGTTCTTAGTGTTACCCTGTGGAGTCGAATTGAGCATTATTTGAGCACACGGATATAAGAAGCTAAAAGAGCTACTTCCTCTCAACATTCAATGCTGCTGTGGGGTAAGAATATATGGAAATTCACCAGCGATTTTAATAACCCCCCCTCAATCAGCATTTTAATGCTGCCTATTTATTATGTGGATAGGTAAACATGGAAGTGGTAGCATGGTATTATTGCTCAAGTGTGTAGCAGTAGCAAAAAAAAAATCACAGCTAAATGAGCTGTTTTTGACAAGAAAGCAAACTGCTTCCAGCTTACATATTCTAGCCGCAAAATATACTCTTTTTAATGCTTTTCACTTTTAACCTCAAATTGCTATTTCATAAAGTATATACAGTCAGAGATACATACTAAAGGTAAGTTACATTAATAAACTGCAGTCAGGCTTCCTCTTTTGCACCTTTTGGAGTACTTCCCTAAGAAGTGATGAAAATTAACAGAATGGCTAGTCACCTAATGATTAGTGCTTAAAATAATGGGCAAAATAAGAAATAAACAAGCATACTAGTTGCATTCGTGGCACCTACTGTGTGGAAATCCGACCAGCTATCAGCCTGCAGCTACTTACCAGTAAATAAAGTGAGTTCCACACATCCTGGCTCTATATTACTTATTGAACGTGTAATGTAAATATTGTTCCAATCATTCTTTCCATAGCAAAATTTAAAACAAATCCAGCATTAATCCACATATTAACATTGGGAAAGCAACTTCAGAGCTTCCAATCTATCTTCATATTCACTCGCTGCTTACCCTCCACTTACACAACACCAAGCTGAAATTTTTGATGTTTCACAGTTTGATTCACAGTGATGGGAAATGAAATCTGTTGCTGATTGTTATTTTCCATCCCACAGTACAGCACCATGTGGCAACCGTGCCGGCAAGGAAGATCTGAGTTTACAAATAAAGGGTAGGAAATTGTTTCCTAAGGTTTAGTTTTTGATGCTGTAGCAAATTAGTAGGGCCCAGGACTATAAAAACAAAAGCACAATGGCAGATCTCCAATTTTTCTTTGTACCAATACTTGTATAAAGAACATTGTATTCATTAGTAGATAACCCTATATAGATTATGCACACCTTTGGAGATCCACATAATGGATGAATTTAGTGCAAGGCATGAAGTGTAGTAAAGGATGCAGAATGAATGAGTTGCTTTAAGTATCCCTGTCTGGGCTCACCTGAGTTATTTTAAATTCTGCTTGTTACATAGGCATTGTAGTTAAGCAAAATATATTTAAATAAATTAATTAATTGAAGCAAATAATTCTATATTTAAGATTGTGTAAATAGAAGGTAGATTTTAACATTTGTGGTTGGTAGTTCCAGAATGATCCAGTTTCTATTGAAAATTCACCTTTGTGAAATTATTTCTCTAGAATCATAGAAACAATGATATCTGTACAGATGTTGCTGCATAGATAATTATTTTCCATAAATAACTATTGTCAGTATTTTTGTAGCTTGACAATTAAATAAAAACATTTTTGGATATTAACTTACAAATTGATATTGTGTACACATCACTATCAAAGACCAAAGCACATAGACTTCATGAAGTGCCCATATGCACCTTGTTCGAACCTTGAGTAAATGCTAACCGCACACAAAGAGTTTATACTGTCCTACTTACCCCTGTTCTCTGCACTTCCATAAAAACTGCTCTCTGGAAGGTTTTCTCCCAAACTGCAAGCTCACTGCCCATCTCTACGCAGAAATAATGATTCTCGCCTTGACCCGCCAGGACGTTGAAACCATACGGCCTCTGGTCTTGAAGCTCGCAGTCCTGATGAAGACCTAAATATAAGTTTGCTTGTAGCCAGCATTCATCAGCAAGCCAGAGCTGTAAAATATTCTGCAGTAGATTATCTTCGAGCCATTTAATCTTATTGGCAGATAATGCTCCATAAAGCATTCTAACTAGCCATTGCTTACAACCAAAGATTATGTGGAAACATTTCTTTAAGAAAATTGTAGCACAATGAAGTATTCTAAAAGTTAACTGTTTCAAGCAAATGCTTTTCTTTTAAAGTACAGTTGACATGACTCAACATGCATACTGTATATTTGGAAAAAGGAGTATTTTGAGAGGGGAAATTAAAGGTACTTTCACAGTGCACAAATTTAATTTGTCCATCAAATGCATTATATTATGGATTCATTTATTGAATGTGATGAACAGGTAGATTCAGTCAACTATCTTGACCTCATTAATGCATAATCTAATGTCAGTTTTACTGGAAGGGGAAGATTAATCTTGCAGAATTATACCATGAAAGAAACAAGTATCCAAAGCACGCTGAATGACATACATACAATGGAAATTAGATTAAAACAAACACCACTTGCGTCATGTGATACAAAATTGATAAAATGTAGATTTGACCTTGAACATGCAGGTAAAATCAAGAAAACACTCATTACGCTACCCATTCATTCTAATAGAATTCAAGGAATAAGATGAACTTTGAGATTATTTTCTTGATAGGATATTACAAAAGGATGAATTTCAGGCACAGGTTACATCCAGTTCAAATTGAGCTTCCTCGCTGTGTTGCGTTGGTTTGAAAAATATCATGCTGGAAGCTGGCCCCACCCACAAAGCTGGTCATGCTCCCCAATCGAGCTGATCACCTTGGTGAATTTCCACTAATCATGCCCCTTTATGAGCTTTCAAGGAGGCTCTTAAAATTAAGCTTTCTTCTTAAGTGCAAGGACACTAATAAGCACTCAGGCTTTTAAGTTTTCAAAATATATAAAAATATATAATTCATGTAGGTACTGATCACTGTACACCAGTGAAACTAGTAAATGGTTCTGTATAGTCTATTTAAAAATCATTTTTGGGTATTTAAAATCAGGCAGATTATCTGATTAAAAACACTACTTTTTTGTGATAAAGCTATTTTCAGTATATTCATAAAACCGCTCAAGTATATCAAGAAATACTTCAAATGGAAAGATTCTTTAAAAAAAATGGTCCAAAATGCTTCTCAAATGTGCTGGTTCACAGAAGATTTTATATTTGGCGAAATGCATATATGGTTGAGTGCAACCTTGAACAAAAAAATAATGAATTCAGAAAGAGCAATTTTGAGTGCAATTTGCACCTGGATTGCTGACTGCACCCAAACTGGAAACTTTACACCAGTTTGTGCAAATAATTTGAGTTAACCAGATTATCAGTGATCCTCAGAAAAAATATTTGCAATATATTGCAATTGTGATTTGATCTGCTACATATTTAGCTCAAACCACAGCAGATCCTACTTCAAATATATTTGGAAATATCATTTAGAAATTGTAGTAATTATGGTTTTATTTAGTGTGTAATGTACCTTTAAGAATAATACTTGTTAGGAAAGATCACATGATCTGTAGTAACCAATAGGAGAGTAGCGCGGACCACCTCAGCAATCAGTGTAGAGATAGAGTTGGAGTTGAAAGCACACGTGGAGTTGCTGCTGAGTATATTGTAAATAAACTTAATGTTTCCACCCACGAAGTATCTGCAGGTCACAACTCTATTATCAGTAGTACAACTCGGCCACCCGTACAACAAACTGGTGACAAGGATAAAACAGGATGAAACAGAAGAAATCAAGTTAAAAAGAAATGGGCACTGTACCTCGCCCAATGATTGTAAGTAGCAAGCTCCATTAGAATTGAAGAAGTTATCCTCTCTCAAAATGCCACAATTTGGGAGAATTGGTCCTTTTGAATCAGCCACAGATGATTGATCTCAATGAATAGAATGCCTCATGTTCTTTTTTCAAGTGAACGAGATTACAGGGGAAGAGAAGAGGTAAGGATCCTTCTGAGTACTTGTGGGAGCTAAATCTGTGGTTTGATTCGAAGTTTGACTGCACTCAGTGCCCCAGATTTGAAGAATTGCGATGAATTGGTGGACCTCGAGAAGGGTCACTTTCAACCCAAGCCCTCAGTCACGATGCAGAAGTTCAGGTTTAATTCGTGTGATAGAACCCCGGGTGAGATAAATGCATGCTATGTGGCAAATTTGAAGCAGTTAATGGAACATTGGGCTGAATCTTCGGCTCTGCAAGCAGGGGCGGGGTCGGGCGTGCAGCCCGACATCATGGTGCATCATTCAGACTTTCAGTTTGGCGGGCACGCACCCGAGTCGGCTGTGCGCCCACCGAACTGTCAAAGGCCTATTAAGGCCATTTAGCACTCAATTAAAATAATTAATGGAGCTGCCCGTCCAACCTTAATGTTGGCGGGCAGGCGGAGAGCCCAGGCGGCCTTCGCATTTTTCATGGAACCTCATCCACGGGCGGGATGAGGTTTCATGAATGACTTTAAATTTTGACAAAAATTTTTATTGAAATTAATGCACGTATCCCAGCTCATGTGACAGTTTCACATGAGGGGACATGTCATAAAAATTTTCTCGCCACTTTATTAAACTTTTTGGACTTAAAACTAAGCTCCCTGAGGCACCTCTATACCTCAGGGAGATTTCTGCGCTCTTTCGCGCACATGCACGAAAGAGCGCACTCACGACTCAGGCAACCCCCACCCTGCCCACACAGGGAGCGCACAGCGCTTCCGGGTGCATGTCACGCTGGCCGGGCCTTAATTGGCCCGCCCACGTAAAATGGTGGCACAGCCGTCCCCAATCGCGTCCATGCCCGCTCCCGCACCGTCCGCCCGACAGGCAGAAAATTCTGCCCATTGTGAGTTCAGTACAACTCTGAACAACATGCTCAGAGATCATTTAGTGTGTGGTGTGAAAGGGGACACTATTCAGACAAAATTATTGTCCGAAGTGAACCTGGATTTCAAGAACGTTAGAGATAGCCCTAGCCATGGAAAGAGATTCAAAAGCAATATAGGGTGCGCAAAATGGCACCATCCTCCACATCAGGTGGGAAACCTCAGCCGAAAGTAGCGCGAACAAGCGAGACTCCGCCGAGAAGCGGGAAATGCCCCCACTAGCCAAAGAATAAAGAAAATAACTTAGCAGCGAAATCAAAGAATAATTTTAATAGAGGTGGAAACAATCAGTCTTTTAGCGACTGGTAGTTTAAAAAAATCAAATACTACTATTGTCACAGAAATAGACATATAATGAGGCATTGCAAGGAAAGATTCAAGCAGACTTGAAAACAAAAGAAGCCCAATAAAGTCTATAATGTAGAAGAGCCTGAAACAACAAATTTAGACATTTACTCAGAGATAAAAACAAAAAACTACTGCGGATGCTGGAAATCCAAAACAAAAACAGAATTACCTGGAAAAACTCAGCAGGTCTGGCAGCATCGGCGGAGAAGAAGAGAGTTGACGTTTCGAGTCCTCATGACCCTTCAGCAGAACTGAGTAAAGTTAGGAGAGGGGTGAAACATAAGCTGGTTTAGGGTGGGGGGTGGGGGGAGTGGGGGAGGGGGGAGAGACGTTGGGGTGGGGGTGGTTGTAGGGACAAGCAAGCAGTGATAGGAGCAGATAATCAAAAGATGTCACAGACAAAGGAACAAAGACGTGTAAAAGGTGGTGATATTATCTAAGAGAATGTGCTAATTAAGAATGGATGGCAGGACACTCAAGGTACATCTCTAGTGGGGGTGGGGTGGAAAGACTGACAGGGCATTACAGTTATAGATTTAAAAATAATGGAAATAGGTGGGAAAAGAAAAATCTATATAAATTATTGGAAAAAACAAAAGGGAAGGGGAAGAAACGGAAAGGGGGTGGGGATGGGGGAGGGAGTTCAAGATCTAAAGTTGTTGAATTCAATATTCAGTCCAGAAGGCTGTAAAGTGCCTAATCGGAAGATGAGGTGCTGGTCCTCCAGTTTGCGTTGGGCTTCACTGGAACAATGCAGCAAGCCAAGGACAGACATGTGGGCAAGAGAGCAGGGTGGAGTGTTAAAATGGCAAGCGACAGGGAGGTTTGGGTCTTTCTTGCGGGCAGACCGCAGGTGTTCTGCAAAGCGGTCGCCCAGTTTACGTTTGGTCTCTCCAATGTAGAGGAGACCGCATTGGGAGCAACGAATGCAGTAGACTAAGTTAAGGGAAATGCAAGTGAAATGCTGCTTCACTTGAAAGGAGTGTTTGGGCCCTTGGACGGTGAGGAGAGAGGAAGTGAAGGGGCAGGTGTTGCATCTTCTGCGTGGGCATGGGGAGGTGCCATAGGTGGGGGTTGAGGAGTAGGGGGTGATGGAGGAGTGGACCAGGGTGTCCCGGAGGGAACGATCCCTATGGAATGCCGCCGGGGGGGTGAAGGGAAGATGTGTTTGGTGGTGGCATCATGCTGGAGTTGGCGGAAATGGTGGAAGATGATCCTTTGAATGCGGAGGCTGGTGGGGTGATAAGTGAGGACATGTTTCTGGGAGGGAGGAGAAGGCGTGAGGGCGGATGCGCGGGAGATGGGCCGGGCACGGTTGAGGGCCCTGTCAACAACCGTGGGTGGAAAACCTCGGTTAAGGAAGAAGGAGGATATGTCAGAGGAACTGTTTTTGAAGGTAGCATCATCAGAACAGATGTGATGGAGGCGAAGGAACTGAGAGAATGGGATGGGGTCCTTACAGGAAGCGGGGTGTGAGGAGCTGTAGTCGAGGTAGCTGTGGGAGTCGGTAGGTTTGTAATGGATAATGGTGGACAGTCTATCACCAGAAATTGAGACAGAGAGGTCAAGGAAGGGAAGGAAAGTGTCAGAGATGGACCATGTGAAAATGATGGAGGGGTGGAGATTGGAAGCAAAATTAATAAATTTTTCCAGGTCCCGACGAGAGCATGAAGCAGCACCGAAGTAATCATCGATGTACCGGAGAAAGAGTGGTGGGAGGGGGCCGGAGTAGTACTGGAACAAGGAATGTTCCACATACCCCATAAAGAAACAGGCATAGCTGGGGCCCATGCGGGTACCCATAGCCACACCTTTTATTCGGAAGAAGTGAGAGGAGTTAAAGGAGAAATTGTTTAGTGTGAGAACAAGTTCAGCCACACGGAGGAGAGTAGTGGTGGATGGGGATTGTTCGGGCCTCTGTTCAAGGAAGAAGCTAAGGGCCCTCAGACCATCCTGGTGGGGGATGGAGGTATAGAGGGATTGGACGTTCATGGTGAAGAGGAAGCGGTTGGGGCCAGGGAACTGGAAATTGTTGATGTGACGTAAGGTGTCAGAGGAATCACGGATGTAGGTGGGAAGGGACTGGACAAGGGGAGAGAGAAGGGAGTCAAGATAACGAGAAATGAGTTCCGTGGGGCAGGAACAGGCTGACACGATCGGTCTGCCGGGACAGTTCTGTTTGTGGATTTTGGGTAGGAGGTAGAAGCGGGCCATCCGAGGTTGGGCAACTATCAGGTTGGAAGCTGTGGGAGGAAGATCTCCAGAGGAGATGAGGTCAGTGACAGTCCTGGAAACAATGGCTTGATGTTCAGTAGTGGGGTCATGGTCCAGGGAGAGGTAGGAGGAAGTGTCTGTGAGTTGACGCTCAGCCTCCGCGAGGTAGAGGTCAGTGCGCCAGACAACAACAGCACCACCCTTGAAGCGGGTTTGATGACAATGTTGGGGTTGGACCTGAGAGAACGGAGTGCAGTAAGTTCAGAGAGAGACAGATTAGAATGGGTGAGAGGAGCAGAGAAATTGAGACGACTAATGTCACGCCGACAGTTCTCAATGAAAAGAACAAGAGAAGGTAAGAATCCAGAGGGAGGGGTCCAGGTGGAGGGAGAATATTGGAGGTGGGTAAAAGGATCCGTTGAACGGGGAGAGGACTCCTGCCCAAAGAAGTGAGTACGGAGACGAAGACGGCGGAAGAAGAGTTCAGCATCGTGCCGAGCCCGAAATTCATTGAGATGAGGGCGTAAGGGTATGAAACTAAGTCCTTTGCTGAGCACTGAACGTTCAGCATCGGAGAGGGGAAGGTCAGGGGGTATAGTGAATACGCGGCCGGGGCTGGGATTGGAAGATGGGGTGGGGACGGAGGGACAAGCAGGGGTGGAGGATCCTAGATGGGTGTTGGTGTCGATGAGTTGTTGGAGCTTGCGTTCCTTAGCACTTGAGAGAAAGAGAAAAAGTTTCTTGTTGAGGCGTCGGATGAGACGAAGAATAAAATGAAACTCTGTCTCAATTTCTGGTGATAGACTGTCCACCAATATCCATTACAAGCCTACCGACTCCCACAGCTACCTCGACTACAGCTCCTCACACCCCGCTTCCTGTAAGGACTCCATCCCATTCTCTCAGTTCCTTCGCCTCCGTCGCATCTGTTCTGATGATGCTACCTTCAAAAACAGTTCCTCTGACATGTCCTCCTTCTTCCTTAACCGAGGTTTTCCACCCACGGTTGTTGACAGGGCCCTCAACCGTGTCCGGCCCATCTCCCGCGCATCCGCCCTCACGCCTTCTCCTCCCTCCCAGAAACATGATAGGGTCCCCCTTGTCCTCACTTATCACCCCACCAGCCTCCGCATTCAAAGGATCATCCTCCGCTATTTCCGCCAACTCCAACATGATGCCACCACCAAACACATCTTCCCTTCACCCCCCCGGCGGCATTCCGTAGGGATCATAGGGCTTCACTGGAACAATGCAGCAAGCCAAGGACAGACATGTGGGCAAGAGAGCAGGGTGGAGTGTTAAAATGGCAAGCGACAGGGAGGTTTGGGTCTTTCTTGCAGACAGACCGCAGGTGTTCTGCAAAGCGGTCGCCCAGTTTATGTTTGGTCTCTCCAATGTAGAGGAGACCGCATTGGGAGCAACGAATGCAGTAGACTAAGTTAGGGGAAATGCAAGTGAAATGCTGCTTCACTTGAAAGGAGTGTTTGGGCCCTTGGACGGTGAGGAGAGAGGAAGTGAAGGGGCAGGTGTTGCATCTTCTGCGTGGGCATGGGGAGGTGCCATAGGTGGGGGTTGAGGAGTAGGGGCTGATGGAGGAGTGGACCAGGGTGTCCCGGAGGGAATGATCCCTATGGAATGCCTCCGGGGGGGTGAAGGGAAGATGTGATTGGTGGTGGCATCATGCTGGAGTTGGCGGAAGTAGCGGAGGATGATCCTTTGAATGCGGAGGCTGGTGGGGTGATAAGTGAGGACAAGGGGGACCCTATCATGTTTCTGGGAGGGAGGAGAAGGCGTGAGGGCGGATGCGCGGGAGATGCGAGAGAACTTCTCTCCCCTCCCAGCCCCCCCCCAACCACCACCTTAAACCAGCTTATATTTCACCCCTCTCCTAACTTTACTCAGTTCTGCTGAAGGGTCATGAGGACTCGAAACGTCAACTCTTTTCTTCTCCGCCGATGCTGCCAGACCTGCTGAGTTTTTCCAGGTAATTCTGTTTTTGTTTTAAACATTTACTTGTTGTTCAATCTGAAAGTTGGGAAGACAGAACCAATATTTGTCACAGTGAAAGTAAATGGCAAACCTGTTAAAATGGAAGTGGACACGAGAGCTTCCACTACAGTAATTGGGGAACATACCTTCAGGTATTTGAATAATGGTGAACATCAATTAAGCTTAGAACAAATGGCCGCCAAGCTAAAAACATATACAGGTGGAGACATTGAAGTAAATGTCACAAGCAGAGTAACTGTCCATTATGGAAGCCAATCGGCACAGCGCCCCGTGATGGTGGTAGCAGGTGAAGGGCAAAGCCTCCTGGGGCAAAATTGGTTAAAGGAGATTAAGTTAGAATGGTCTGAAGTTTTCCAGTTGAGAGCAAGTGGGCTACCTGAGCTACTTAGAAAGTACGCCACCATCTTCAAGGATGAACTGGGGAAAATCCAGGCCCTTCAGGCCAAGATTTATGTGGATCCGGAGGCAACCCCTCACTTCATGAAGGCAAAACCGGTGCCATGTGCCCTGCAAGGAAAAATTGACACTATGTTGAACAGGTTAGAGAAACTGGGCATTATACAACCTGTTCAGTTCTCAGAATGGGCAGAACCCATAGTCCCCTTCCTCAAACCCAACCAAAGCGTCCGAATTTGTGGGGACCACAAATTGAAGGTTAGTAAAGTAGCTAAACTAGACAGGCACCCCATTCCAAAAATTGAAGACCTGTATGTTAAGCTGGCAGGAAGGACATCGTACACAAAGCTCGACATGAGTCATGCTTATCAACAACTAGAATTGGATCTGAAGAGTCATATGGACTCAAAACATTATCTCTGTCTCTCTCTCCACAGATGCTGTCAGACCTGCTGAGTTTTTCCAGCATTTTTTGTTTTTGTTTTAGATTTCCAGCATCCACAGTATTTTGCCTTTATTAACTAGAATTGGATAATGCCTCCTGGGAATTTGTCGCAATTAATACCCGCAAACGGTTGTACCAATATACGCGATTGCCTTTTGGTGTCTCCTCCGCTTGTGCAGTCTTTCAGAGAACAATGGAAAGCTTACTGCAGGGCCTGCCCCAGATTGTAGTCTATTTAGATGATGCATTGGTGACACGATTCATTGAAAAAGAGCATTTTGCAAACTTAGAAGTCTTAAAGCGTTTCTTGCAAGCTGAAGTGTGTCTAAAAAAGACAAAGAAACGTGCACGTTCCAAGTGAGGGAGGTATTCTATTTGGGTCACCGGGTAGATTCACAGGGCCTCCACCTGACTGAGGAGAAAGTGAGAACCATAAGAGAGGCACCTGCGCCAAAGAACACCTCAGAGTTCAAATCATTCCTAGGAATGATCAACTATCATGGGCGGTTCGTACCCAACTTGTCTATAGTGCTGGCACCCCCCTGCATTCTCTACTCAAAAAGAACCAACGTTGGTGTTGGGAGGTGCGCCAGAAAGAAGCTTTCATAAAGGTGAAACAATTGTTGCACTCGTCCAATCTATTAGTGCATTATGGTCAGACGAAAGTATTGGTGCTGACATGTGACACATCTCCCTACGGAGTGGGAGCAGTGCTCTCTCATCGGATGGATGACGACACAGAATGGCCAATAGGTTACGTAACAAGAACACTCACCACAGGGAAAAAGGGATACTCACAGATAGAAAAAGGAGGCCTGTCCATTATCTTTGGTGTCAAGAAATTTCACCAGTACATACATGGCCGCCATTTTACAATTGTTTCAGACCACAACCCATTGTTAAGATTGTTTAGTGAGGACAAGGCTATACCAGCCATACGCTTCAGCAGTAATACAACAATGGGCTTTAATTCTGGCAGAATACGAATACACTTTTGTACTGTCAATCAAATTGCAAACGCCGATGCCCTTAGTCATTTGCCTTTACTAGAAAATGATGAGCACGTCCCAGTTCCACAGGAACTTGTTTTACTGTTAAATTTCTTAGATTCCTCACTGGTATGCGCTCAACAGATCAGAGACTGGATAAGTCAGGACCTAGTCATATCTCAAGTACAAGAACAAGTGCTACAGGGTTGGTCACAGGAGCCCACATCTGATGAGATGAAACCATACTTCAACAGAAGACATGAAATAGCCAGTCAGGATGGCATCTTGTTGTGGGGTGCATGAGTGATAGTTCCTCCAAAGGGAAAGGAGGGAACTTTTATTTGAACTACACAGTTCCCATCCAGAAATTTCCCGACTGAAGATCATAGCACACAGCTACCTATGGTGGCCTGGGATGGATGGCGAAATAGAGAGTTTAGTAAAGCACTGTGTGCAATGTCAGCAACTGCAAAAGTTGCCAATGACAGCTCCATTACACCCATGGGAGTGGCCAGGCAGACCCTGGGTGCGGTTACACATTGACTACGTTGGACCTTTCCTGTGAACAATGTTTCTGCTTATTGTCGATGCCCATTCAAAATGGTTGGAAATATATGATGTGACGTCACCAATGTCGGCCACTACAATTGAGAAACTATGTCAGAGTTTTGCCATTCACGGACTACCAGAAGTAGTTGTTTCCGATAATGACGTGGCATTTACGAGTGCTGAGTTTCAACGGTTTATCAGCCTAAACGGTATCACTCACGTGAAAACTGCACCGTACCACCCTTCCTCAAATGGACTGGCTGAAAGAGCGGTTCAAACATTCAAGACAGGCATGAGAAAGCTAACTGGTGATTCCTTGGCAACCAAGCTAGCACGCTTTCTTTTTCATTACAGGACTACCCCTGATATAACAACAGGTGTCAAACCTGTGGAGTTATTGATGAAACGCCGTCTCAGGACGAGATTGAGCTTAATAATGTCAAATTTAGAGGGGAAGGTGGAAATAAGTCAGGAAAGCCGGAAAACTAGACACGACTGGTACAGTCCCAAGATGAAATTTACCGTGGGAGAGCCGGTATATGTGAAAAATTTCGGGGAAGGACCAAAGTGGTTACCGGGTGAAATAAGTGCGGTGACTGGACCTCTATCTTACCACGTGGAGGTCAAAGGCCGGATCATCTGTTAACATGTGGACCATTTGAGGAAGAGAGAGACAACTCATCAAGATATGGTTCCACCAGTGACCATGACCGGGTCTGTTGAAGATACTCAACCCAGGACTGACATGTCTGATGTTCCAGTAAGAGTTGAGGACACAAAACTGCAAGTGTCCAACGAAGCACCTGATGTTCAGGCAACTCTGGAAAAGGAGGTGACAAAGAATCTGAAGATGTGGAGCTGCGATGTTCCACACGTACCAGGAAACCATCTGAAAGACTGAACTTGTAAATTCCTTACCCAGTGTAAATATTATGTTGTCTTGAAAAATATGTACTTGTAAATACAATATGTATAGCCTAGTTAAAGGGGAAGGAATGTAGTAATTATAGTTTCATTTAGTGTGTCATGTACCTTTAAGAATAATACTTGTTAGGAAAGATCACATAATCTGTAGTAACCAATAGTAGAGTAGCGTGGGCTACCTCAGCAGACAATGTAGAGTTAGAGTTGGAGTTGCTGCTGAGTATATTGTAAATAAACTTGACGTTTCCACCCAATAAGTGTCTGCAGTTCAACTCTATCATTAATAGTACAACTTGGCCACCCTTCAACCGAAATACTGGTCAATCTCCGATGGTATCACACACAAGCATTGAAACCAAATGTATTCTTTAGGTGAAATGGTATAAGCAGGCAGAGCATAATTGAACTGGGCACATGGGCATAATTTAGTCCCAAGTTTATAGTCGTACATTTGGTCCTTAGTTTTAGATAATGAGTTGATTTGATATTATTTATAGTTCAATAAAAAAACTTATTGTAATTTAGGAAACAGAGAAATAGAGTGGGTTGAATCATAAAAGTTTCTCCACATTATGGCTGAGGGATTGGGAAATGCAAAATTGATGCTTTATTGCACGATGCACTTGGTAGGAGACTATAATTACAGTGTGAAAAGTTTACATTGGCAGTTTCAATTATAGATGTGAAGACAGGAACTTATAATGGGAAAAATATGTGACAACAAGATCTAAGGTTTGCAGGCAGGAATTGTGGGAAGATTGAAGATTTTTAAGGTATTAGAAATATGCGCAGTGCATATTAAATTAGATTGATACCACATCTCCTCCTATCTTCAGTGGTCAAACAATGTCAGGGATGTGACTCATATCATTGAACGTGCCTCGGCTCTTTCATTAAGAGTCATCAAATGAGTTGTGCAAAATAGTGCAAAGATTTCTTTGTCATGCAAAAGCCTTTATTCTAAATTGGAAAAAAGTATGGTTGCAATTGAGCTAACTGTCTAAATATAGTTTTTGAAATCACAATCACGGGTAGAAGATTCCATGTACATTACTCTGTGCAGCTAAGCACCATCATTTTGCAAGATCAATTTGGACGCCAAAGGCCTTTCAACCCATTTGGTGACATCCTTATAAAATGGTAACCTGCCATCTTGAAATTACAGCTTTTAATGGCCAAACAAACAAATGTGCAGTTTAAACTCTGATCGAAAGGATGGCACCTCCAACAACGTAACACTAGATCATTGGCGTTCAAATTTGGATCAATGAACCTGCTTCCTCCTGCCTCAGAAGTAAGAATACTACAAATGAGTTAAATTGCGACTGCATGACCAAGACTGGGTGAAAACATGCAGCCTTCTGATTTTAATATTTATTTCCTTCTATCTAATCTATGCCATATGTAACAAAACCATCCTTTCAGTCTGATGTTCATTGCTCTGTACTTCTGCCTGAATAGTTTCATTTTATTGTCGCAGAGACAGTTACCTTGTGAACTTTACAAAGAATCTCACAGAGGTTATAGATTTTTTCAGCCCATAGCCAGTCGTGAATGCTGACCTGTGAAAATTAAAAAAAAGCTCTTAAAAGTGTAATGTCATTCACAATATTATGGTTTAGTTATTTTTGTAAAATAACTAGTTAGTGTTATGCAATTAAAAAGCTGTCTTGTCAAAGACTGGGTGATACAGTCAACATCAACCATTTGGGATACATTTTATCACAATTTGTCTTTTCGGCTCTGATTAATTATTGACATTGTATAGCCCCTCTGTCACCATGCAACACAATTACTTCAATATTTTTGATCTGCTAGTACACAGCAGCAATGGGAGAAGAAAAATTGAATACTGTAAACAGGATATCACTGCACAGCTGCAAATAGGATCAGGGAAAATTAAATGAGGTTGTAAAGGTAAAAATGTAGCAAATTTACAACACAGGAGGTCATTCAGCCCATCATGTCTGTACCAACTCATAAAGAATCCTAATATGATAATAGCCATAACCACCCTTCAATTTAACTAAGTGGTGACTTATTGAGTTTGTTTTCATTTATTCATTTATGGTATGTGGACATCACCGGCTAGGCCAGCATTTATTGCTCATCTCTAATTTCCCTTGAGAAGGTGGTGGTGGTGAGCCATATTCTTGAACTGCTGCAGTCCGTGTATTGTTGGAACATCCACAGAGTTATTAGGAAGGGAGTTCCAGGATTTTTACCCAGCGACAGTGAAGGAACGGTGATTTATTTCCAAGTTAGGATGATTGGCTTGGAGGAGAGCTTGAAGGCAGGTAATGTTTCCATGCATCTGCTGCCCTTGTCCTTCTAATTGGTAGAGGCCATGGGTTTGGAACGTGCTGTCGAAGGAACCTTATTGTGCATATTGTAGATAGTGCATGCTGCCACCACTGTGCGTTGGTGGTGGAGGGAGTGAATGTTGAAGGTGGTGGACGGGGTGCCAATCAAGCGGGCTGCTGGATGATGTCAAATTTTTTTGAGTGCTGTTGGAGCTGCATTATCCAGGCAAGTGGAGAGTATTCCATCACACTCCTGACTTGTGCCTTGCAGATGGTGGACAGGTTTTGGGGGGGTTAGGAGGTGAGTTACTTGTCACAGAATTCCTAGCCTCTGACCTGCTCTTCTAGCCACAGTATTTATATGGCTGGTCCAGTTCAGTTTCTGGTCATTGGTATTCCCCAGGGGATGTTAATAGTGGGGGATGCAGCGATGGTAATGTCATTGAACATCAAGGGGAGATGGTTAGATTCTCTCTTGTTGGAGATGGTCATTGCCTGGCACTTCTGTGGCATGAATGTTACTTGCCACTTATCAGCCCAAACCTGAATATTGTCCAGTTCTTGCTGCATTTAGATATGGACTGCTTCAGTATCTGAAGGAGTTATGAATGGTGCTGAACATCATGCAACCACCAGGGTTGAAGGCATGGCAGCAGATAAAGCATCATTCATGCAATATCTCAATGTCCCTTTTGCAACAGGCAACACAATTGCAGCAGGTATAGGGATGCAATGGAAAAAGGGTGGGACCTTAGAAGTATTCAAACCAGAGAATTCCGTGCTACAATGGTGTGATTTTGTGATCTGCTAGTTCACTTTGAGCCATCCTACACAAACCAGTCAACAGCAGGGTAACAGAACAAGGCCAAGTGAAGTGCTTGTGATGTTTCTTTCAATTCATTTGACACACTGATGTGTAGTTTACCTTTGTTTTTGAAGTATTAATATGCCTAAGCTCATCTGTAGAAAATGAGAAAGTAAAAATAAAGAAAGGGCAGGATTTTCCGGTCCCACCTGCCGCGGGAATTGTTGCAGGCGAGACAGAAAACTTGACCAACCAGGAAAAGGTCCATTGACTTTGGACAGGAATTTCTGGTCCTGCAGAAATATTTTAATGTTAGACATCATTCACCTAATTTCAAAAGCCTTTGATGGAGTCCAAAAGAGTTTGGAGTTAAAATGTGGTTCAATATCATATGATCATACAACTAAGGAAGAGGCCATTTGGCCTATTCTGCCTGTGCCAGCCCTCTAAAAGAGCTGTCTTAGTTCCACTCTCCTGTTCTTTCCTCTTGGCCTTGAATTGTTTCTTTTTAAGTGCAAAGCTAATTCCCTTTTGAAAGTTATTATTGAAACTGTTTCCACCATCGTTTCAGACAGTGCATTCCAAATTATAACTATTCACTGCTCATCTCCCCCTGACATTTTAGTAAATTATCTTAAATGGTTAAAAATGTACAATCAGGTGGCTTCAGGATGGTTGTTTTAAATTCAAGTAGAAATAGAGAATGTAGCATTTATTCCAACAGTTAATTCCACACCCTAGGTTCAAAGAACAAGACAGAAAATACATTTTACAATAAACAATGAAAGACCAGTTAACACAAGGTTAGCAGAGTTAGGAAGAACAGACAATAACCAATATATTAAGTCTTGCAAGTCTCATCCACGCCCATGAACAAATAGAAAATAACAAATACTGTAATGGTAATTGCATGGTCATAGTCAAATAAAGTATTATTAATACAGCATCTCAGTGTCCAAGCTAACATTTGATGCCACTGCCAACTAAGAGGCGATCTCAAGAGCAAGCATGACCCAGACCTTCCTGTCACTTATCATTTCAGCACACCACCCTAATCTCATGTCCACATGTCCGTACTTGGCCTGCTGCATTGTTCCGGTGAAGCCCAACGCAAACCAGAGGAACAGCACCTCACCTTCCGATTAGGCACTTTACAGCCTTCCGGACTAATCATTGAGTTCAACAACTTCAGTTCATGAACACTATCCTCCATCCTTTTTGATCCCCTTTTTTCAAATATTTATTTTTAAATTTTTATATATATTTTTTCCCACCTATTTCTATTTTTATTTTAAAAATTTATTTCCATTCATTGTTTTATCCCACCTTTTAGCCTATTTCGATCTTTTCTCCCACACTGTCCCCTTCCCCCACGCCAACCCCACTAGGGCCATCTGTCACTTGCTCATCCTGCTTTCCACTCTTAATATTACCATTAGCACCTCCTTTAGCCAGTATCACCACCATCAACACCCCTTCAGCCTTTTGTTTCTGACATCTTTTGCAATCTCTCCTTTGCCTCCACCTATCACTGGCCTTCGATCCAGCTTCATCTGTCCCACCCCCCCCTTAAACAGTATATATTTCACCACATTTCTACTTCTCTTTAGTTCTGAAGAAGAGTCATACAGGCGTGAAACGTTAAATCTGTCTTTCTCTCCACAGTGCTGTCAGACCTGCTGAGTTTTTCCAGCAATTTTTGTTTTTGTTTTATACTTGATCTTGTTCTGTGGCTCCTGCTACAAACTAGGTTACATTGGATGGTTCAAAGTGAACTAATTACAACTTCACATGTGAAACCTTAAATAGAAAAGATAAATAACAATCTGATACCTACTATATAGATTGGTGAAGGCAAGATGATTTGTCTGATACCTTTCAATTAATATAGTTCACAGATACTGGAGTTTTCTGATACAATGAGCGCATTTTTCAAATCGGGGTCAGGAACACAATATCTGGGTAATTTCCAGGTCCCAATGCTGTGTTGTATCTGCGTCACTAATTGGGATGGAGGTGAGCTCACACCTAATTAATGGTGCTGAGCTCTGCAAGGAGGTGGGAGATGCCTGTTGGAGCAGGAGCGTCAAAGGCAGATAGCAGCCATGACGGGGCCTGCTGCTGCCTTGCACAAGAGAGGAAGCAGGAATTCAGAGGGCCAGAATATCAGAGAATTGGCCACATGGCCAGTCGAACAGTATTGTAGCCGATTGCGCAATGAAACCCCAGTGGCAAAAATATTTCTGGGTTAAAAAAATCCTTGCAGCTCTGCACATTGAATCTGACAGCTGTGCACTAATGTGCATTAGACTGCTTGGGATTGGCAATTTCTCATTTGGAAATTGCCTTTTGGCCCTTCCTGGCAAGGAGCTTTATTGGCCACTAATTGGAGGTGAGTGGGTTCCTGGTTCTCTCTCTCCTGCACTCCCTTTGAAAATTGCTTCACATTCCAGAGCTGTCAGAATCTAGTGATGTCCCCTGGCTCTGTAATTTTCAGTGCACATCTACACCCTGCCCGCTTGTTTCTTCAATTATAAATTCAGCCCAATATTCCCCACATAATCTGGGAATTGTGTTGAATTTGGTATTCACATTTCCTGCATCCAAGACTAGTATTTTAAACTTAAAGAAGGGCAATTATGAGGGCATGAAAGCAGAGCCAGCTAAAGTGAACTGGCAAATAAGGTTAAGGGATATGTCAATAGAAGTTCAGTGACGGACATTTAAAGGAATATTTCACAATATACGGAATATATACATTCCAGTGAGAAAGAAAAAATCCCAAGGGCCACCATCCATGGGTTAACTAAAAAAGTTAAAGCTAGAATTAAACTTAAAGATAAAGAATATAATTACGCAAAGACAGGTGTCAGGTCAGAAGTTTGGAAAGAATATAAAGAAAGCAAAGAATGTGTCTGGGGAATTGAATTGAAAGTAGGGAGATGGCGGATGAATTAAACAGGTATTTTGCTTCGGCCTTCACTATAGAGGACACAAGCTACATCCTGGAAATAACTGTAAATGGAAAGGAGGGGGAACTCGGAGAAATTACAATCACCAGGGAAGTGGTATTGAGCAAATTGTTAGGGCTGTGGGCTGACAAATCTTCAGGTCTGGATGGACTTCAACCTAAGGTCTTGAAAGTGGCTAGTGAGATAGTTGGTGCACTGGTTTTAATTTTCCAAAATTCCCTAGATTCAGGGAAGGTTCCATTAGTTTGGAAAATAGCAAAAGTAACTCCTTTATTCAAAAAGGGAGGGAGACAGAAAGCAGGAAACTATAGGCCAGTTAGCCTAACATCTGTCATAGGGAAAATGTTAGAAGCTATTATTAAAGATGTTATAGCAGGGCACTTAGAAAAATTCAAGGCAATCAGGCAGAGTAAATATGGTTTTGTAAAAGGGATATCATATTTAACCAATTTATTGGAGTTCTTTGAAGGAGTCACATGTGCTATGGATAAAGGGGAACTGGTGGATGGACTGTATTTAGATTTCCAGAAGGCATTTGATAAAGTGCCACATCAAAGGTTATTGCAGAAAATAAAAAATCATGGTGTAGTGGGTAACATATTGACATAGATGGAAGACTGGCTAGCTAACAGGAAGCAGAGAGTTGGCATAAATGGGTCTTTTTCTGGTTGGCAGGACGTGATGAGTGGTGTGCCACAGGGCCTCAACTTTTTACAAGTCTATAAATGACTTGGATGAAGTGATTGCTAAATTTGCTGATGACACAAAGGTAGGTAGGAAAGTAAATTGTGAAGCAGATATAAGGAGGCTACAAAGTGACATAGATAATGAGTGGGCAAAGGTCTGGCAAATGGAGTATAATGTGCGAAAATATGAAATCATTTATTTTGGCAGGAAGAATAAAAAAGAAGCTTATTATCTAAATGGTGAGAGATTGAGGAGTTCTGGGATTCAGGGGGATCTGTGTGCCCTAGTGCATAAATCACAAAAGATTAGTATGCAGGTACAGGAGATAATTAGGAAAGCTAATAAAATGTTATCATTTATTGTGAGGGGAATTGATTACAAAAGTAGGGAGATTATGCTTCAGTTGTACAGGACACTGTGGTGAGACCACAAATGGAGTATTGCATACAATGCTGATCTCCTTATTTAAATAAAGATGTAAATGCATTGGAAGCAGTTCAGAGAAGGTTTACCAGACTAATATCTTGGGTTGTCTTATGAGGAAAGGCTGGACAGATAGGCTTGTATCCACTGGAATTTAGAAGAGTAAGAGGCGACTTAATTGAAACCTTTAAGATCCTGAGGGGTCTTGACAGGGTGAATGTGGAGAGGATGTTTCCTCTTGTGGGCGAATCGAGAACGAGGGGTCACTGTTTAAAAATAAGAGGTCACTCATTTAAGACAGAGATGAGGAGAAATCTTTTCTCTTAGAGAGTTGAGAGTCTTTGGAACTCTTTTCCTCAAAAGACGGTGGAAGCAGAGTCTTTGAATATTTTTAAGGCAAAGCTAGATAGATTCTTGATTAACAAGGGGGTGAAAGGTTATTGGGGGTATGCAGGAATGTGGGGTTAAGATTACATTCAGATCAGCCATGATCTTATTGAATGGCGGAGCAGGCTTGAGGGGCCGAGTGGCCTACTCTTGCCCCCAATTCGTATGTTCGTATGTATGTAATTGGCTTTACTTAAGATCACCTTGGTTCTTGATGTTTGAACTTAAAAATAACTGCAGTTAATTTAATTATCCTACAAAATGACAGTGGAACAGCTTGAGCAACATTGGGAAAATTAAAATTAATTGCTTACTAGATCAATATACATGTCATATGGCTTAACTCAACAGCCTGAATCTTCCTATCGGCGTGTGGGGGTGGGACCCACTCGCCAACGCGTAAAATGATGCACGGTGAAGTCGGGAGTGCGTCATTCAGATCTTCAGTTCGCCAGGCACACACCAGAGTCGGCTGTGCACCTGCCGAACTGTCAAAGGCCTATTAAGGCCATTTAAATACCAATTAAAAGAATTAACATAGCTGCCCATGGCGGGCAGGCAAAGAACCCTACCTGCATCTTCCGGCTCCACACACAAATTACCACTATGGTCTTAGATGGGCCCTACTCTTTCCCCAGTTATCCTCTTACTCTTAATATACTTGTAAAATAACTTTGGATTTTCCTTTGTTTTACCTGCCAATGTTTCTTCATGCCCCCTTTTTGCTCTCCTAATTTCCTTTTTAAGTTCCCCCTAAACATCCCATTCTGCTCTAGGGCTTCCGCTGTTTTGAGCCCTCGGTATCTGCCATAAGCCTCCCTTTTTCTCTTTATCCAATCCTGTATATCCCTCGACATCCAGGGTTCCCTGGATTTGTTGGTCCCACCCTTTGTCTTTACTGGAATATGTTGGCCCTGTACTCTCACTATTTCCTTCTTGAATTAGTCCCACTGCTCTGACGCAGATTTGCCTAAAAGTATCTGCTCCCAGTCCACTCTGGCCAAATCATATCTGGTCTTATTAAAATCGGCCTTCCCTCAATTTAGAACTCTGATTTCTGGCCCATCCTTGCCCTTTTCCATAACAACCTTGGATCTAACAGATGACTGATGCCTCTACCACTTGCCCAGCTTCATTCCCTAAAATTAAGTCCAGAACCGCCCCCTCTCTTGTAGGACCTCCTACGTGCTGGCTTAGAAAGCTCTCCTGGATGCATTTTAAGAATTCCGCTCCCTCTAAACCTATCACACTATGACTAACCCAGTTAATGTTGGGGAAGTTGAAATCCCCCCACTATTACTACCCTATTATCTTTACACTTCTCTGAAATTTGCCTACATATCTGCTCTTCTATTCCTCTCTGAATGTTTGGGGGCCTATAGTACACTCCCAGCAATGTGATTGCTCCTTTTTTGTTTTTCAGTTCTACCCGTATGGCTTAATTTGAGGAGCCTTCTAAGATGTCAACGCTCCTTACTGCTGTAATTGATTCCTTGATCAATATTGCAATACCCCCTCCTCTTTTACCTCCTTCCCTATCTCACCTGAAGACCCTATATCCTGGAATATTGAGCTGCCAATCCTGCCCCTCTCTCAACCATGTCTCTGTGACAGCAATGACATCATACTTCCACGTATTAATTTGTGCCCTCAACTCATCTGCCTCATTCTTCAGACTCCTTGAATTAAAATAAATACCATCCAACCTTGCCAAACTTCCTTGTGCCTTAACTGGCCTATAATTTCTATGCCTTCCAGACTCACTTGCTCTCTCTTCTAATTTTGGCTGTGTATCTCCCCCTTCTGAACCTTCTCTCAGGATCCCATCCCCCTGCCAAGTTAGTTTAAACCCTTCCCAATAGCACAAGCAAACCTCCCCGCAAGGATGTTGGTCCCGTTCCAGTTCAGGTGCAACCCATCCGCTTTGTACAGGTCCTACTGCTTCCAGAAATGGTCCCAATGTCCCAGAAATCTAAAGCCCTCCCTCCTGCACCATCTCTCCAGCCACGCATTCATCTGGACTAACCTCCTCATTCGTGCACATGTGCGAAAGAGTGCAGGCCCCGACTCTCCCTCCTCCCCCAACCCGCACAGGGAGCGCTCAGTGCTTTCGGCTGCGCATCATGCTGGGCGGGCCTTAATTGGCCCGCCCACGTAAAATGGCGGCGCGCAGCCAATCAGCCCCCCTGACGGGGAGAAAATTCTCACCAAGGTCTGTAAGTTGCAAATCAGCCACAGCATGGCAAGACAGTGATTAAGAATCTCTGGAAGTATTTCCCTCTCTCTAATTACATCTTTTAAGAAGTAATTCCTCTTGTTTAATTTAATTTAATTTAGAATTTGTATATGTTAATTGCAAAGTGCAGAATGTATTGATAAAGTCAAATTGTTAAGTTGTCCTCTGGGTTCTGACCAAACAATGTCCTAAAAGTGGCAGACCCTGGAAATGATTCTGAAGCTCGTGTAACACTCATACTGCTGAATTTTGCCCTCATCGGGCGGGCGCGATGGGCGGGCTCGATGGGCGGGCTCGGGAGTGGTTGCAAAACTGGCCGCCGCCTGTGATTGGGCCCCGACTGCGATTTGACATTGGCTGGCCAATTCACAGCCAGCCAGCATGAATCGCATGCTGCGTTGCTGAGCGCTGCTGGGGTGGGGGCAAGAGGAGGGCGAGTGTGGAAGTTTGAGCCTGCACGCAGGTGCAAATGTGCACACTGAAAGCTCCCTGAAGGCACAGAGCTGCCTGATTTAGAACAATATAGATAAAGGTTTAAAAAATGTGAACATGCACCTCATGTGACTCTGTCACATGAGCAGGGACATGTTATAAATGAGATTTCAACATTTTTATTTTATTTCTAATTCCTGTTGGAAACCTCATTCCGCCCACAGTTCATCCTTAACTAAAACGTTTTTATGTCAATTTGAAAAGCTCAATTTGTACTGTTACCTTCCTGAGTTTGGTCGTTATAGATTGTAAAGCTTCCAATGCAAGCTCTATCTGATGTCCAGCTCAGGAGAAGGGATTGCAGATCTCCTCTCCCCATCATAGTTACATTTTACTGTTTGATACAGGTGGCCAGGAACATTCCTTTTCTCACAACGTTCAAAAAAGATTCAATATTTGGAGGCCAAAACTGCGTAGGCCATCCATCTCAGCGTAAGTCGACTTATAAGTGGACAAGATGGACTTGCCTATGACTTCTACTGTTAACCCTCCCTAAGCATAAAAGGTTGGGAGCAAGTCACTCAAGTTGAATAAAACAGGCAAGCACTCACACCAGTAGGAGTGCAACCAGGGTGTCCAGCAGAGGGTGAAAGCCACAGAATGTAGAGAGAGTGATCGATTCAGGAACAGGGGTTGTCCTCTCCCTTACTTGCAAGTAAGTTTTTTGAAATCTTATTGTTACCTTTATAGGTGGGCAGGGATTGAGCAAGATTTTCTACATGTTCAGTTGTGGGTGACCTGGATCCTCAGCTGAGGTTATTTTGGCCAGATGGTGTGCCAGTAAGCATCGTCTCACTCAAATGCTCATACCTGCCCTGAGAAAGCTCCTGTGGATCCAATTTTAATTGTATTTAATAGTACACAGGTGGTGGGTATTAACTGGGGATTCATTTGTGTTCCAAATCAGGAACAGACTGAAATTGTAGTTGTTGGATGAGGAGGTACATGTCTGTAATGGTATCTCTGTAAATAAGTGGTGTAAAGATTGGCTCCAGTTCTATCCTTCACCACCTGGCATTCTGACTTATAACATGGTAGCAGAGAACAGTTGCCGAAAGGTGAAGGTTGGAAACCAAGAAAATATTTTCAGACAGAAAACCAAAATCCTAGTTGCCATTGTGGAAAATAGCAGAAAGCAAGCGTAAATTGTTGGAGTGTGATTACCGTCCAATGTTCTCAGAGTCTGAACCAAATGGCCAGTGGAAGAATGAAGTTGCTATGTGGACAAGGGTTACAACCCTACAAAAGAGAAAACAAGGTATGACCTTAACATTATCACTTTTCTACAGGAAGTAAAATCAGAAGCAAAGTATTTTGTGTGATGGATGCCCATCAGTTGGATAGTGATGACCTTCTATCCGAGTTCTTGGATGAAATCTACAAGAAGGATGATCTGCTAATTGTCTCTGAGGCATGGTCAGAATCTGATATATTTTGAAAAACAGATGGTCATTCCATAGAAGAATATATCACAGACGTTAACAGATTTCATACAAGATTGACAGAATTTAACTTGGGGATCCATGGATTAGTACTAGTGTTTAAATTACTGAATTGTGCCAAGGTGCCTCATATGGACAGGCAATTTTTTTCCGAAAAGATGACTCTGTTGGATCAGATGTTTGCTGTCTAAAAAAAAAACTTGGGGAAACAATAATTTCCTTCAGACTTTTGGAAGAAATTAAACATTCCGCTGTGACACAAAGAATAACAGACTCAATAATTGTCAGATTTCAAAATAGTCCAAATACCAGACACAGGCATGCATACAACAAAGGAATTCAAGATAAACAGAATGAGGTTGAATGCACCAGATTTGGCTATTACAGCAGGAGTCAAAAGTGGAACAAAAATATTGGGCAAATGAATCTAAGGAATGCTTAACAGTTGCTTCAGGTGTGACTTATGTGGTGAACTGCCCAATGAAAGGGATAGGGCAAAATCTTTTACCTCGGCAGGCGGGCGCGCGCCCGACCCGCTTGAGCGTAACATGGTGTGTGTTGAGGTCGGGCGAGCATCCTGACGTCAATGCACAGTCAGGCAATATTCCATTCGGCGGGCACACACCAGAGTTGGCAGCACGTCCACTGACAATTAAAATGCCTGTTCAGGCCATTAAAAATATAATTGAATGAAATCTTTCACTGCCCATCTAACCTTATGGTCGGCAGGCAGGTGAAAAGGCCAAGCAGCCTTTGAACTTTTTAGGAAACCTAATCCATGGGTGGGATGAGGTTTCCTAAAGCAAATAAATATAAAATTAAGAAATTCAAATGTAATTAATAATATGTCCCTGTTCATGTGACAGAGTCATATGAGGGGACATGTTTTATTACATTTTTCATATCTTTATTAATTTAAAAAAAAAACTCCATCTCCGAGGCAGCTCTGTGCCTCACAGAGATTATCAAGTGCACACTCACGCGCATGCGCGAAATTCGCGCTCGCCACGCTTGCACTCCTGCCCCCGCCCGCACAGGCAGTGCTGAGTGCTGCCGCTTGTGTTTCACACTGGGTGGGCTTTAATTGACCCACCATCATGAAATTGCCTTCCGGCCTTGATCATGGGCAGCGGTTGGCTCTGTTGGGCTCGCCTGACAAGGCAAAATCTGCCCATAGTATCCTCAAAATGACACATGATGAACAGGATGACTATCTGAACAAATTTCACTGGTCACAAGGAGTTTTAGACCTGTGATGAACGTGTTAGTCATGTGTTAGTGACTCCTATAACTGTGCAATGCTAGAGAGTATTTGTACTTCAACAGTATGTGGGACAGATTGGTTAAAATGTTATCTTGATTTACTAAGTAGTGAGTACTGACACAAGTTTAAGGGATATAAAAGTGCTCCTTGCTTTAGGTTTGGTGATGCCAACACATTCAGGTTAGCAAAGAGAGTTGTAATTCCATGTAAACTAGCCAGAGCAAGCCATTTTCTAACTGCTGATGTAGTCACTAGTGAGATACCTATGATGCTGAGTACATTTTCAATGAAAAGGCACAGGTTAAACTTGGAATGGATATATGATATGATATGGCAATTACTTTTGGAAAGTGAGTGATCTGCAGTTTACACACTCAGGACAATATTTTATCCCCTTAACAGAACCTAAGGCCAAAATTTCCAAGCTCCCCTGCATTGGATTGGGGGGGTTGGGGGAGAGTCCCAAAGATACATTGGGAAATCCCTCTTGGAACTTCACAGGTAAGGGTTTGCACGGCAATTGCCCAGAGTTGCAAACTTCCTCTGGGCAATTGCCATGTGCTGGGAACTATCCGAAAATGCAATTTCAATTGCAAATCTTGAATGGTTCCAGTTGTGTTACACAAATAGTTACCCAGAAAAAGTTAGAAGAATTAAAATCTCTTCAAACATCTGGGTAATTATTGTAAAAACCCAGACCAAACCTCCCTAGTACAGGGACTCCCCACATACCTCCAATCCCCAGGGGACTCCCCTCACACCCCTAAGTAACCACCACCACCCCCCCCCCCCCCGCCATGGTATTCCCCACCCCCCCGATCCCCCTTGGGATTAACCACCCACACCCCCCCCTTTGACCTGACCCTCTCCCCCACAGGCCCATTACCCCTCTATCTGACACAAACCCCACCTCAGGCCTGACCCCCCACCACCACTGGACTGACCCAAGCTGACCTCCAAACCCATCCCCCCCTCCAAACCCATCCCTCCCCCCTTTCCCCCAAGGTCAGACACCCCCATCCCTCCACCCCTGAGGTCCCACCCCAATCCCCACCTCCCCGAGATCCGACCCCAATCCCCACCTCCCCGAGATCCGACCCCAAACCTAACCTCCCCGAGATCCGACCCCAAACCTAACCTCCCCGAGATCCGACCCCAATCCCCATCTCCTCGAGATCTGACCTCAATCCCCAACCACCGCCGCCCCACCCTCCCCACCCCCCCCACCACCCCCGCCAACTCCCACCTCCCTGGGTCCAACCACCAGCCTCTTTCTGCCCCGAGGTCTGGATCGAATCATGAATACCACAGCTGAATCTTTTCAGCAGTGGACTTTTGTGAAGGAATCATGAGGTGATCGATGGAATGCTGCATAAAATTTTAACTGATTGATCAGACTGCAGATGGACAACCACTCTGGCATGGGAATTGTGGAATTGACTCCAGATAGTTGGAGGATATAGACCCTATCGACCAGTCTCTGGATGAAATCCCAAATTGCTTTCTCTGTACAATCATCCTGCTGCTTTAGAAGCTACTACAGTTAGTTTCATCTTTTTTCTGCACATTTGAATGTTTTACATGCAGGAAGTTGGACTATCATCAAGGTGGTGGTCTCAAGACTAAATTTGGAGAATACCGAGGAAGACCATCTGAGACCGTGCTTAATTCAGGAAATTTGGTCAATCATAAAAGAGAGAATCACAGGGAATGAAAAGGGCCTGGTAAGCTAACAGATCATGATGGCCAAACAGTATTAATTGAATAAAAACAAAAAACTGCGGATGCTGGAAATCCAAAACAAAAACAAAAGTACCTGGAAAAACTCAGCAAGTCTGGCAGCATCTGCGGAGAGGAACACAGTTAACGTTTCGAGTCCGAATGACCCTTCAACAGAACTTCAACAGAAGTTCTATTGAAGGGTCATTCGGACTCGAAACGTTAACTGTGTTCCTCTCCACAGTATTAATTGAACATGGCAATCAAACTGTTATGGTTCATTCCTTATGATTGAATTGAAATTATTTACAAAATCTCAGTCTTTGAGCAGTTGATAGTAATGAATGTGGTACCTTATGCTTCAAGAGCCTATGTCACAATAAACAAGACTTTTGAGGAACAGAAAGTGACAGATTAAGGGCTGGATAGCAGTAATGTAGGTGATCATGGCAAAAATGACAGGGCTATCACATCCACAGGCCAATTGTCCGGACTGGATATTCAGGTGACAGACGTTCCAGACTAATCTAAAAAGTGGAGTGTGTGGGAAATGTAGGAAATGTACTGGCAAGTTCAAATGTTCAGGATGCCAAAAGACAAGGCCCATGGACTAGCAAAACATAATGAAAGAGCGGGAAGTAGGAAAACAGTGCAAGTAGTGATAACGCGTCCGGAAGTGACTCTTGTCCTGGAAAACAATCACAAACTGGAGAAAAAATCATTGATAATGCAAGAGGGAGATCTTACAGCTGTAGTCTCAACAGACATAAATGTGAAAAAAAAGGTTGTGTTCAGATAAAAGCAGATTTGTCAATGTTTTATTGATGTCACGATGCATGTTGATCATTTCGTATGGGGTGGTACGATGGAATTTAAGAAATGTTTTATTAATAAGATTAAAGTAGAATTTAAAATTGAGAGTCAGGCTTGTGTGGCTTTTAAATACATTAGTTTAGATATTAATGGAAGTAGGTCTGTGTATTGCTGAAAAGAGAGACATGTCAAAACTTTTTGTCTTGCGCTCATCAGGACACTTCACAAGAATACCAATATAAGGGGAAAACAACAATTTACACTGTATGTGAAGAGAGTCCTGATTGGTTGGCAAGTGGACTCTGATTGGCAGAGGCGTTGCCATGAAGAACACACCAGTGATGGTGACCAACAGTTAACTGCCAAGCATTGTTGAAATTTAAACCAGGCAGCTTGACCCTGATTGGTCAAGGTATTGACCTGAGGAATGAGTCAGAGAATGGCTGTCACTTATTTTGTTTAGCTGAAACAGGTGTAATATGTGTGCAAGTTCTTTCTGTCTGCAAAGAACAGGGCCCTGAATATAAATATAAGTAGCTTCCTTACATGCAAATGCACCACACTGCGAGCCTGACTGACCATCTTAAATTGGTTGTCAGCGTAATTCTTAGCACATTGAGGATTATTTAGCAAATGTTGTCCAAATGCGGAATTACATCTAATGCTGGACATCATGTTTTGAGTTTTGCAAGCACTGGATGGGTACGACCTGTACTTTGCCCATTGCAAACAGTGGCTGGGACATGCTGTTTGATACGATCATCAGCCTTTGGGATGTATGGCCTACATACCTAGCATCAGACTGGCACTGAAATTCATATACCACATTACTCATTTGTGTGATACACAGAACATCTTTTTGGCTTGACGACAGCATCCTGTTAGTGATGAATACCACTTGTGTTGCTACTGCATAGTAGCAGCATGAAATAGCTAGCTTCACCTGTTGCTCAAATTTTTGAAATACCTTGCCCTTCCAGGGTAATCTGAGGTAGAGTGGGCACTTTTCAAGGCTGAAAGTGATAGATTTAGATCCGTTCATGAGTTTGCGTGATATACAGAGTGAAATGATCTGATCAGGGTAGCTATTATCCTGCAGGATGCCTGTGATGCACCCTATTTCAGCATCAAGCTTGTATGGTGTTAAATTGGCTCGGGCCCTATTTTCAAGATCGCCAATAAGACCAATCTTATAGCATGTGGGACTATAATAATCCCAACACGTATATTGACCGGTGAAGGTAGGCTTGCGTTAGACCGTGGTAGAGAACTCCCTGGCAGGTTTCTCAACTAGTATGTCAAGGAAGGGGAGTTCATTTGACTGCTCCATTTCAAAGGTGAATTTGAGTGCAGTATGGAGCCTATTAAGACATATAAGAAAAGTATTACATGCAGCTGCAGATTTAAATATAGCAAACGTATCATCCACATATGGGAAATATGCGAGGGGTAGGAGGTTAGGTGTTATTCCATCAAAGACACGCTTCTCATGGAACAAAGATGTTTGCAAGAGCTGGGCCTAGAGGGGATCCTATGGCAACCATCTATTTGGGCATACATGGTGTCATTAAAACTGAACTCAACTGCGCGAGTTGCTAAGCTCATAAGTTCAATAAATACTGATTCAAGCAAAGGTGGCGGGGCTAGATCGTCATGATGAAGTGCTGCAGCACAAATATCTATGGTTTCCTGATGTGGAACATTGGTGAATAAACTAGCAATGTCAAATGAGCACATGGGCATAGTATTGCTATCGATATGCAAGTTCTGTATGGCCTTCGCAAATGTGAAGGAATCATTCACCATGTAGGTGGAAAACTTGGTCAAAACTGGTTGTAACAATTCGCCCAACCATTTGGCCAATTCATGCTGTGGAGAACCAGTCATAGATAAGATAGGACATAAAGGGACATCACTTTTGTGTGTCTTGGGAAGCCCATACATATGCAGACGTAGCGAACCGTGAGGACAAACCCTGTCATATATATCACATGGTAGCTCGTTGCCCTTACACAAGCCTAGCATGTTTGGCAGTTAACAGTCAGTCACCATCACTGGTCCATTCTCTGCGGCAACGCCTCTATTAATCGAAAAGCCTCGATATGTCTCTTTTTTCAGCAATATTCAAGTTCTGTCCTACCCAGATTATTACACCCATCTTATTAATCGTAATAGATCATCACAAAAAGATGATAAATATAGGAAGAGACAGCGCAATTACAAATCTTGATTGGTCAATTCAACTGGTTGTCTAGCCACTCAAACTAGATAAGATACTAGTTTTGATGTGTTGGAGTTAAGTATAATGCTAAACCCCTCCCCCCTACACACCCACCCCTCCTCCCAGAAGTAGAGAATGTGTTTTAAGAGCAAATTAAACATGAGAAGGAAGTTAAATTTAGATAAGTGTGTCCTTAAGTTCCTATTCTTAGGTAGTTTGAAGAAAATAAAACTAGCCATTTTTTGGAAGTACTTCGTATGCTGAGCTCTTGATGAATAATCTAGTTCATCTGGTTTCATAATATTCTTAGGTGAAAATGAGAAATGTTGTCCTTCAGTTTAGGAAGATAAAATAAAAAGAGGTTGTTAAAACTACTTTAGCTGCAGAAACACTGGCTCTTGTGGAGGCAATAGATATGGGATGTTATTTGTCAAATGTTTTAAGTGAAGCTCTATACAATGGGCATACTAATGATAGTATACCCATTGAGTGCTTTACAGAGCATCTTTCATTGTGGGATAATGTATACATTACAAAAGTTGAGAGTGAGAAAAGGTTAATTATTAACCTTGCTGGCTTGAAAGAAACCCTGGAGAGAAAGGAAATCTCTAAAATTAAATTAATGAATGCAAATCATCAACTGTAAGATTGTTTTACAAAAATAACTACATGTACAAAGATGTTATTAGGGGTTCTGGAAGAGGAATGGGGGTCTCATAATGTAAGGCTTTGTACAGCCTATGGAAGTCTTTTGATTTAACGTGTTTCAAAATTTTGGATTTCTGGTATAACACCAGGTACCTGCCTTGTTCAAGGCCCTACTGTCCCACTACGTCGAGCCTTACTCTGGGATTCTGCTGGAGTATTTTTAACTCCTGGATTTCTTAGTGACTGGGGATCCAATAGAAGGCTTAAACACTAATGGTTGGAAAATCATGTGGGCTGTAAATTGGGCATAATTATCTCACGTTCCCAATTTTCAATGTGTGCTGCCATTATGCAAAGCTCAGCATGGACACGATAACGTATGAAATTCATCTTAGAGAAAAAGAAAAGACTTGTACTTATATCGAGCCTTTCACGACCACAGGATGTCCCGAGGTACTTTACAACCATTGAAGTACTTGTTCTTACTTTTCTAGAGTGGTACTTGAACCCAAAACCTTCTGACTCAAGAGGCAGGAGTGCTACCAACCAAGTCACAGGACACAACAGTCAGCAACCAAAAAAGCACAGAAAACATCCCCTTACTCCCACCATTTTCAATCTGCAGCTTTGCATTATTCGTGTTCTTTAACTTTGTCCAAAATGACAAAAGTTAATCGAAATTCTGAAATAAAAGAAACCTTTTAAGGACCCAATCTGTTGCATGAATAATAGGGACCAGGGGTAAAGAGTGGGGAAGTGGGACTAAATGAACAGCTCTTACAAAAGCATGATGGGCTGAATGGTCTTCTTCAGTGATGCAAAATTCAATGTTTTAATGGAAAACAGATCATGAGCCAGTGGTTTATGAAAAATCACTCAAATCATGAGCATTACAACTCACTCACCTCTGTGTGCCAGCTTTAATGTGGTGGGTGCCAGCTGGCAGGTCATTTCACATAAATCACTGATCCCAGGCATGCACATCTTTTTGTAGCAATGTTTGAGGCTGAAAATCATCTTAAAACTGCTAAATTTATGGTGAAAACTGAAATGAAGAATAGCATATTTTCCTAATGTAATTTATTTTTACCTTCTTTCTAAATGATCTATTCGCCCTTTATGATTTTAACCCAAGAAGTATTTAAATAACATTTTGATGGTATCAATTTGTCCTGCATGTAAAGAAGGGGGTACAACACACATTCTTTATATCATCAATACTATTGTGTGTTGTTGATCATACCTTGCAAAAAAATCATTATATTTAGCAACTTGAAAAGATGTTGTTGACATAATATTTAAAATTAAACACTTGATCAATGCTTTTGTAGCTTAATTCTAAAGAATATTAATGTCCAAATTCTTCCATGTTGTATTTATATTGAAGTGTTCAGCAACTTACAGCAGTAAAGCCTAGCCTAAAATTTCTAGCTTTCCTAATCCATTTTAAGGGGCATAAATGGATTATTCTCTTGTATTCAGTGTCAAGGATCACTCCAGCAAGTGAAATCTCACTCCCCATGATCCAAGCTGGAACTCAAAGTCCCCAATATTTGGTATTGAAGCATTGCATAAGGCTCAAATGAAAGCCTTTTTTTTGTGGGATTATGAGCAGCTGGGGGCTAAATTAAAAATCAGAACTTCAAAGGTAATAATTTCTGGTTTATTACCTCAGCCATGAGCAAATTGTTATAGAGCAAATAAGATTAGGGACTTGAAAGTGTGGCTCAAAGATTGGTGTGGGAAGAATGGGTTTCGATTCATGGGACGCTTACACCAGTATTGGGGAAAGTGCGAGCTGCACTGTTGGGATGGTCTTCACCTAAACTTGCTGGGACCAGTGTTCTGGTGGGTCATATAACGAGGATGGCAGAGAGGGCGTTAAACTAAAAAGTGGAGAAAGGGATCACGTGAGGGAAGGTGTGGTAAGTTAAAGGGAAAGGACAAGGAAGCAATAAGGGTAATGAAAATCAGAGCATGGCAGGAAGGGACTGAGCATGCAAACTTAAGAATGCACCAGCTGATAATGCCAGAGTTTGCAAAAATAGTGAAAGACAGAACTAGAGGCTCTGTATCTGAATGCGCATAGTATTTGTGGCAAATCGGATGAATTGTCACCACAAATAGAAATAAATTTGAATGCCCATATAGCCATTACAGAGACGTGGCTGCAAGATAACCAAGGCTGGGATATTCAAGAGTACTTGACATTTAGGAAGGATAGGAAACTAGGAAAAGGTAGCAGGATGGCTCTGGTAATTAATTAAGCAATTATTGTACATTAGTACAATATTAATGATAACCTAAGTTCTAAAGATCTAGACGTAGAATCAGTTTGGATAGAGATAAGAAATAGTAAAGGCAAGAAATCACTTGTGGGAGTAGTTTATAGGTCGCCTAGTAGTAACAACACTGTAGGATGAAATATACAAGAATAAATAACGGGAGCTTGTAAGAAAGCTTCAGCAATAATCATGGGTGATTTTAATCTTCATATAGATTAGACGAATCATATTGGCAAAGGTGGCCTGGAAGATGAGTTCATAAAGGGTAGGACAGTAGAGATGCAGTGGCAGACATTTAAGGAAATATTTCATAACTCTTAGAAAAATATATTCCAGTGAGGAAGAAAGGCTCTATGAGAAGGATGCACCATCCATGGCTAACTAAGGTAGATAAGGATAGTATCAAATTGAAAGAAAAAGCATACAACTTTGTGAAGACTAGTGGTAGCTCAGAAGACTGGACAGAATTTAAAAACCAGCAAACAATGAAAAAATACTGAGAGAGAAAGAGCATGAAAGAAAGCTAGCTAGAAGTATAAAAGCAGGTGGTCAGAATTTCTACAAGTATTTCAAAAGGAAAGGGGCAACTAAAATGAGTGTTGGTTCTCTAGAAAGTGAGAATGTGGAATTAATTTTGGAAAATAAGGAAATGTGGAAGCTTGAACAGATATTTTGTATCTGTCTTCACTGTGGAGGACACAAATAATATCCCAGAAATACTTATAAATCAAGACGTGAAAGGGAGGGAGAAATGTAGAACAATAACAATCACCAGAAAAAGGGAACTGAGAAAGCTATTAGAGCCAAAGGCTGACAAATCCCTAGCACCTGATGGCCTGCATCCTAGGGTTTTAAAAGAAATGGCTGCTGAGATACTACATACAAACATACAGACAAGGAGCAGGAGTAGGCCATTCGGCCCCTTGAGCCAGCTCCGCCATTTAATAAGATCATGGCAGAACTGATAGTAACCTCAAATCTGCATCCTGCCTACCCCCGATAAACTATCACCCCTTGCTTACCAAGAATCTATTCACCTCTGCCTTAAAAATATTCAAAGAATCTGCTTCCGCTGCCTTTTCAGGAAGAGAGTTCCAAAGACTCATGACCTTCTGAGAGAAAAAATTTTGCCTCATCTCTGTTTTAAGTGAGCAACCCCTTATTTTTAAACAGTGACTCCTAGTTCTAGATTCTCCCACAAGAGGAAACATCTTCTCCACATCAACCCTGTCAAGAACCCTCAGAATCTTATATGTTTCAGTCAAGTCGTCTCTTACTCTTCTAAATTTCAGTGGATACAAGTCTAGTCTGTCCAACCTTTTCTCATAAGACAACCCACCCATTCCAGGTGTTGGCCTGGTAAACCTTCTCTGAGCTGCTTCCAAAGCACTTATTTCCTTCCTTAAATATGGTGATCAATACTGTACACAGTACTCCAGATGTGGTATCACTAGTGCTCTGTATAACTTAAGCATAGCCTCCCTTCCTTTGCATTCGATTCCCCTCGCAATATGTGATAACATTCTATTAGCTTTCCTAATTACTTGCTGTACCTGCGTATTATCTTTTTGTGATTCATGCACTAAGACACCCAGATCCCTGTGCAACTCAGAACTCTGCAATCTCTCACTATTTAGATAATATGCCTCTTTTATTCTTCCTGCCAAAATGGACAATTTCATATTTTTTCCACGTTGCACTCCGTTTCCCAGATCTTTGCCCACTCATTTAACCTATCTATGGCCAGAATCTTCCGTTCGGCGAGCATGGCCCACCCCTGCATGCCGACGCATAAAATGACACAATGTGACGTTGGGTGTGTGTCCCAATGTCACCGTGCGTCATTCTGATTTTCAGTTCGGTGGGTACGCACCAGAGTCGGCTGCGAGCCCGCCAAACTGTCAAAGGCCTGTTAAGGCCATTAATTACCTAATTGAGCTGATTGTCTGGGCTGCCCATCCAACCTTAAGGTTGGTGGGCATGCGAAGAGCCCAAGCTGCCTTCACATTTCTCATGAAACCTCATCCAAGGGCGGGATAAAGTTTCATGAAGGCTTTAAAAATTAAATTAAAAATTCTATTAAAATACATAAACATATCCCAGGTCATATGACACTGTCACATGAGGGGGCAGATCTGAGTATTTTTTTTTTCTTTTTTGCAATGTTTTATTCTTAAATTAATCTCCCTGAGGCAGCTTCGAGCCTCAGGAAGATTTCTGCGCCCTTTCACGCGCATGTGTGAAAGGGCGCAGGCCCCGACTCTCCCTCCTCCCCATGCCCATACAGGTAGCACTGAGCGCTTCCAGGTGTGTGTCACGCTGGGCAGGCCTTAATTGGCACGCCCATCCAAAATGGCAGCATGCAGCCGATCGCAGGTGGCGATCGGCTCCATGCCCACCTGTGCCCACTCCCCAACCGCCTGCCTGATAGGAGGAAAATTCTCCCCTATAACTTTTTGTAGCCTCCTTATGTCCTCTTCACAAGTTACATTCCAACCTATCTTTTTGTCATCAGCAAATTTGACAATTATTCCATCCACCCCTTCACCCACATAATTTATATAAATTGTAAACAGTTGAGGTCTCAGCACTGATCCCTGTGGCATACCACTCGTTACAACTTCCAACCTGAAAAAGACCCATTTATGCCTACTCTCTGCTTCCTGTTAGCCAGTTAATCTTCTATCCATGCTAATATGTTAGCCCCTACACCATGAGCTTTAATTTTCCACAATAACCTTTAATGAGGCACTTTATCAAATGCCTTCCGGAAATCTAAGTACAGTACATCCACCGGTTCCCCTTTATCCACAGCTCATGTTACTTCCTCAAAGAAGTCCAATAAGTTGGCTAAACATGATTTCCCTTTCACAAAACCATGCTGACTCTTCCTGATTATCTTGAACTTATCAAAGTTTCTTTAATAATCGCTTATCAAAGCTTCTTTAATAATCGCTTCTAACATTTTCCCTATGACAGATGTTAAGCTAACTGGCCTGTAGTTTCCTGCTTTCTGTCTTCCTCCCTTTTTGAATAATGGAATTACGTTTGCTATCTTTCAATCTAATGGGACCTTTCCCGAATCTAGGGAGTTTTGGAAAATTAAAACCAATGCATCAGCTATCTCACTAGCCACTTCTATAAGATCCTAGGATGAAGTCCATCAGGACCCGGGTACTTGTCAGCCTACAGCTCCAACAATTTACTCAGTACCACTTCTCTGGTGATTGTAATTTTCCTGAGTTCCTCCCTCCCTTCCATTTCCTGATTTATAGCTGCTTCTGGGATGTTACTTGTATTCTCCATAGTGAAGACTGATGCAAAATACCTGTTCAATTCATCTGCCATTTCCTTGTTTTCCATTATCAATTCTCCAGACTCACTTTCTATAGGACCAATGCTCACTTTGTTAACTCGATTCTTTAAAAAAAATTATAGAAACTCTTACCATCTATTTTTATATATCTGACTAGCTTTCTCTCATACTCTAATTTTTCCCTCCTTATTAATCTTGTAGTCATCCTTTGCTGTTCCGTATATTCTGTCCAATCTTCTGGCCTTCCACCTATATTTGGGCAATTATATACTTTTTCTTTAACTTTGATATTATCCTTAATCTTTCTAGCTAACCACGGATGGTGTGTCCATCCCTTGGACTTTTTCTTATTCATTGGAATGTATCTATTCTGTGTATTCTGAAATATCCCCTTAAATGTTTGCCACTGCATCTCTATTGACCTATCGCTTAACCTAATTTGCCAATGCTGGGTGTACTTGGGTTTCTGAAAGGCATTTGATAAGGTGCCACATCAAAGGTTACTACACAAATGGTGTAAGATAGAGGACTGGTGAGCTAACAGGGAGCAGAGAGTAGGGATAAATGCAGCATTTTTGGGTTGGCAAGCTGTAACTAGTGGAATGACACAGGGACCAGTGCAAGGCCCTCAATGATTTATAATCTATATCAATGACTTGGATGAAGGGATCAAATGTATGGTTGTTAAATTTGCTGATGACATGGGAAAGGTAGAAAAGTAAATTGTGAAGAGGACATAAGGAATCTGCAAAGGGATAGGTTAAGTGAGAGGGCAAAAATTTGGCAGATGGGGTATAATGTATGAAAATGTGAACTTGCCCACTTTGCCAGGAAGAATAGAAAAGCAGAATATTATCTAAATGGAAAGAGATTCCAGAACTCTGCAATACTAAGGGATTTAAATGTTCTGGTACATGAATCAAAAAAGTTGGTGCGCAGGTACAGCAAGTGAGTTGGAAGGAAAATGAAATGGTGTTGTTTATTACAAGGGGATGGAATATAAAAGTAGGGAAGTTTTGCTACAGTTGTACAGGGCTTTGGTGAGACCGCATCTGGAGTACCGTGTCCAGTTTTGGTCTCCTAACTTAAGAAAGAATATAACTGCATTAGAAACAATTGAGAGAAGGTTCACTTGATTGATTTCTGGGATGAAAGGATTATTTTATGAGAAAATGTTGGACAGGTTGGGCCTGTATTATTTGAAGTCTAGAAGAATAAGAGGTGATCTTATTGAAACATATAAGATCCTGAGGGGACTTGACTGGGTGGATGCTGAGAGGATGTTTCCACTTATGGGAGGGACCAGAATTAGGGGGTCTCTCAATTAAGACGGAGATGAGGAGAATTTGTTTCTCTCAATGGGTCATTAGTCTGTGAAATACTCTTCCCCAAAAGTTAGTGGAGACCGGGTCATGAAATATTTTAAAATCTGAGTTAGATAGATTCTAATTATAGGAAAGTAGAGTTGAGACCACAGTCAGATCAGCAATGTTCTTATCAAATGGCAGAGCAGGCTTGAGGGGCTGAGTGGCCTGCTCCTGCTCCTAATTCATATGTTCGTATGTAACATACGAGATTTTAGGCACTTTAGGATTAAAAGCTCTATCATGCCTTGGTGTATACTATAAATGATGAAACAGATTTATTGAAAATGAAACAGGAACAAGCAACAGACAACATAGAATTCAGCATGACTTTTACAGACTTCTTCCTCAGGTTAAAGCTAAACAAAATGGTACAATACTTTATTAACTCTACTGATAATATTAAACCTGCACAAGTATCCATACTGTAATTCTTACATGTGCAGAGACATGATAGCCATGGAGCTTTAGGAGGCCATCTCTACATGAGTGTCACAAGTTTAACCAATAGTGAGCAATTTCAACAAGGCAATCATGGCAAAAGGCAAACAGTGTCCAACTATGCTCTGGATGGAGAGCGGGAGCAGGTCTGTTATGTGTCAATGTATGTAACAACATTCTCAGTAATCACTCTGAGGAATTCAAAGTACTGCTAGCAAAGGCTGGACAAAAGCTAGATGTTGTATTAAGATGTGCTGTGTCTGATCAAATTTGCACCAGAATTCTAAGCTTTGGTGAAAGACATAAATGGCAAAGTTTTGCAGTACATAGTGATAGATGTGTGTTAAATAAATAAACATGTGGGACTGGATTTTAGCAACTGTCTGGGATTGGGAGCTGGGGTGGCCAGCAAAATGGTGAGGGTGGGGTGCCCGTCATTTTCCTGCTACCACAGCATTTTACCAGTGTCGGGAATAGTAGAGAACGGCCCACCCACCCAGAGGCCAATTGAGCCACTAAAGTGGCCAATTAAGGGCCTCTTTCTAACACTACGGACCTTTTACCGGCGGCAAGCGCGCCCTCCACTGCGGTTTTAGATTGCCTGGTAAATCCTGTTGGGTTCGATAGGGAGCCCTCCTGATCGGGTACTCTGTTGACCACAATGGGCACCTCCCACCTCCTTCTCCCCCTCCGCTGCCCCACTGGCAATGACAATCCTTGATGCCTTCAGCATTCCCTCCCACCCCTTGCCAGGGCCTGCCTGACTGGCTTGGGTGTCCCCAGCCTTCGCTTAACTGGTTGGAAGGGTGGCCTGCTAAAATGGCATACTGTCAGGTAGGCACACTCCTAGCAGAGGCCACTGCTCATGGTGGCACTGCTGAGCTGCTGACCCTCCGATTGGTTGCTGGACAGCTGAAACATCCACAGGAGGCTGAGGTGGGCTTGCCTCCATCTTTTGGGCCCATTATCGGGGACCTCACTGTGCTGCCAAGATCCTGGCCATGAAGTATATTTACATGCATTGTGTGTAAAGCATTTTTGACTAATATTAGTGTATGTTTAAAGTAGTATCATCAGTGACATGCTTGCTATTAATCAGTAATTTCTACTGCTTCAATAGTGAGAAGAGTCACTGCACATCTCAGCATTTTAAGAAACATTGCTTGGGTGTTGAAACAGTGTATAAAAACATAAGAAATAAGAGGAGTAGGCTATTTGGCCCTTTAGCCTACTCAGCCAGTCAACAAGTTCTTGTTGATCTTCTAACTCAACTGCACCTTCCTGCACTATCCCCATATTCCTTAATTCCCTTGGCCCCCACAGCTTTCTGGAGTAGAGCATTCCAAAGATTCACAACCCTTTGAGTGAAGAAATGTTTTCTCATCTCAATCCTAAATGGTCAACCCCTTATTCTGAGAATGTGATGCTGTGTTCCAGATTTCCCAGCCTGGGGGAAAAATGGTCTCAGCATCTAACCTGTCAAAGCCCCTGAAGAATTTTATATGTTCCAATTAGATCATCTCTGAATTTTCTAAAATCCAGGGAATATATGCCTCGTCTGCTCTATCTTTCCCCATAGGACAATCCCCTCATCCCAGGAACTAGTCTACTGAACCTCAGGCAGGAATATCCTTTCTTAGTTGAGGAAACCAAAGCTGCACACAGTTCTCCAGGTGTGGTATCACCAATGCCCTGTATAATTGTAGTAAGAATTCTTTACTCTTATACTCCCATCCCTTTCTAACAAAAGCTAATATTCCATTTGCCTTCCTAATTGCTTGCTGTACCCGCATGTTAACTTCCTGTGATTCATGTACGAAGACATCCAGGACCCTCTGAATTAAATGTAATGTAACAGCATGTCTGTCCTCTTAGCTGTAGTGATGAAGCCAGCCCCTATTGCTCGAGGATTAAACCTAAGGAGTTGAGTCATTTGAGAACACTTCCGTTATTATGTTGTTTGTTGCCTCTAAAATAATCAAGCAAACAAGAAAAATAGAGTCCCAGCCTGGAAGCCTCACTCAAGATTCCCCAGGCCATTTGTCAAGGAAATGCCTGCTTTACATTGGTAGAAAATGAGTCTGCTGCAGGCAATTATCAAGCTATTTTGTGTGGAATCACTCTCCTTCAGGCAGCAGCTAGAATGAAATACCAAATCTGCAACGGTTGAGGAACCCATAGAAGCATGCATTCTTCATGACAAACATTATTCATGGTATTAGGGGCCATTTCATCTCCTCCCCTGCTTATTGAAGATGTTTCTTTACTACTCATTAACAGAGGAAATAACTAAGTCTATGCTGGAAAGAAGTGATGATTGCAACTTTTCATCTTTATGGTGATTAGGTTTACATAAAGGGTTTACTGGAGAGTTGATACTCAGCTGATGATTCATTATGGGCTTGGAGACAGCAAGAGATGAGCATTCAGTTATTTTGATCCTCAAAGTTAATGCACAGGAGCACTGAAATTCTAAAGACCTCTTCAATGTTAAATCAAAAATGTTGAATTAGTTTAAGTGCCAGTGAGTAAATTTTCACTATTTGAGCAGAAAGATTTCTTACAGTTTTCAGTCTTGTTCCCTTGATACTTAATTTTAGTTATCTTTAGAGATAATTTCTGCATCTTGGAGGAAGGAGCAGCTCTGATTCAGCTAGGAAGAAGGTAATGGTTTATTCACAGCCTCTTGTTATTGTATTTCCAAAATGGTAAAATTAAGATGCAGCTGGCATCTTAACCCTGCTTTCCTGTTGGATTTTAAGACTTTAAATTGATGTTCCTCTTGTGCTGAGTGACACTCTCCATGAACCAAAATGTGGTCTAATGAGCCCAACATTCAGAATTGCAGCATTGCATAATCAAACTGAAACTTTTGTCAATGTATTTAACTTACTACTCATGGAATGTGCTTTCCTAGGATTTTAGATAGTGGAAGATTAAACACACTATTATGCCTTGATTTATGCTGTAAGTGATAGCACAGTTTTATTAAAAGTGACAATTGAACAAGTGATAGAGAGTATAGAAGCTTTTGTACACCTTTTCAGGTTTAAAAAAAATGTTGCAATGCGTTATTAACTCTACTGACAGTATACTGGGCTAGTATTCATACTGCAACTCTTAAATGTGGCCATGGAACTCTAGGGGATGGAATTTTATGGACCCCAGAGTGGGTTTGAAGACAGGTGGTCTCCTAAAATGCAGAGCATAGCCTGCCTGCCAGACCTGCCCACATGCCTGGACCAATCTCCAATTTTATGGGGGGCACTGGAGGCTTCGGGTGGTCTGCCCGCCCTTGGGCCTATTGAAGCTCTTAAGTGGCCAATTAATGGCTACTTAAGTGCCTCATCCTGCCCCTGCTGCTATTTTTATCCACAGCAGGGTGAGGCACACGCCAGGTGGGTGGCCCAGCAACTTTTACTTGGTGAGCTGGTGTCAGGAAAGGGGTGGGAAACTCCTTTGGGGGTCCCCGTGGCCATCGGAGGCACCTTGCCCCACAAGAGCACCCCCTCTGGCCTCTCAAACCTGGTCTCTCAACCCCTCACTCACCTTGCTGGGGTCTGCTAACCAGGATCTGCCGATCTTCCAGACTTAACCTGAAATCCGGCTTCCATTAGCTCCACTTCTTCAGGGACTGCCTGCAGTCCCAGCAGTGGCCTCTGCTCGAACCTGGTGCTACTGGGACTACAGAGTTTCCACCAATTGGATTGGCTGGCAGCTCTCCAAAGTGGGACTTCCTCCCCAGATGGGGGCAGAAGATTTTTCCTCAGCCAATTAACACCTCGCTAAGCGTTAACTGGTTGCAGGGAAGCCAGTATTGAGGGGGAATGACTTCCTGATTGATTCTGCACGTAGTGGGGCAGGAAATCCTGCCATCCAAAAAATCCTGGCCCAGGAGACAATCTCCACAGGAATGTCCCCTTCAAATGCAGAGACTAGAGGACAATTAACAATGTGTTGTCATACACATTTGAATGTGAATTCATGGAAGGAAAGTTTTCCTAAAAATTATTATTATACTATCAACTGAGGAAGCAACAAAGTCTTTGACATTAGGTTTAGCCAAGATTCTAAGACAGTAATGGTTTATCCACCACGTCATGCATTGTATTTTCCAAATGGTGAAATCAGTATGGAACACCCATTATTGTTGGGACACTAAGAGATTGATTGTAAACAGTGAATCATTTATATTTTTGCTAGTGGTTGTCAGTGTCTTGTTTAGGTGGTTTGAAAGATTTCTGTTCTTGGTTTAAATATAATAACTGTGGTAAAGTGGAGTACCATATACCTTTAAGAGAATGCAAGTGGACTAACCATGTGACAATACTGACCAATCACTGTACAGCGCAGGATACTGGTTAACTGAAAGTCTAGAGCTGGAGGTGGTTGTGGGAGCACTCAAGGATTTAGTTCTGTTGCAACAAACAGTCACAGTTTGTTCTTATGTTGGTCTCTCTCCGTTATTGATAGCAAGCATCAACTAACAGGTGTATATGGAGGTGTGCAATTCGAGATTACTAGACTAGTGAATTCATTGACTGAAGACATAAAACTGATGACGAGGATCAAAATAGCAGAAAATAGCACCCCGAATGAAAATCCACAAGATGGGTGAGCAAAATATTAGAAAGAGAATCTGTAATCATGTTGTAAAATAGACGGAAGTCAAGAAAGCCGCGATAAGCCTGAATTCATCATTAACTGGGAAGCCATCGGAAGCACAGTCCCCATGCAGTCATTCACAATGCCGCAGTTCAGGCGTGTCAATACATTCAACCCCATTTCAGATGACTGGTCTCAGTATGTCGAATGCCTAGTGTTCTAGTAGAGTTTACCGCTAATGACATCACGGGGAAGAAAAGAAGAGGGCAATTCTTTTGTCCATCCCCAATTCAAAGACTTTCGACGAGTTAATAAAAATTGTACAACACCACCTGAGGCCAAAGCCCTCAGTCACTATATGCAGCGCTTCAAGTTCAATTCAAGGAATAGACTTCCAGGAAAGCTAGTAGCTGACTATGTTGCCAATTTAAAGGCATTAACTGAACATTGCAAATTCAGAACATCCATTAGCGATATGTTAAGAGACCGGCTGATATGCAGGATTGGAGGTGATGCTATTCAAAGGTGTTTGCTAGCCGAATCTAATCTAGACTTCAATAAGGCATTAGAATTAGCCACAGCCATGGAGAGTGCTGTTAGAAATTCAGAAGCTATAAAAGATGCACAAAATGGCACCATCCATTTGGTAGGGCGGGGCAGACCAGCAACAAAAGGCGCAAAAACGGGCCCCACAGAAAGGCAGGAAGCGCCCCCCATTGGACAGATCAGTAAAAAAACAGCAGTACGGCAGTGAAAACCCACAAGATGAATGAAAGAAATGCATCCAGGCAACCAGTGGGCAATCGACAATTCAAACAAGTCGAATGCTTTTTCTGCTACCGCTACAGGTAGGCTGAGACAGCATTTTAAAGGCAGAGGGAGAAATCGTGAAATATGTCTCATGGAAGAGCCAGAAGAAATAGAATCAGAACCATTCATTATACAACCTGAAAGTGGGTAGACGTGAGCCAATCCAAGTGGTCATTATAGTCAATGGACAACCCATTAAGATGGAAGTTGATGCTGGAGCGACAATATCCATCATTGGAGAACATACATTCAGGCACTTGAATAAAGGGACCCATCCTTTAAGATTTAAGTTTCAGACACTAAACTGAGAACATACACGGGCGAAGAAATAAGACTGAAAGGGTTATGTCAAGTCTTGGTGATGTATGGAGATCAATCTGAAAGGCTGCCCTTGTTAGTGGTAGCTGGAGAGGGTCCCAGCCTATTAAGCCTCAACTGGCTCAAAAAGATTAAATTGAAATGGGCTAAAATTTTTCATATTACAACGAAAGGCTTACAGGAATTGTTGCAAAAGTATGCTTCCGTTTTCAACAACGAGTTAAGAAGGATTCGAGGGCTACAGGCCAGAATCCATGTAAACCCAAACGCAACCCCAGATTTACAAGAGCCAGACCAGTCCCTTAGGCTCTACAAGGCAAGGTTGAAACCAACTGGACAGACTGAAAAAATTGGGCGTCCTACAATCAGTGCAATTTTCTGAGTGGACGGCACCCATTGTACCTCTACTGAAGCCAGACCAAAGCATGCGTTTATATGGTGACTATAAGCAAGTGTCAATAAAGTGGCCAAACTCAATAGTCACCCGATACCCAAGATTGAGAAATTGTATTTGATTTGGCAGGGGGCACCACATATTCAAAATTAGACATGAGCTATACCTACCAGCAGGTAGAGTTGGAAAAGGACTCTAGGGGTTTTGTCACCAATAACACGCACCGAGGATTGTATCAATACACACGTCTACCTTGTGGGGTCTCCTCAGCGTGTGCTGTTTTCCAAAGAACGATGGAAAACTTGCTCCAAGGATTGCCCCATGTTGTCGTTTACTTGGATGACATATTGGTCACAGGATTGGCCGACGATGAACACATAGCAAATCTAGAAGAGGTGCTCAAACGCTTCGCACAAATCGGGATACATTTAAAACAAGAGAAGTGTCTGTTCTAAACTAAGGAGATAGTTTACTTGGGGCACAAGGTTGCTGCGCAGGGCCTGCATCCTGTGGAAGAAAAAGTCCAGGCCATTCGTGAGGCACCTGCCCCGAGAAATACTACAGAGCTTAAGGCCTTCTTAGGTATGGTAAACTACTACAGCCAATTCCTCCCAAACCTCTTGACTGTGCTGGCCCCATTGTATGGCCTGCTTAAGAAGAAGCAGAAATGGAGTTGGTAAGCCCCGCACCAGGATGCTTTTTTGAAAGTGAAGCGATTGTTAAGATTGTCGCCCTTGTTGGTCCACTTTGACCCCAAGAAGGAATTAATTTTAACATGTGATGCTTCCCCTTATGAAATAGGGGCTGTCCTTTCACAGCGAATGGCGGATGGCTCCGAACGACCCATTGGTTATACATCTTGCACACACAGTCACAGAGCGACGATATTCCCAAATTGAAAAAGAGCGCTTATCTGGAAGTTTCATCAATATCTCCACGGTCGCCATTTCCACATTATAACCAACCACAAGCCCCTACCGGGATTATTTGGAGAAGATATAGCAATCCAGAGGTGGGCACTAATATTAGCCGCCTGTGAATACACTTCTGTTCACCGGTCGGGTCGTCATATTTGCTCAAGTCGCCTTCCCCTGCCAGCTAATAACGGGGAGGCTCCGATTCCCCAGGAACTGGTCTTAGTGCTAAATTTTCTAGGTTCCTCCCCTTTTCAGACCAGACAAATCCGTAAGTGGACAAGCCAGGGTCCACTATTGTCTAACATACGGGAGCAGGTCTTGAATAGTTAGTCAGGTGGATCTAAATCCGAGGAGATTAAGCCCTAATCTAATCGCAAATACGAACTCTCCTGTCAGGATGGCATATTACTCTGGGACGCAAGGATTGTCGCGCCCCCACGGGGGCAAAGGCTGTTATTAGCCAAGCTACATAGCGCTCACCCGGGCATTAGCAGAATGAAGATGCTCACACGCAGCTATTCGTGGTGGCCAGGCATGGACTTGGATATCAAAACGCTGGTCAAAAGCTGTCCTCAATGCCAGCAGGTGCAAAAGCTCCCCCCACCCTTAGCTCCATTGCACTCATGGGAATGGCCGGGGCAGCCATGGGTGCACCCTCACATGATTACATGGGACCCTTCTTAGGCACAATGTTCCTTACACTAATTGACTCCCACTCCAAATGGATCGACGTCTATGAAGTCCGGTCGCCCACACCAGCTGCCAACATAGACCATTTGCGGCAGAGTTTTGCAGTGCATGGGTTGCCCGAAGACTGACAACGGGACTGCTTTTACCAGTGGGGAGTTCCACAGGTTCACGACCCTTAACAGCGTTACCAATATCAAAACCTCATCCTAACACCCAGCATCAAACGGCATGGCTGAGCGGGCAATCCAAACCTTTAAATCTGGGGTGAAAAAGATGGAAGGGGATTCCATCAGCACAAAATTGCCCTGGTTCTTGTTGCACCAAGCCACACACAACGACTGGCATTGCCCCTGTAGAACTACTAATGAAAAGACATCTCCACACCTGCCTGATCCTTATCCAGCCAAATTTAGAGGGGAGGGTGGAGAAAAGCCAAGAGGTGCAGAAGACCAGGCACAATGATCATGATCGCGAAAGAACTTTCACAGTGGGAGATGTGGTCTTCACGAAGAATTTTGGAGATGGGCCCATTTGGCTGTTAGGTGAGGTGAGTGCAGTAACTGGACCCCTCTCCAATAATGTATTGGTAAATGGCCGAATAATTAGATGACACGTGGATCATCTCCACAAAAGAACGTAAGAAGATGTGCAGTCTTCACCTACGCTTGAGTCTGTTCCACATGTAGAGGACAGGTCACATGATTTGGAAGTACAGGTGGGGCCTGTGGAACCCGGGGGGTCAGGGAGACAAACCTTCCAATTTCCACTGAGGAACCTAGTAGACATCTGTCCCCTGGAAAGGAAATCTTGGAAAAACCAGCCGAGGTTGTTGAACTGCGAAGCTCAAAAAGTCCGAGAAAGCCTCCTGAGAGACTTAATTTGTAAATATTACAGTAAATAGTTCACGTTATTAAGTTTTTCAACTGTATTTTTTAAGTAGAGGGGAGAGATGTGGCAAAGTGGAGTACCATATACCTTTAAAAGAATGCAAGTGGACTAACCATATAACAGTACTGACTAATCACTGTACAGCACAGGCTATTGGTTAACTATAAGTCTAGAGCTGGAGGTGGTTGTTGGAGCACAGAAGGATTTAGTGCTCTGCCTTCTGCTGCAATAAATAATCACAGTTTGTTCTTATGCCGGTCTCAGTTATTCATAGCGAGCATCAACTAACAGGTGTATATGAAGGCGTGCAATTCGAGTTTACTTGACTAGTGAACTCATGTACTCAAGACACAAAAATAACTGAGTAATAAATTCCAATTTAGAGCTCGTCATTAAGAAATTATTCCGAACGCACCCTTGCTCTCTACTTGCATTTTGCTGACATGGTTCAAGCAAGCCCTCCAAAGCTTTTGAGCCATTTTTGATATTTTGGGGATTTTTTTGAAGTGCCAAATTTTACATTTAATCACTTAGCTGGCTCATTCTAATTTTTTGATACACTGCCCCTTAACGCAGATGCCACCGTTTATTTTAAATGAGAAATTACCTGTCTAACAAAAACTCATGGGAAAATATAACACAGCATGTTCAATGTCTACACGTGAACTGGATTGGAAATTATGGCCAATCATGTATTTGTTTATTTGGTTCACTTCAGAAGCATATTTATGTCCCCACAGATTAACAACACATTTTGTTTTCTTTATTCATTCATGTAATGTGGGTGTTGCTGGCTAAGCCCATCCTTAATTGCCCTTGAGAAGGTGGTGATGAGCTGTAAAGAGCATATCTCTGAGAGACATGGGGATTCTTCCGTGCATCTATCAATATGTGTTGAGTTGATATGTATTAACAATTTAAGACATTGGAAACCAATCGTCCTCAGACGACATTACAAGGTTCTGCTTTAGGGCTCACTTTATATTTTAAAGTTTCTATTTTCTGACTGAAAGCATTAATTTGATCCCTGGGACACAGTGGTGGTGCATAGTGATGGTGGTGGCGGTGGTGGGGGGGTGACTTTTTGGTGACTTGGAAAATAGAAAATGCTTGTCTGGTTTATTAGTCTTTGCCTATCAACTCCCCCGGTCTTCCTACCTGACGTTGCCTTACCTTTTTCTCAGTTAAGGCAGTGTTCTATTGGTATGTGAAGGGGTTCTGCTTGGTGTCTCAATGTTGGAATGGGGATTTAGTGCCCAATATAACAAGTTGTTTCTCAAAGTTTGTGGAGGGGTACACAGAATATATTTTTGCCTTGGTCAGGAGGGAGAGGATGGGGGTGGGGCTTGGGGGAGGGGGCATCTTGTTGTTGCCATGCTGCTGAAAAGTAAGGAGTTGGGTACCCTTTGGTGCTGGGGTCTTAATTTTTCTGCCCACCTTCAAAATGTTGAATGAGAAAGATGAATGTCATAAAGTGTTATACTCCTGATGAGTGCATCATCTTTTAAACCCTTTTCTATAGGATCAGCTTCTTATGAGCAGTTATTTTTCTGGTAGTTCCCTGTAGAGATTCACAAAGCTTGAACTGTTTCTGGGTGGGGCCATCATGACATCTTTAGCCTGGAAGTAGCACTCTCACAGCTGGAAGCTGTCTGAGGGTTTGAGGATCAGATAAGAAAGTGTGGAAGAGAACATTTTAAAAATCCCTTTCCTTCAGACTGTCACTCTACCCTGGGCTTTGCCATCTTCTGAGAGAGCTGACCAGCCAACAGTAAACTTCAGGTAGATTAAATTATGTGAAGCCCTTCCTTCCTGTGGGAAGAATTTGAAGTAACAATATTGGCCAGGGATTTGCTAGGCAGTAACGCCATAGTAATGGTGAAATATGAGTTAAGATCCCAGGAAATGACGATGTGAGTGAATAAAACCACTGTTATAATGACTTGCTAATTTGCTGGGAGCTTAATACCAATTCACTGAACCATCACTGAAACCTGGAATGAATCATTGTGCAAAATCCACATGCCATTGAAAATAGGGACAATTTATTACATTAAGGCCAGTTTATCACCACTTGCTGGAACAGTGGCCTGAATTTAATGGCCACAGTGGTAGCCCCATCCATTGGCCAGAGAGCTGGTGGGAAAACCTCTGCAGCCATTTCTGAGTGACCCGATGGGAATTAATCCCAATCTGGCATTACTGACCTGTCTGCCATTAAGGCTTCTGGTGCCTTCAAGAGCTGCTGGCCAATTAGAGGATCCAGCAATGCCATCAGGAGCAGTGGCCACTGCTGATACTGCAGGAAGCCTGGGAGGAGGAGCATTGCTGGAGGCCCCGGAATCCAGGTAAATGAGGCGGCGGGGGTGGGGGGTGGTGCATGAGTGGGGAGGGGGGCCTTGCCTGGGCCAGTCAGGCAGGCTGGTGGATGAAGGCAGAGCTGGAATAGCCCTTCCAGCCAGTAGAGCCATCTGTTGGGCACAGGGTGCCTGAACAGGAGGGCCAACCCCCAGCCCACCATGGTGGCTTGCCCATGTGGCATGGGTTTGCCCCCTCATCGCTGAATGGCGGAGGGTTGGGGACCCATAAGTGATCATTAATTAGCCTCTTAAAGGAATCAATTGGCCCAGGGCTGGTGCAGGCCAACCACACCCATCCCCACTCCGACTTAATTGGGGGGTGGAGTCGGGGAAGGAACAGTTCTCCACCTCACAACTTCCCACTGAATTAAATGGTCACTCCTGCTTCCCTATCCACTTTCAGGGGGTGGGGGGATTTCAATTCTACCCATTGTTTCAGAAAGATGCTGGAAAGCCTGGCTCATTAATTCTGTTGCCTTGAGATGGTTAAAATATACTGAAAGCTGTGGTTCAAATAATAAATCAGATGTAGAATAATTAATCATACAGGTTATTGTATCATAAGAAGTTTGGACAAGACTGCTTTTGAAATTCTAATTTTTTATTTATAGACCACTGATGATCCTTAACAAGTACTGCCCCAAATGTTGCCCCACTCTGCAGTCCTTTCAATGACAATATAGGGTGAAAACCTGCTGACTTAATTTCTGTCAAAATGGTGGAACCATTTTCAGGCCAGGAACCTAATGAACTAATTTGCAAGATTTGCCATGGCTCCTTAATTTATTTAAGTATTAGCATCCTGCCTCCAGGTTGCCAGACCAATCAAGAAGGGCGGTGGGATAATGGGTCCATATTGTCAAAGTAATGATTCCTAAATAAATGGGTTACAAGGGCTCACCAGCACTTGGATTTTTGAGGCTTCAGCAACCACAGAAATGGAGAGGAGACCTGGGAAGGTGGCTTCCTGGGTCTCTCACTCTTGCCTGGAAGATCTGTTGAGGGGTCTGATTGGCTGCAGTGAAGTAAGCTCCCCCAAGGACAGGAGGAAGAGGACAATCTTTCCAACCAAGCAGATAGAAGTGACTGAGGAAGTCAGCAGCAGTGGTGAGCTCCCTCCAACCTTGAGACAGAGCACCAAGAGGATCCAGGACCTCAGGAGGGCATGACCAGTGGGTGGAACAATGTGACATAAGTGCCAAGACCCACAACCTGACTTGCCCAGCATAGTCGTGCACAGCATTCCTCAGATCACTACACCTTGCAGCTCTACTCAATCCTCTCTCTCCAGACACCCCACATCCCCATCTGAACAGATAATACACACCCACTCTTAGACTATTGCCCTCTCGCACCCATGTTTCACAGTCACCCTGCACAAATGTTGTCTTTCCCTCCTATCCAGAAAGTCATTACAAATACTTACACCTCTCTGCTTCCTCTCATTACTAGAGAAGAGGACATATACACTGGTGGGAGGCAGAGACACAAGGTGGAGAGGGTGGAAGGGGGGTGGTGGAATTGGTGTTGGCCACTGGCAATGCATGCCCTCCTGCTCCACTGGGAAGGAGGTCTTTTTCCAGGAGATGTCAGCAATAATTTGCCATGAGAACCTGAACATCCTGAGGCTCTGGTGCTCAGACATGTTGAGAGAGCCGAGCCTCTGCCTGTAGACCTTGTATTGGGAGTTACACCTTTTTCCAGCTGGATCATGGTGTCCATCCCCTCTGCCCTGTGGAGGGGCATGTGGCTGGCAGCTGGTGCTGCTGCAGCAGCTGGTGGTGCTGATGCTGCTGCAGCTGTTGCTGCTGATGCTGACTCTGCTCATCAGAAGTGGAAGGTAGGGCAGCATAAGTTACTCCCATGCCATGCTGAAGGCTTGCAGCAGGGAAGTGCAGTTGAATGTGAGTGAAGTGCTCGACAGGTGAGGTACCTTCCAAGAAGTTGACAATCACCTGTCAAACAGTGATAGCACCCTTTGAGTGAAGATGTACTTTGAGCAGCAGCCTCTCAATGACCCTGGCTGGAACTCTTCAATGTAATTGATCAAAGCCTTCTCAGCTTCACTGAGGTTTCCTGCTGTGCACTCACCTTGGTGACCTTGGCGAGTTGCTAAGAGGTTGGCAAACAGGTGCCCTGGCTGAGAAATCCAGATTTGAGGGTTAAAATAGGTCTTAGGTGGCTTTGTAACTAGTTAATAATTGCTTACCCAAAAGATTCAGGAGGGGTCCCCGCTCAACTTCAATGCCGGCCTGCAGAAACCTGGGAGAGGGCCGGACGATGTCAGTATCCTGACCCAACATCAATCGGGGGGGGGGGGGGGAGGTGGAGTTTAACTTAATGATGTATACTTCATCTAAACGTACAGTAATTAAACACACTTGGTGGGCTGCTTTGAAAGTGCTAAGCTACTATATTCTGACAATGACCAAACAATACAATACAAGCAATAGGCTTTGCTCATAATCATACTCAGGTTTCAGAAATCATCTCTCATTTACCATCAGAGATGTAGCAATAACAGAAAATTCTAAATAAATTCTAACTGCAGTTCTGATTTGGCCACGATCATTGAGTCTCAGCAATTATCAGCAACATCCTGGAAGTAACTACTGATGTACTTTCCAAGACTGTACAAGGCTGTTTGCTTTGTGTTCATTTTAAAGGTCACCTGTTTTCTTCCATCTTACAAACAGCCATGAGACCCCATTGAGTGGTAGCATGGCTGACCTCAAATGAAATAACCTGTGTACACAAATTACCTGCCTTTGAGGAGTAGAACCACTTCATAGCTGCTTGCATTACAACTATCATGGAGGATTGAGTTCAACAACAGTCTTACTTATGACAATCATCACCAATAACACTGCTGTAGCAAAATCCTGGCCATAGTCTGGGTTCTGAACTCCTTCATTAAATAGTTGGTCAGGTCATAAAATTGCTGCAAGTTCATTTAGTTCAGTATTGGTATGGACAAATGAAACATTTTTCAGGAACAATGTAAATGTAGTAACTGTAGCTTTAAGACTTATTGTGTTATAGTATCACATGACAGTGTGAACAAATCAGCTCTAAGCGCGGGGAACCTTAGAGTGGGAGTTCTTCTTCTAGTTGTGGAGCTTGAAGGAAGTATGTAACTGCAGCCTGTAAATAAAGTTTGATGTTTCTAATGAGAAGCCTGTATGGAAAATCAAATCTGTAACAGTATAACTTTAATTTTGATTTATATTTGTGTGTTAAGAAAGGTTTTAGTTTCATTCATTTTTTTTGTGAGCTTGGTGCCAGGAAGTCTGGAAGGCCTCCTAGCAAAAAGGTCAGGTTTTCCGGATTTGTTTGTATTCATGTATTTTTAATGAGGTTTTACAACCCTTGAAGTAAAGAGATGGGTTAAAAAGGGGTTAGAAGTTTAGTGATTTTGGAAAAAAACACAAAGTAGAAAAACAACTGTGCTGTAGCCTAGTGACAGGGGTCCAGTAACACACGGAGAAAGACAGAAAAGATGTTCATAGTGTGTATGTCAGAGGGAGGACATAGCAGTTCTAAGCTCTCTAGTAAGAAATACTGTAAGGTTGCTTAGGACTGAGTTTAGGGAACTCATGGGCAGGATTTTAACCTCTTTGGGCAGGTGGGCCGGGAGCGGCTGCGAAACCAACCACTGCCCGCTATCGTGCCCTGACTGCGATTTCATGCTGGCTGCCCAATTAATGGCCAGCCAGCTCGAAAGGCATGCTCATAGCCTCAGCTGCCGGGGTAGGGGCAGGAGGAGCACGAGCGCTGAAGTGTGCACATGCGTGGGGGTGCACTCAGTGAAAGCTCCCTGAAAGCACAGAGCTGTCTCAGGGAGCAAAAGATTTTAACTATGAATAAAGAATTGAAAAATAAGGAAAACATGTCCTCTCATGTGACTCTAACATGTTAAAAATGAGTTGTAAAAGTTTTTAGTTTTTAAAAAAATCACTGGTCGAAACCTCATCACACCCGTGGATGAGCTTTCCCAAAAAACGCAAAGGCTGCTTGGCCTATTCACCCACCTACAAACTATAAGGTTGGACAGGCAGAGAAAAATTCAATTCAATGAATTCATTAATGGGCTTAACAGCCCTCTTAATTTAGTTACTTACTTCAACCCTTGGCACCCACTGACTGAAGTATCATGCACTATTTCACACTCGTGCATGTTGGGCGCGTGCCCGCACACCGAGCTGAAAATCATGGCCCTTGTGTTTGCTCTGCGGTTGAAGTAATAGTGAGTTTAGAGTATGGTTTTGGGTGTCTCAGGGAGAGATACCAGTTGAGGAAAAAGCATCTAGTGAATGTTCAGAGTTCTGCCAGAAAAAAACCTTTGCAACTGGGCTAGCCTAAGCCTTGGCGTTAAATCTTCACTGGGTTCTGAGTCTGTAAGGGTATTGTTGGCATAAAAAAAATGGTGTCAGTTTGAATCATTTCTTGTGTTTGTATTGAGATCTTTCCAACCTTTTTTTTTTGTCTGGTGTAATATAGTTCATTTTTCTTGTGTAACAAATGTTTTATTCATTATGTTAAAAGTTCATCAGCAGACTCCTGTGAATTTGTTCAGTAAGTTTCCTCCATGGTTTCTAAACAAAAAACAAAGTTAGGATCTATCAAGCCAGGTTTCACTCTGGGATCCGACTTGTCCAGTGTTAACATCAGCTGTGCCTTCAGGTCCTAGGATTCCACGTTATCACGTTATCTCAATTTTACTTTAAAAACTTGTATGTCACCTATAAAATGATTTCTTCTGCTTGTCACAAATGTTATATTGTTCCCTAATTCTTTTCTAATTCTACCTTACTTTCAATCTTAGAAAGGGATTTTTAAATATATCTTAATTGGAAACAGTGCCCCTGAAATCTCTAGAATCCCATTCCAATGCCAGAAATATGACAGAGTGATTTCACTGCTAGTCTACCTTAGCTCAGATCCTGTCCCAAATCCTGGCTTGTGTGCACAAAGTAGCTGACTGCCTGTGCCATTTTTAGTCATTCATGACTGACTTTCCCTTGTGGGGGTAGCAGGGGAAGAAATTTTCCATGGTGCCTTGTCATTCCATTTGGGTGAAAGGTGAAGGTGCCATTCTAGTTGGTGCTGGCTCAGGAATTGATTGCCATTAGAAGACCAGCAATTTTGGCCCTACTTCCATCAGCACATTAACCTACTAGGCAAGTATACCTGCACCATACATCATGCAAGCACACTTCTCATTCAGGGCAAAGGGAGAGGCGCTGGCATGATTTTGGGCAGATGTCATTCTGCCAGCTCCATCTCTCCTTCCAATGTCAGCACTGGGTGCACAAAGGTGAGTCTGTCAGATTCTTTTGTCATTTAAAAAAAATGAACGATAGCCAATAATGTTCCTAAATTCTGGCCCTGCAACTGCTGACACTTCAACAGAACATTCCTATGTGTAGGAGTTTCAGAGCCTGTAATGCAGAAGTTAGGGTTGGGCAGCCAACAAAATTATTGCTTAGGAATTATAGTCCACTGTTTCACTGCTGGTGTATTTTGTGTGTGATTTTTTTTTTCCCCCATTAGTGTTTCAATCCATTTCTCACGTGTCTATTGCATTTTGGTACACACCTCGCAGGTCTGAAGCATCGAAAAGCATGGCAATGAGAGCAGAAAAAGCTGAAAAAACTCAGCAGGTCAAGCAACTTCTGTGAAGAGAGGAACAGAGTTAACGTTTCAGGTCAGTTATTTTTCATTGGACTTTTGTAGAAAGGTTAGTGACCTGAAGCATTAATTCTGCTTCTCTCTCCACAGAAGCTGCTTGACCTGCTGAACATTTCCAATATTTTGTTTTTATTTCAGATTTCCAGCATCCACTGTATTTTGCTTTTGTATGACAATGAGAGAATTTTTTTTATTCATTAATGGGATGTGGACATCGCTGGCTAGGCCAGCATTTATTGCCCATCTCCAATTGCCCTTGTTCAGCGGGCATTTAAGAGTCAACCACATTGCTGTTTGTCTGGAGTCACACGCAGGCCAGTCCAGGTAAGGACGGCAGATTTCCTTCCCTAAAGAACATAAGTAAACCAGATGGGTTTTTATAACAATTGGCAATGGTTTCATTAGACTTTTAATTCCAGACTTTTTTTAATAGAATTCAAATTCTACTATCTGCCATGGTGGAATCCCCCCAGAGCATCACCCTGGGTCTCTGAATTCTTAGTCCAGCGACAACACCACTATATCGCCTCCCTCTATTGTACGGATACCTCAAATAAAGTTTACTTTCATCATTTTTGACCCTCTGAGAATTATTTCTGAGAATGTGATTTTGTCATTAGGATCAGAATTGTTGCAGTTGCAGTCAAAGGAATTTTATATAAATGCATTAGTTATTAATATAGCATAATACAATCCAAAAGCAAACGTGATTCAAAACAAATGTCTACAGCCACACAATAATAATCAGCCAAGGGTTAAGTTAAACTTGGAACAAAGTTACAACATACTGTGGCATCAGGAGATAAAGAACAAATGTTGCATCTTTCACAATCAATTAAGCACTTTTGAAGTTTGTGATATAGTTTGTTTGTAAAGTAGGGAAATGTGGCAGCCAATTTGTGCTCAGTACTGTTCCATAAACAGAAATGAGATAAATGACCAGGTAAATCTGATATTACTGATGTTGGTTGAGGTACAACTATTGGTCAGGACACCAGAAGAATTCCCTTCTTCAAAATAATGCCATGGGGCATTTTATATCCATTTAAGAGGGTAATTTAAAATCTTATCCAAAATGGCACCCCTGACGTCGAGACACTTCCTCAGTACTGCACTGGAGTGTCCACCTAATTTATGCACACAAATGGAGCTTGAAGCCACAAACTTTTGAGTCAGAGATGAGAGTGCTACTATTGAACCGAGGCTGAAACCTAATGAGATGTAACTGGATGAGAATAGTGCAAAATTGTAATTTTTCTCATTTGTTTTTGAATGCTTTGATATTCTACTACGCAGCTTAAAATAGAGGCTGCGTGAACACTACTTGGCAAGTCAATGGTGTGCCCTAATTCACTTACTGTCCTTTTAAATGCCTGGAAATTAAGCTTGGAACATTTGGAAACATGGTGAGAAATGTGATTTTATTAGGAGTATATACACACACTCACCTGACTTAATTATAAACCTTGTGCAGAAGTTACGCTAACTGCTTTAAGTGAAGCCCAAGAGAAAAATATGTGCAAAAAGATAAATCTGTACAATATTAAAGAGTTTCTGTCCCTTACCGGTGGAGCGTTGAAAATGTGAAGCGATGAACCCTTCAGTCCCAGAAACTTGTACTTGTAAAGCTGATTGGAATCAGATCCTAGCAGCTTCTCACTCACCCATCCCATGTGAATTATCTGCAGAGGAAAACCTTAGAAAATTGAAAAGTCAATCCTCAAAATCAAAACACTGTATTTTTTTTATGATTCTTGCACACAAAGCCATTAATTTTGTAATGAAACCTTCAAGGGCTCTGTGCCGGACATGATGTCTAAATCAGCTAGCAAATTGCTGAACTGGATTATTGAGGAATCAACCCGTAAAAGTGCTGTGTGTGGAATTATGAGGATTTGATTCCAATTCAGAGTGACAGCCTCCATTGCTGCAATGGCACAACAAGGATAGGCCAAGCAAGCCCAAAATATTCATCAGTGTTGGCAGCTTACTTATAGAATGTGCAGTATTGCAGGTTCAATGTCACCTCACTTTTAATTGTGTGCCTTGTGCATGACACCAGCAACTTTAAGGTATTTTAAAAGCTCCAATCAGAACAACAACAAAGATGTGTGGTTTGACACAGCTTTCTATCTTTTGCTATTTTAAGGTATAGGCATAAATCTGAAACAACAAAATTGCTGATATATTATCCCCATTCAAAACTATGGACTGAGAGTTCTAACTGGTGATTTCACATATTACTTCCTTACCTTTTAACTACACAATCAAAATATTTTTCTTTAAAAAAGTGTACACTTTTTTTAAACTGCACAGAAAGAAGATAAATCTAGGTGAAACTTTTGGTCAAAATGCTGCTAATTTTTGTGAAAATATTAACCTCAAGGGATTTTCTTTATTTTACAGAATGCTGCCATTCTTATTGGAATGAAGAGTTTCCCATTCAGGTTGTTCACTCTGCTAGGTTTACAGCAGTAACCACACTGGCCTGACAGATTATGCAGGGGCACTGGAAATCACGCTGTTGGCTGGAGATGTGGATTGCCAGGACTTTAGTATTGTTGTCCTGGGTTGAACAATGTCAAAGTACCTCAATGGGCTGTTTTGCATGGAGTTATTCTGGGATGTTGTTTGTCAAGTGTTGTTGTTGTTAGAGTGTTCCAACAGAGGGGAAAATCCGACTCCCCACCAGTCAGAAAACTGATATTTAATAAATTCTGCTGGCTATCATTTTCTTCTCTGGAGATCAGTACTCTGAATTAAAATTGCATGTTCCAGAATTTCTTTCATCCTAAAAAGGTTTTCAGCAGCGATCAATTTCAACTGTATCCATTTCTGCGCTAATACGGAGAATACCATTTGTAATTTCTAGAATATTGAAGGTGATCATTTCTGAAATGGGGCTATAAATTATGAAGAAAAATTCAGAAAGTGGAACTTGTTTTTACTGGGGAAAGAAGACTGATAAATGATACTATCCAAGGTTTAAAATTCAGAGCGACTTTTGTAGCATGCAGGCTATTTGACTTTGATTCTACTCACAGAAACAGAGGACGTCTGTCCAAACTTAACAAGTCTCAAAGGTAGAGTTCAGATTAGATTTTTTTCTGTCTTCACACAAATTATGTGGAACAGAATTCTAAAGAAAAGTGTGGTTAATGTTATGTTGACTAATTCCTTTAACAAACACCTAGAAAAAATCTGGGTAATGGAACCGTAAGGTTTAAAAATATGCGTAAGCACAGAGGGTGAGATATTCATGGGATATGATAGAATCTGTGCCACAAAGTCAATGAAGACTCGTTAAGTGATACAGATGATAATATCTGATTAGAGCTAGGAGTTTTGTTAAATTAGATAAGAACCTGGGAAAAATCCAGTTTTATCTCCTTGGAAATTTTTTGTTGCCTTTTTCATGAATATAAATTGAGTGGAGCCTGTGGAAAGATCAGGCTTGGTGGGTCAAATGTCCTTTTCTTGTTCTACATTTTCCATATAATATTCCAAACATTCTTTACCCCTTGGGTTCTGCAAAAGGACGACTGATGTCAAATAGGTCATAGCATCATGATATGACACTGATCTCATTCTCCAAGTGTAAAGATAGGTAGTTTGAAGGGTACCAGAATTTTTCCACTCTACTTGATAGCCAGCCTTGGGCAAGTTAATTGCCTGCTTTTGGGGAGCTAAAAAGCCAAGTAACAACTCTCTATTAATATTTTTGTTTTTACCTCCATTGTCAATTCTTTATCTCATCCTTTAACTCTGCTATATCTTTGTAGTTTATTGTCATTATTTCCTACTACAAGTACTGCTTCAGTATCTATATGCGCGTATCCGTTTATAAAATAATATTCATTTCTTCTTCGCCTCCAATTGTTAGTAGAAGTCTTTCTCTAGTAAACAAATGCTATTTCCCAATAACCGAAAAGGAACAGCAAAAAAATAAACCTTCCAACTTCTCTATCTCAAAGATGACTGAAGCCCAAATATTTTAAACGGGGATTATTATTAAACAATGTATATACCATGCTGTCATATGCCTTTAAATTTGACTTCTGGATATTTTCAAATTCCAGTTATCCATCTTTTAGTCAGTTATGCAATACACTTTACCATTACACATCTCTTGCCATCAGCTAACAAATTCTTGACATCCTTTTCACTCCTTGAAGTCTGATGGAGAACATTTTTTTTACATTAAGGCATATTTTTATTACACGTTTAATTTTTGCTCTGAAAGAGAGGTATCCTACCTGATCATTTGGAGAACAGCATTTATTGGCCATTTTCATCTGTATGGTTAAAATAATATATAGAATTAAAATCATGTCTCCAACTAGTCACATCTATCGACCCTTTTGGGTTTAACTTTTGACCATTTGGAAAGGTATGCAAATCTTGAAATTACAATTTTATCATGCAAATGCTTAATATGCTCCTATTAAGTTCCTCTCTCCGTTATTTTAAGAGGGGTCTGTTTATGTTAAATTGATCAAAATCTCTGGTAAATTAACCCAGGAGTGCATTAAAACATTAGTATAGTAAAATCACGAACATAATTCCTAACTTTCGGTTGTCAGAAAAACATGTTTTTTTTAATCCACTGACTGGAAACCCAAATTAAACTTTTAAAAACAGATGCTTTTTTAAATTCAGTGTGACCACTTCCTAATTCACTCGCCAGGTACACAAGACCCAACAGATGGACCAGACCCACCAGACCGAACACCCAGCAGACAATGGATTTCAAGACTGCTTTGCCCATCTACCTGATAGCTTTTTTTAAACAAGGGCTTAATAACAGTGGATATCCTCCATCTATCCTGCCCAGTTTTTCTTCTATATAAGGTAACTTGTTTGCCTCCATGGAAGAAAAAAAGTCAAGAAGCAAATAAATAAACACATAAACAAAAAGGAAGGAAAATAGTAGGAAAACAAGAGGGAATATTAAAGATTTTATGATTTTTATATAAAAATGAATAATCAGAAGGCATGATGAAAATTAAGTAATGAATAAAAACAAAAAGGAGAAGGGAGATACAAGGCAATGGCCAGGTCTCACAATGAAATGGAAACATTGCATAAATCTTTCCTCCTTGTCTCTTCACCACTTGCAAATTTCTTCCCCCAAAATTTGGTGAATATGCATAATGTTTGTTTAGTATTTATTCTCTAATTTGCAATGTCATGCTTATTTATGAAGAGAACAAATCATTTGATTGTTTCCTGGCAGGGACCATTTCTAAATTAGATTTTTGACAAAAAGCCAATTTAGAAATGAAGATGATCAGTGCAGGCCAGTCTTCCTAAATCAACATCATTGACATAAAACACAGTATTTTTCTCTTTAATTACAGTTCGGGGATTGAAACAGGAATGCCTCAAGGCAAATTTATTCTAGTTTGCAGGAAGAGAGCTTTAATATACTTCATGTCATGGACCATATATTCATATCATTATTTTAATTGAAAATATATACTATTTGCAGCTAAAAGACTTACATTTTGCAGGGTCAAATCATTAATGTTGGTTGATATTGCCCGCAGCCAGTCAGCGCTCTCTTGGGCAGTGTAGAACTGAAAGATGCCAGTGCTTATTCCATCCAGTGCCACAATCTCAAAAGTGCTAGGCCTAAAGCAGGAGGAGAAAAATCTCTAAAGCATTCATCAAATCAATCTAAAAGATAAGGCAACATCTCTCACTAAGCTTTATTATTAGTTGGGATCCTGCACATGAAATGTAAATGTTTAGATTTTTTTTTATTCATTCAAGAGATGTGGGCATTGCTGACTAAGCCAGTATTTATTGCCCACACCTAATTGCCCTTGAGAAGGCAGTGGTGAGTTGCCTAATTGAACCGCTACAGTCCATGTGGTGTAGGTACATCCACAGTGCTGTTAGGGAGGGCTTCCAGGATTTTGACCCAGCGACAGCGAAGGAACAGCAGGCAATATATTTCCAAGTCAGGATGATGGGTGGCTTGGAGGGGAACATCCAGGTGGTTATGTTCCCATATATTTGCTGCCCTTGTCCTTCTAGATGGTAGTTGTCGTGGGTTTGGAAGGTGCTGTCTAAGGAGCCTTGGTAAATTCCTGCAGTGCATCTTGTAGATAGCACACACTGCTACTTCTGTGCATCAGTGGTGGAGGGAGTTAATGTTTGTCGATGGGATGCCAATCAAGCAGGCTGCTTTGTCCTGGATGGTGCACAGCTTCTTGTGTGTTGTTGGAGCTACACTCATCCAGGCAAGGGGAGAGTATTTCATCACATTCCTGACTTATGCCTTGTAGATTGTGGACAGGCTTTGGGGAGTCAGGAGGTGAGTTACTCACTGCAGGATTCCTAGCTTCTGACCTGCTGTTGTAGCCACAGTATTTATATGGCTAGTCCAGTTCAGATTCTGGTCAATAGTAGCCCCCAGGATGTTGATAGTGGGGGATTCAGTGATGGTAATGCCATTGAATGTCAAGGGGCGATGGTTAGATTCTCTCTTGTTGGAGATGGTCATTGCCTGGCACTTGTGTGGTGCGAATGTTACTTGCCACTTGTCAACCCAAGCCTGGATGTTAACCCGGTCTTGTTGCATTTGGACATGGACTGCTTCAGTATCTGAGGAGTTACGAATGGTGCTGAACATTGTGCAATCATCAGCGAATATCCCCACTTCTGACCTTATGATGGAGGGAAGGTCATTGATGAAGCAGCTGAAGGTGGTTGGGCCTAGAACACTACCCAGAGGAACTCCTGCAGTGATGCCCAGGAGCTGAGATGACTGATCTCCAACAACCACAACCATCTTCTTTGTGCTAGGTATGACTCCAACCAGTGAAGAATTTACCCTGATTCTCATTGACTCCAGTTTTGCTAGGGCCCCTTGATGCCACACTCAGTCAAATGCTGCCTTGATGTCAAGGGCAGTCACTCTCACCTCAATATACTGCAGTGGATCAAGAAGACAGCTCACCTCCACCTTCTCAAGGGCAACTGGGGATGGGCAGTAAATGCTGGCCTAGCCAGCGAATCCCACATCCCTTGAATGAATTTTTAAAAATTTGCAATGGAACTGAAAAACCTAACATTTTATCAATAATTTACTTTATTTTTATTCAAAAAATATTAGCAAGAACATCCCAACAGCTTTACAGCTCATAAAGCCACTTCTTGTGGAGTGGTTACTGTTGTAATGTAGGATACGGCAGCTAACTCATGCACAGTAAACTCTCATAAATAATAAGTAAATAAACAATTGGATAACCCGTTTAAGGTGGCAGTTGAGGGATCAACATGGACTAAGGCACTAGGTGATCTCCCCTGTTCTTTTGCAAGTCATACTGTGGCTTTGTTTACATCCATCTGAGAGGGCACCTCAAACAGAGCAGCAGTTCCTTCAGTTGTTTGCTTAAGTCTCTGGAGTAGGATTTGAACCCAAAATCCTCTGCTTCAGAGACAAGATTAGTACAACTGAGCCACAGCTGAGTTAGTGTTCATTTTTAACATTAGAATAATCAACTCCTTAGAACACTTAAGAAAAGTTTTCAGGAGATCCCTTTGGTCTATTTTATTCCATACATCTAAAGTTCAAAATCGAGCCCTTTCATTACAATGTGAAAATACTACAGCACATCTGAGCACTTGAGTGACGTTATATCGTCAGAGACCAGCACATAGTTTTTGCATCTAATCATCAAATAAACCTTCTGTGCCAAATCTGTCATCATTTGAAAAATGTATACTTAATAAACGGTGAAATATCAAACAATGGCATTCTAATCATCAGGTAGCTTATCCAAAACCTCATGGGATAAAGGTTTGTATCATAGACTAAAACAAACTGGCCAGTTATTTGAAATTATTAACGACCACAGTGTTTTTAAAAATCAGTACAAATAAAATGTCAGAATCAATTATTAGCTATCACTTGTAAAATGTCCAATTAACTCCAATTATTACTCAAATATGCATTGAAAAGATTTTCATCAGTAACGTTAACTAACATTTTAATGATTAAAAATTAATATATTGTCAGTCTACAGTGAGGCCTAATCCAAAGAAAAAGGAATAAACAAATTCATCACGGGAGCTAAAATAAGTATCAGAAACAAAAGGGAAAGTTTATCTCCTTCCACACTGACCACTCATTCCACACTGCCCAGTTACTTCCTTGGGCAGTTCAGGGACACCACCAACTCAGATTAACCTTATATGTATAAACAGATCAGCTCCTTTCATTAATATTGGATTCATTGCTACTTAAGCAGCCAACTGAAGGGAGTGCCTGCTTTGCACACCCAGCAAAGTTGTCAATTCTTGATGGATGCATTCCTGGAGGTTTCATCACATGATTTCCTGTCACCCATCCCCACTATTAGTTACCTGACATGTCTATCCTTGCAGTGCATCACCTACACAAGCCAATTCATAAGCGAACAGACTCTGGGCGGAACCGTCTCAGATTTGCACTAAGTGTGGTAGCGGGTGGGTAAAACGATGTTTTACCCGCCAGTCGCGACGGCGGGTTTTCATAGCATATCATCCCAAACCCACCACATGATTTATGCAGTCCCAGGAAACACGCTGTTTCCATGGGGGGTGGGCTCTCATTCACCCGCCCACCACCAGCCGCAAGCTCACATCTCAGTGCTTCCAGACCACCACTGCTGCATGGAAAACATGGCCCTGAAACTGAAGAAAGCTGTAGCCCCTAGGTTCAGCAATGCACCCTTTGAGCGCTTTATGAATGCTGTGGAGGCCCGCCAGGATGTCCTGTACCCCTGCTCTGGTCATAGGATGGGCAGCAACAGCACTAACCTGGCTTGGGAGGCAGTGGCAGTGGTGGTCAGTGCCAATGGCCTACAAAAGAGGACATCCACCCAGTGCTGCAAAAGGATGAATGATCTCCCCCGTTCCCCCAGAGTAAATCACTCTTCTCATCACTCTCAACTCACAAACTCATCACACATCCACAGGGCCCTCAGTCACTGCCAGTTCAAGGGATATCGTAACTCACTCTCTCACACACACCGTCATTGTCCTCTTCCCAACTATGGACCACTCACCACCCACACAGGCCAAGCACACTTATCATCTGCCCCGGCAGGCGTCCTGCTTACACTTTCTCCATCTCTATTCATGCAGGACAAATTGGCACACGACAAGAAGGAGAGTTCACAGACCAGTGGAGGAACACCCAAAATCAAGGTCCTCATGGACTTTGGAAACAGAGCCATCCAGCTGGCCGGCAACAATCTGGACCAGTCCTGTGCTGATGGTGAGGTCGGCACTGCTCTACCAAGTGAGGATCCAGCAGTGCAGCATCCATCAGACAACCATGCTGTGAATGATGTGTCCTGTTTCACAGGCCACTGCCATGCACTAATTATCTCCCCTTGCTTTCACAGGCACATCTGCCAAACTGCTGACGGAGTCCATGACACAGGCCTCCAATCAAGCCCCAAAGAAAACTCTGTAGAGGAATTCGGAGGCACCCTCCCTGAAGTCCCATTACAGCGCTCACCCACACCCTCCACCAGTACAGAGACACACACCTCGGCGGGACCTAGCTTTAGGATAGCCTCGGAATCACAATCTGGTGAGTACATTGCACCGTCCGATCCACAATAGGTGGAGGCAGGGACTTCCCAGGTTTCTGGCACTCGGAGGACTGCTGAAGGCCAGAATTTTGCCGAGTTTGAGTCAGGTGGCGAGCCTCTGGATTCAGTCATGTCACAGTTGCTGGAGCAGCAAAGGTAGGCTCGGGAACATCAGGAAGGGATGTCCGCTGCACTCCTCAGATTGCAAGGCAAGATGGAGGAGTCCATCTGCCTTCAGGCTGAGGTGATAGCACCGGCATGCCAATGCCGAGGTCAACACTGGAAGGATGGTGGCCGCCATGGAGACCTTCGTCCAGGACTTCACTCCTGCACTGCTGCATGGGCCCAACTCCATCACTGATGCCATAGTTGGCCTCCAACTGTGTGTACACGAGAGGTTGCCAGCTAGATGTCACTCCAGCTACTCCTACTCCTCAAGGAGTCAGCCTGGGGCCTCCCAGGCACCCATAGGGAGGAAGATCAGCAGGTGCAAACTCTGGGCCCATCCATCCAGGTGACTCCAAGAGTGTCTGACCCATCGAACTCCTCTCTTCCTGTGACCTCAGCAGCTCCAGCTCCATAGGTCGAGGAGGGTTCCACTGCCACACAGCAGGACCCCAAAAGCAGGTCGGGGCCCACCAAGCCTCGGCCCTCCAGAGGACGCCCACCAAGGTCATCATAGACAGGTCGTCGCAGTCAGCAGTCTGGCTCCACCTCCGCTGTGGATGTCCGGGAAGCAACAAGACATAGCGGCAGGGTTAGGAAAGTTAAGGAGAATTAGTTGCACAGCCTGGGCATGTGGGTTAATCACTTGTAGACACTGTCACTATTGTCAATAAACTCTCAAGAATGTCTCCCAGCCTATGGGTCCTTGTTCTGATGAGCAGTGCTCTTTTCTTTCAGGTGTGAAACATATCTGCACAAGATAAGGGTCGGCGTCGCAGTCCAGGGCCTCTTCCTTTTGCTTTGTGTAGCATTCAAACCAAAGTGATGTCCCAGCCTCACACTCCCTGGACACGTTACTGATGCCTGCACCTCAATGGTGCTTGTCATTGCTGCCAGAATGTTGTGGGCAGGCATCACAGAGTTCCATCATTCTCTCTGTGTGCTCTCAGCACCTTTAAGGTGGGGCTGGCCCCCCATCTCTTCAGCATCTGTGACCAGTGACGCTGTGCTCCTAAAGGGCTCAGGTGCTGAAGGCAGACAAAGGATCAGATGCTTCTAAAGCTTCACGGCTGCATCTCTATGATATGACCCTGATCACAGAGCGCAAGCGATCTGCCCTCAGCCAGACAGGAATCAGACATTCTCAGATGCTATTTGAAGATTTATACTCCATACACTCTGTCCTCACTGCATGTCGTCATCGTACTCCTGCAATTGAGTGACTGTTAGGGTCTCCACTGCATCTCCATGACAGGAGCATACTCAGAGGGTATTCGCACTGCCATAACCCAGACTGGAGTCAAACGTTCACAGATACAATGTGAAGAGCTATGGGGTCACCTCACTGCATGTCGTCATCATCTTCCACGAATCTATCAGCTATGAGGGCCTCCAAAGTGCTCCTGCCTCAACTAGCCAGTGCGAGGGCCTCATCCCCGTCATCGCACCTTCAAGGACCTCCATGCTTTCATCCCCATTGGTGTCCTCCTCCTCGGAGGAGACGTGCAACTCCTCCATCTCTTCCTCAGCCAGCTTGTCTCCCGGTTGCAGTGCCAGGTTGTAAAGGGCGCAGCAGACAATGACGATGTGTGACACCCTCTGTGGACTATATTGCAGGGCTCCACCAGACTGGTCCAGGCACCAGAACCTCATTTTCAGCATCCCGTTGGTTTGCTCCACCAGTCTGAGACCGCCGCACGGATGTCATCAGCCACGGCCTTTGTGGGTAGCCCTTGACCCCAAGGAGCTATCCCTGCAGCTTCTGTGGACCCTGTAAGACTCCAGGGATCTGCTACTGACTGAGGGTGTAGGTGTCGTGCACACTTCCTGGAAACCATGCACACACCTGCAAGATGTGTTTCTGGTAGTCGCACACCAGCTGTGCTTCCAGCGAGTGAAACCCCTTGCGGTTGACATAGTTGACCGTGTACTACGATGGTGAGTGCAGTCGATGGCACCCTGCACCTGTGGAAAACCCGAGATCTGGGTGAATCCAATCGCCCTTGCATCCTGGCTGTCCTGGTCCTGGGAAAAATGCACCCTTGCAAAGATGGCATCCATGACCTCATGAATGCATTTGTGGATGGAGGCTTATGATATCCCACAGAGGTCACCTGTGGAGCCCTGAAAGGAGCCACTGGCGTAGAAATTGAATGCCGTGGTCACTTACACGGCCACTGGCAGTGGACGCTCTCCATGTCCCAAATCCTGCAGCAAGTGGCAGATGTGACCAATCAGTTCCCTGGACATGTGCAGTCATCGGTGACACTGGCTCTCGGTCATCTGCAGGAATGAAAGGTGACATTTATAGACCCTGCAGCTCGCTGTGGCTCTTGGGCGGTGTGTGCGGGAGCTCCAGCCTCCTGAGTTACTTGCTCCTGCCTCTGCGCAGCCAGGAGACTCAGTCGCTCTCTCTTCCATTGTCTTCGCACTCTGTGGGCCATCAGGCAAACAGCTAGTTCACCAGGCTCCATGATCCTGATGTACTCCTCCTGCAGGGTGAAAGAGAGACACATGTGGTTAGCATGGGTGCACTAAGAACCTGTCCCGGTTAAGTGTGATGGCCCCTTACCACTTCCTGGGGAGTGCTGGCCACTACTTGGATGGTCAGAGATTAGTGTGCTGCATGGCTGCCCTGTTACCTTGAGCCAAGGGGGAGACTGGTCCTAACCGGCGCTGTGAGCGCCTCCAGCAGTGCCTGCTCCATGGCTAGTTTAGCGAGGAGATTGTACAACTTGTGCAGTCATCCAACTGTTCTGCAGTCTACTGAAATGCTCATGAGTTTGCAGCCTGTGCCTGCGGGGTGACGGTGCGGGAAAGCTCTGGAGCACTTGCTGGCACTTTGATGCCTCTGCGTTGCTTGAGTGGGCAGATAAGCTAGGAGCCCAACACCAATCATTATCATTGTGGCTGTGCCTGAACTGTCTCAGTTGCAGAGGGCTGATCACTTTATACAGATTTCCCTAATGTGTGGCCACTTGCCTTGCCCACCCTATCAACCAACCCCACCCCCCCCACCCCAAATGCTTGTGCACTATATTCAACTGCAGGACTGCCCTTCATCCAGACCCCTGATGCTCCTGAAGCTTGAAGTCCTGCAGGCGACCCAGGTGATCGTTGCACAATGTTACTGCACACTCACCTCCAAGTTTCCCTCAAAGTGCAGCCCACCAAGTGCACGCCTTTTATGTGCTGTTGTGAAACATGTCAGCGTGCTTTTCCACCGACGGGAACAGGTGATCCAGACGGGGAAGGGGTGGGGGGAACGATTCCGGCGGGCTGGCCTGATAATGATATGATGTATTACAATAACATTCCCGACGTCTGATGACGGGAAACGTGGCCCACCGTTGACGGGCTGAGCGGACGATCGTGAACTGGTTTCCGGGCGTCATAAAACTGATTGCGCCATATTGTCCGCTCACGCCACCGATCACACCCGATGCTAGTGGGCACGGAAAATTCCGCCCTTTGTTATTCAATTGTTTGCCTTTTTTAAATAATTGAGAAGCAAAAATTTTCAATGGAAATTGAAAAAAAAGGACAAACCTGGAAGGTTGGCAACCCTGACACCCAGTAAAGGGCCATATGGAAAGTGTAAATCTTACCACTATAGGACCAGGAGAAGCAAGGATGTTCCTTTGGGCCTCACAAAGAAAGGTTGAGTCACTTCTGTCCTGCCCTCCCCACCTTCCCAAACTTCTTTCCTCATGGCATGAGTGAGTGTCAGCCAGGTCATCTCTGGGCCTCCAGACCTTCCTAGCCTCAAGGGTGTTGAGGTGCATCTGGATGCCCATTCTGGTTGGTGCTACATGAGGCTGTGGTGTTAAAATGGACTGGAGCTCCTGCCTTGCCCCCTGAGGGATCAGCCACACATCCCATCGACCTCCCACCTGAGAGATAATGATTTTCCTGCACAGGAAGGAAAGGTCTTCCTAAAATCCCACTTGCTTTCTTTTGGCTGTTTCTACATTGTGAAAAAGAGTCTCCTTGAAATGCAGATATATTACACGACCAGGCTGAAACCAGTTCCTGTATATTGTGATGCATAACCAGCAAGACCAGACTTATTTTTAGACTGTATCTGGCTGTGACTCCCATTCTGCCCGACAGGAGTGGAATCTGTACATCTATGTGCTTACATATGCACAGGGCTCTACTTCCCAAGTTTATACCTTATAATGTTAGGAAGATGGATGGTTGCATTTTATTTCCTCATAACAATAAAAAATAAAGAAGGAAAAAAAAACATGTGCCTCAGGACATCCCAAAGCACTTCACAGCCGATGAAATATTTTGAAGTACCACCAGTGTTGTAATGTTGGAAATGCAGCAGCTAATTTGCACACAGTAAGATTCCACAAATTGGAATGTGATGACGACCAGATAATCTCTCTTTGTTCTGTTGGTTGAAGGATAACTATTGACTAAGACACCAGGGAGAGCATGTCTACTCTTCTTTGAATGGTGTTACAGTTCTTTTACAGCCATTCAAGATGGCTGACAGAGCCTCAGCTTAACACCTGCAACAGTGCAGAATTCCCTCACTAATGCACTGGAGTATCAGCCCAGATTTTGTGCTTATTTCTTTGTAGTGGGATTTGAAACCACAACTTTCTGACTCTAAGGTGACAGCAGTACCACTGAGCCACAACTGACACCAATACAAAGTTTATAAAGTGCCCAGGTGACCACATGATTTTTAACTTCAACTTCAGGACAGATGAGAGTTGCACATTATCTAATGGGTCTGAGAGCCTCATGGGTAGTGTTTGAAACTGATAGTTTTACCTTACTCAAGAATCAGACTCAAGTCCAACTCCCGAGTCTTACGAACAGTTTTGTGTTGATGCACACTGAAACTAGCGTCTATTGTCAAAGCTACTCTACAGCTAATATCTATGATTTACTGCATGTGTGAAAGGAGTCTATTATACTGAACTTTGTGACAGTAATACCAGCCTGATTGTGGCTATAGACCAATTCTGAAAGTGCAGTATGGTCAGATACCTTTGGTGCTGAATTGCTGAAACTGGAAGGAATAAAGCAGGTGATTCTGTTTTTGGGGGATTGGACTGCACTCTGATTGGAAGCTGATTTTGATTTTAAATTCCACTCTGTGAAATAAATCCCTCAATAATTTAAAGATGTTTATGAATTCATTGCATTGCAGCCTTGTGCATTCTGGTTGTACCTGCGCACAAATCCTATTTTTGGATCCAATTTTCTCACTTCCATTCCAGAAGGCACTAAGAATTGTGGCATCGGGCTCTATGTATGCCAGATGTCCTCACTCAATTGGCCATTCTTCATTTGGCAGACATATCTAGGGCAGAATTTTCTGTGCCCGCTGACATCAGGCGTCATGGTGGACATGAGTGGACAATGTGGCAAGAAGGCCAAAAATCGTGAAACCAGTTTGCAATTGTCCGCTCTGCCCATCAATGGCAGCCTGTGTTTCCTGCCACCACACACCGGGAACTTCATTGTAATACATCTGCAGATCATTATAAGCCCAGCTTGCTGGAATCAACCCCCCGCGCTGGATCATCCAAGCATCATGCTGACGTGTTTCACAACAGCATTTATAAGGCATGCACCTGGCAAGCTGCACTTTGAGGGCAACTCAGAGGTGACTGCACTGTAACATTGCACAGTGCTCGTGATGGTCGCCTGGTGGACCTCAAGGTTAAGGCACCACGCATACATGGGTGGGCAGAGGCAAGTCGCGTATTCCCGGCTGGCTGATAGTACAGTGTTGGGGCAAGGGCTGAGCTGCAGTTGAGAGGAGTTATGCCGGGGTGGGGGCAAAGGCTGTACTGCGGTTGAGGCAAGTTGGGAGGAGGGAGCAAAGGTTGCACTGTGGGTGAGGCAAGTTGCGGTGAGGCAAGGGCTGCACTGTGGTCTTCGTTTGCTTGGTTAGGCTGGCCCTGGAGAAGAGGTCCTCCCACCTTGCCTGAGTAACCTGGAGGAAAATATACAGGGAGTGGCAACTGAACCATGGAGCCACCTGGGATCGTCATTCTGCCACTTCAACAAGAATGTCTTTCCTCAGGCCATCACTACGTCTCCCTCGGAGACATCTTGGACTTCTTTCAATGACAGGTCGACACTGTTGCCTGGAGGTCTCTGGAGAAAGCTGGACATGGTCATAGGCTGGTGGATATGATAGTCTAAGCCTGCTGCATTGTCCGTCAATGGCTGGTGGGGATGATAGTCTGAGGCTGCTGCACTCTGGGTCAATGGCTGGTGAGTATGATAGTCTGAGGCTGCTGCACTCTGGGTCAATTGCTGGTGGGTATGACAGTCTGAGGCTACTGCACTCTGGGTCAATGGCTGGTGGGTATGACAGTCTGAGGCTGCTGCACTCTGGGTCAATGGCTGGTGGGTATGACAGTCTGAGGCTGCTGCACTCTGGGTCAATGGCTGGTGGGTATGACAGTCTGAGGCTACTGCACTCTGGGTCAATGGCTGGTGGGTATGACAGTCTGAGGCTGCTGCACTCTGGGTCAATGGCTGGTGGGTATGACAGTCTGAGGCTGCTGCACTCTGGGTCACTGGCTGGTGGGTATGACAGTCTGAGGCTGCTGCACTCTGGGTCACTGGCTGGTGGGTATGACAGTCTGAGGCTGCTGCATGCTGGGTCACAGGCTGACGGGCAGGTTGGTCTGAGGCTGCTGCACACTGAGTCACAGGCTGACGGGCAGGTTGGTCTGAGACAGTGTTCCAGTTCTGGTGGCTCTTTACAAATGGTGCCAGCACATTTGACCATATCAGCCAATGATGTGGCTGCCATCTCAGACTCTGCCTCTGGACAGTGAATGGTCAGCCAGTCCTCCTACCTGCCATTAATTGGCCAGCCAGTACGATTTTACTTGAGAATGGGGATTGGACCAGGAGGGCTAGGGCCACTCGCTTCCAGTCCCCAGTTCCAGCATTTTCTATTACTTTAGGTTTTCCAGTATACACAGGGTTTTTCTTTGTTCTAATGTTATACTAACCTTGTGTCCATGCACATCCATTTCCAAGAGTCAATGGCTAGTAATGGTGAGCAGAAACCCAGGCTGAATTTCCCCCTCCACTGCCCCAAGCTCTAAAAATCGACAATGTCTTTATAGTGTCACATAAATTTATGAAAAAATCAGTAACAGACGAGACTAAGTGCAATACCAGTCAGGGGAAACCCATGAGTACTCAAACCAGGGTTGTTGAGGATGGAAACTGAGACTGAAAACAAATCTAACCAAAAATGAAAACAAAAGTAATGAAATGTAAAGGTAGTTAAAGAAGTTTGAGAGGCTTCATTCAGGACATGAGAAACTGGGAAGAAAGGGATTGCATTTTTATAGCGTCTTTCATTTCCCCAAGATGGCAGTGGAGGGGGAAATTCAGCCTGGGTTTCTGCTCACCATTACTAACCACTGACTCTTGGAAATGGATGTGCATGGACACAAGGTTAGTATAACATTAGAACAAAAGAAAGTGCCTCACAGTTAACAAATTATTTTAGAAGTAGAGAAGCACTTTTAAAATAGATTTACGTTTAGGACATGAAATATGTGCAGCGGTCAATTTACCGACTTCCCACAAAAGACTGGTTTTAATAGTATTGAGATAAATGCTGCTGGAAACATCAAGAGAACTCCCTTCCATCTCTTTCGATAATGATATATCATTCTGAATAGTCATACAAGGCCTTGACTTAGCAGCTCATCCAACAGATGACATCTCTGACAGTGCAGCACTTCCACAGTAACACACTGAAATGTCAGCTTTGATTATGTGTTCAAGTCAGAGGTAGCACTGCTAACACTTACAATGAGGGCATCTTAGTTATTAATTTGCATGAATATTCCGAGGCAAATGAGACACTACAATAATGTAACCTTTTAGGGCTGACTAAAAGCCAAAATAATGAAAGTTGAAAAGATTCTACAATTGCCAAACTGTACATTTTTAATAGCAGAGCAAAAAATTAGTAGGTCTTACATAATGTGAGCAAATCAATTTTAAAGTCAAGCTCATAGGATTCCTTATCATAGGAAAGAAGTCAATTTAATTCTATGTATTTGATGACACCACAAAGAGGAAATGGCTGGACAATCTGAACTAAAACAAGACTATCAAACAATAATAAGCTAAATTTCACCTCTTCAAGTTTTGAACAGTGTCATTGAAGAGTCTCCACGGCAATACATTTTGGACTGTTCGTGGGTTTGGATGTGTGTTGTGATGCATTTTGTGCATCCCATTGCTGAAACTAAGGTATTAGCTTGTATGTGGTTTCATCTTATGCATGCAAAATGAAATACATTGGAAGTAGGTTGAAATAAATGCAAATAATTTAGAACAAAGAACAAAGAAAAGTACAGCACAGGAACAGGCCCTTCGGCCCTCCAAGCCTGCACCGATCATATTGCCCGTCAACTAAAACATTTTGCACTTCCGGAGTCCATATCCCTCTATTCCCATCCTATTCATGTATTTGTCAAGCTGCCTCTTAAACACCACTATCGTACCTGCTTCCACCACCTCCTCTGGCAGCGAATTCCAGACACACACTACCCTGTGCGTAAAAAACTTGCCCCGCACATCTCCTTTATAGTTTTCCCCTCTCACCTTAAATCTATGTCCCCTAGTAATTGACTCTTCCACCCTGGGAAAAAGCTTCTGACTATCTACTCTGTCCATGCCACTCATAATTTTGTTAACTTCTATCAAGTCGCCCCTCAATCTCCGTTGCTCTAGTGAGAACAATCCGAGTTTCTCCAACCTCTCCACATAGCTAATAACCTCCAGACCAGGCAGCATCCTGGTAAACCTCCTCTGCACCCTCTCCAATGCCTCCATATCCTTCTGGTAATGTGGTAACCAGAATTGCACGCAATATTCCAAGTGTGGCCTAACCAAGGTTCTATACAGCTGCAGCATGACTTCCCAGCTTTTATACTCAATACCCCTGCCAATGAAGGCAAGCATGCCATATACCTTCCTGACTACCTTATCCACCTGCGTTGCCACTTTCAGTGACCTGTGGACCTGTACACCCAGATCCCTCTGCCCGTCGATGCACTTAAGGGTTCTGCAATTTACTGTATAATTCCTGCCTGTATTAGACCTTCTAAAATGCATTACCTCGCATTTGTCCGGATTGAACTCCATCTGCCATTTCTCCGCCCAAGTCTCCAACCGATCTATATCTCGTTGTATCCTTTGACAATCCTCTTCAGTATCTGCAACTCCTCCAACCTTATTGTCGTCTGCAAACTTACTAATTAGCCCAATTACATTTTCCTCCAAATCATTTATGTATACCACAAACAGCAAAGGTCCCAGCATTGATCCCTGCGGAACTCCACTAGTCACAGCTCTCCATTCAGAAAAGCACCCTTCCACTGCTACCCTCTGTCTTCTATGACCAAGCCAATTCTGTATCCATCTTGCCAGCTCACCTCTGATCCCGTGCGACTTTGCCTTCTGTACCAGTCTGCCATGAGGGACCTTGTCAAAGGCCTTACTGAAATCCATGTAGATAACATCCACTGCCCTTCCATCGTCGATTGTCTTTGTCACTTCCTCGAAAAACTCGATCAAGTTAGTGAGACACAACCTCCTCTTCACAAAACCATGCTGCCTCTCACTAATACGCCCATTTGCTTCCAAATGGTAGTAAATCCTGTCACGAAGAATCTTCTCCAATAATTTCCCTACCACTGACGTAAGGCTCACTGGCCTGTAATTTCCTGGATTATCCCTGCTACCCTTCTTAAACAATGGAACAACATTGGCCATCTCCAGTCCTCTGGGACCTCACCCGTAGCCAGTGAGGATACAAAGATTTCTGTCAAGGCCCCAGCAATCTCCTCCCTTGCCGCCCTCAGTACTCTGGGGTAGATCTCATCTGGCCCTGGGGACTTATCCACCTTAATATTCTCCAAGACGCCTCACACCTCCTCTTTTTTGATCTCAACATGATCCAGGCTATCTACACACTCTTCCCTAGACAAGTCGACCGCTAAGTCCTTCTCTTTGGTGAATACTGATGAGAAGTACTCATTTAGTATCTCTCCCATTTCTTCTGGCTCCACACACAGATTCCCACCTCTGTCCCTGAGTGGGCCTACCCTTTCCCTGGCTACCCTCTTGCTTTTTACATATGTATAAAAGGCCTTGGGATTTTCCTTAATCCTGGTTGCCAGTGACTTTTCATGACCCCTTTTAGCCCTCCTGACTCCTTGCTTAAGTTTCTTCCTACTTTCTTTATATTCTCCACGGGCTTCATCTGTTTCCAGCCTTCTAGCCCTAACGAATGCTTCCCTTTTCTTTTTGACTAATTTCACAATATCCTTCATTATCCAAGGTTCCTGAAACTTGCCATGCTTATCCTTCATCCTTGCAGGAACATGCTGGTCCTGAATTCTTATCAACTGACGTTTGAATGCCCCCCACGTCAGTTGTTGATTTGCCCTCAAACATCCGCCTCCAGTCTAAATTCCTCAGTTCCTGCCTAATATTGTTATAATTAGCCTTCCCCCAATTAAGCACCTTAACCTGAGGACTCCTGTTATCCTTATCCACCAGTACCTTGAAACTTACTGAATTATGGTCACTTTTCCCAAAATGCTCTCCTACTGAAACTTCGACCACCTGGCCGGGTTCATTCCCTAATACCAGGTCCAGTATTGCTCCTTCCCTAGTTGGACTATCTACATATTGTCTCAGGAAGCCCTCCTGGATGCACCTTACAAATTCTGCACCATCCAAACCCCTAGCACTAAGTGATTCTCAGTCAATATAGGGAAAGTTAAAATCACCCACCACAACAACCCTATTGCTTTTACATCTTTCCAAAATCTGTCTACATATCTGTTCCTCAATCTCCCGCCAGCAATTGGGAGGCCTATAGTAAACCCCCAACATTGTGACTGCACCCTTCCTATTCCGGAGCTCTACCCATATTGCCTCGCTGCATGAGCCCAACGAGGTGTCCTCCTGTCGTACAGCTGTGATATTCTCCTTAACCAGCAGTGCAACTCCCCCACCTCCTCTACATCCCTCTCTATCCTGCCTGAAACATCTAAATCCTGGAACGTTTATCTGCCAATCCTGTCCATCCTTCAACCAAGTCTCTGTAATAGCAATAACATCATAGTCCCAAGTACTAATCCAAGCTCTAAGCTCATCTGCCTTGCCTGTTATACTTCTCGCATTGAAACAAATGTATTTCAGACCCCTAGTCCCACTGTGTTCAATAATTTCTCCCTGCCTACCCTTCCTCTTAGTCCTACTGGCCATATTCACTGGTTCCCAGTCCTTTATTTCACATATTAAGAATAAGTGATATGTTGCCAAGACCTTCAGCACTTGGTACATCAATACGAATTGTGAAGTATAAGCGCAAGATAAAGGTAAAAAGCCAGAGACCAAAGTTTAGGGGACCCTGTTATACCATTTTGCTTGCTGTGTTATCCCTGCCCAGTAAGCCCCCCTTACTGTAGGGCTGGGGGGGTGGGGGGTGGGGGGGGGCAGGAAAATTGGCTCTCAGATATCTAAAGTGGTGTACACTGAGAAAGTGAATCATCCAGGTCTTAAGAATGATAAGCAGCATGAATAATGATAAGCAGGTTTTTCAACTTGAGTATATTAACAGAACTAAAGGGTATGAGTACACAATTACCAAACCGAGTAAGAGTGAAATTAGAAGATTAAGGCATATAAGGAGCAGAAGCGAGGGTATAAGGATCAGACTCTCAACAAAAGGAGCAATTTGTCAATTGATTTATTTAATGAAGAGCTGATTAAATATTTGTTTATCGTGATAAGATCAGGTAGGAATCATTAACTTCTGTTTGGAACATACTGGTTCCTGTGGTGCTCAGACCATGATAATCATCTGTGTTACGCAACTGGGTGCACAGTTATTTTAACGTTGCTTTAATACCTTACGTTTAGTCCTGCAATTCTGCTTGTTTACTTTGGGGAACTGGCGGGAGTTTAACAGACTTGTCATCAGCAGCAAATGGGCTGAAACAAATTATGCTCCAGTCACTGCTAACATGACTCAGTTTTTACTACCACCAAAAAGTACAGGACATTTCAGGAACATCCATGACCTAACATCTTTCACTAATCTGTAGGTTTTCAAGTACAACAGCATCCACTCAGAACCACAGAACTTGGGCCAGGATTTTCCGGTCCTGCCACCCCACCCATCATCTTTAATTCTACAAGAGGATTTCTTAATTTTACCCTGACAGCCTAGCTGTATTTTTTATCTCAGTGTTTGATCTTCCTTGTGTTGAGAGTCTCATGCTTATATCCTCGCTTCAGCTCCTTACATGCTCTAATCTTTTACTTTCAGTCTTACTCGGTTTGCCAATTGTGTACCCATACCCTGTGGTTCTGTCATCATACTCAAGTTGAAAAACCTGTTTATTATTACTCATGCTGCTTATCATTCTTAAGAGATAGATATGCATGCAGAAGAAGAAGAATTGGAAGATAAATGTAGAAATGGGCATTTAACTTCATCCTGCAAAATAATGAAGAAAAAATGTCAGGGCCACACTGATAGATCATTGAAAAAGATAGAACCGCATTGTTCAGTCATTTCTAAAGTCAGGGCTGCACTGACGGGTCAGTTATAAAGGCAGGGCCACATTGACAGATTCGTTATAAAGGCAGGGCCACATTGACAGATTCGTTATAAAGGCAGGGCCACGCTGATGGGTCACTGATATAGGCAGGGCTGCACTGATGGGTCACTGATATAGGCAGGGCCGCAATGATGGATCATTGATAAAGGCAGGGCTGCACTGATGGGTCACTGATATAGGCAGGGCCGCAATGATGGATCATTGATAAAGGCAGGGCTGCACTGATGGGTCACTGATATAGGCAGGGCTGCACTGATGGGTCACTGATATAGGCAGGGCTGCACTGATGGGTCACTGATATAGGCAGGGCAGCACTGATGGATCATTGATAAAGACAGGTCCGTACTTATTGGTCATTGATAAAGGCAGGGCCATACTGATGGGTCACTGATATGGGCAGGGCCGCAATGATGGATCATTGATAAAGGCAGGGCTGCACTGATGGGTCACTGATATAGGCAGGGCCGCAATGATGGATCATTGATAAAGGCAGGGCTGCACTGATGGGTCACTGATATAGGCAGGGCCGCAATGATGGATCATTGATAAAGGCAGGGCTGCACTGATGGGTCACTGATATAGGCAGGGCCGCAATGATGGATCATTGATAAAGGCAGGGCTGCACTGATGGGTCACTGATATGGGCAGGGCCGCAATGATGGATCATTGATAAAGGCAGGGCTGCACTGATGGGTCACTGATATAGGCAGGGCCGCAATGATGGATCATTGTTAAAGGCAGGGCCACGCTGATGGGTCACTGATATAGGCAGGGCCGCAATGATGGATCATTGATAAAGGCAGGGCCACGCTGATGGGTCACTGATATAGGCAGGGCCGCAATGATGGATCATTGATAAAGGCAGGGCCGCAATGATGGATCATTGATAAAGGCAGGGCCGCACTGATGGATCATTGATAAAGGCAGGGCCGCACTGATGGATCATTGATAAAGGCAGGGCCGCACTGATGGATCATTGATAAAGGCAGGGCCGCACTGATGGATCATTGATAAAGACAGGTCCGTACTTATTGGTCATTGATAAAGGCAGGGCCACACTGATGGATCATTGATAAAGGCAGGGCCGCAATGATGGATCATTGATAAAGGCTGGGCCACACTTATTGGTCATTGATAAAGGCTGGGCCATACTTATTGGTCATTGATGGATCATTGATAAAGGCAGGGCTGCACTGATGGGTCACTGATATAGGCAGGGCCGCAATGATGGGTCACTGATATAGGCAGGGCCGCACTGATGGATCATTGATAAAGACAGGTCCGTAATTATTGGTCATTGATAAAGGCAGGGCCATACTGATGGGTCACTGATATGGGCAGGGCCGCAATGATGGATCATTGATAAAGGCAGGGCTGCACTGATGGGTCACTGATATAGGCAGGGCCTCAATGATGGATCATTGATAAAGGCAGGGCCGCACTGATGGATCATTGATAAAGTCAGGTCCGTACTTATTGGTCATTGATAAAGGCAGGGCCGCACTGATGGATCATTGATAAAGGCTGGGCCACACTTATTGGTCATTGATAAAGGCAGGGCCGCACTGATTGGTCATTGATAAAGGCTGGGCCAAACTGATTGGTCATTGATGGATCATTGATAAAGGCAGGGCCGCACTGATTGGTCATTGATAAAGGCAAGGCTGCACTGATGATTCTTCGGTAATGGCAGGGCCTCACTGATGGATCATTGCGAAAGGCAGGGCCACACTTTTGGTCATTGATCAATTGAAAAATTGAGCTCAACATCCGTGGCTTAGAGAGTTGAGGATCAATGTTGGTTTACACTCTTAATTGTTATCCAGTGACCCATGCTAGGTGCTGCGTTTATATTAAATACTGGTGAAGACAGAATTGAGATTGGCATTTGTCCTGCACCATTGAATGGACTGACAATAATCATCGTGTAAGCTCACAAATCAAGAACAGGAACACCTCGAAATTCATACCCCAGACTCAGTCAGCACCTACAGCAAAACATGATGGAAGAAAAGTTGTTAAATAGTAAAGACAGAGAATATGACTTAAGATAGTTTAGAGAAGGCGTAATAATAATTATTCAGCTGAGTGTGAAGGGTTTGAGACAAAGTCAAAAAGGTGGGATAATTAGATGTCTGTCTGAAATAAGTGACAAATAATATTAGTAGTGTTTGAGAAGGAATGGGGTTAGGTGAATTGATGAAGAGAAAGTAATAGAGGGATAAGCTGACAAATAACACAAATCAGTGTTGGCAGAAGGAAGGATGAAAAGTAGCATCCTTACTGAGGGGGTGATCTTCGTCCAAGAAGAAAATAGTCTTGGAAATTATTTTCTCTAAAGCCGATCTGTGATGTTTTTTAATTCTATTTAATCTGTGCAGATAACAGTGCTTAGAATATTAAAATGTGATATCAAAAATCATCTTACTTTTTAAAAAATATTCAAATATATTAAGGCATTTTAGTAATTCCTTGTCTTATTTCTTGACAAAAAATATGCATTTCTTGCAGTTCTCTTCATAATCATGAAATGTGAACCTCTGTTTTGTGGCCTTTCTCAGATCTTCAAGTTGACATGAATGCTCCTGTCCCCTCAGGCGAAAAGGAGAGCAAGCACATGTGCATCTCTTGGACTGTACGTGAATATGTGCCAACTATATGCATCTGGTGACCTTTACTAAAATGATCATTAATGAAGTCTTGTGCACACTCCTTGCATGTATCTGAAGGCACATTGGTGATCCAGATCTTCCATCATTTGTAACTGTGATATTTTTCAGCGTTGTCACATTATGCTGGACAAGTAGACAACAAAATGAACAGACCTTCCCTATGTCTTGTTCTGTGTAAATTTTTTTTTCATTTGAACCTTGGATGTGGGCATCACTGGTTAAGCCAGCATTTATTACCCATCTCCAATTGCCCTTGTTCAGAGGGCATCTAAGAGTCAGCCACATTGCTGTGGATCTGGAGTCACATGTAGGCCAGAACAGGTAAAGGTGACAGATTTCCTTTCTTAAAGGACTTAGTGAACCAGATGGGTTTTTATGACAATCAGCAATGGCTTCATGGTCATCACCTGACTTTTAATTCTAAATTTTTATTGAATTCAAATTTCACTATCTGCCGTGGCGGGATTCAAACCCAGGTCCCCAGAGCATTACCCTGGGTCTCCGGAATACTAGTCCAGTGATAATACAACACATAACAGTGATAATATAAACATTCCAATCCCACTTTTAAAAACCAAATCTGCTACTTCTTTAGCCTTATAGTAGTGTAAGTCCTACTTTTATAGTATAGCAGAATGGTTGAAGACATGGGACATAAAAAGTACCAACAAAAAAATGACTAGTTGGACCAAGATAACAATTCCATCTGACAGATGTACAATTTGCCCATCTCACCGATTTCAAACTCATTCCATCTTCTAAGGGGCATGACTAGCCACAGTTGAAGATTTCCTCTGTATGCTTTCAGGTAAGTTCCCACAATAAAACTTTGCAAAACAAAAAGGTAGATGAAAAAACCAGGTACATGGGTAAGAATACTTTGTTTTCAGTGCCTTCAATTCTCCAACGATTAAACTGGGTGTACTGATCTCTTCATGGGATTCTTTTGATCTGTGCTCCTATTGAGTGGAGTTCTGCATAGGGAGCCTCACCACACATTTCACATCTATGTGCAGCAGAATCAGAAACTCATTTATAAAGAAAAGGTCACAATATCATTATGTGTTGCATGCAGTGGAAACTCTATCAACCCACATTTCACCATATTCCAGGAAATGTCAGTTTACATTTGTAATGTGTTCAGTTCTACTATTCAACATCGACCAGCTTCACTGCACAGATGACTTTTTCATGATACCTGAAGAATAAGTTCTGTAAATCAATTGATTCCAGTTATCTTCATTTGACTTTCTCCCCATGTCCATATGGTATATCCAATTCGTACCAGGGACAAAACACGGGTTAACATCACAACACTAGGGGTAGGATTTTCCAGTCCCACCCGCCGCTGGGATCATCTGATCCTGCCGAAAGTCAATTGCCAGAATTTTACATTCCCCCACTTGCAGGTTTTTAGACAGGGGGTGCAGCATGAAATTGAAGGGATGGGCTTTCCTCCAGGTTCCCGCCTGCCCTGGCCACACAGTGATTTTACATTGGGGTGGACAGGGCCTCGGACAAGAAGCCTGCCCTTGCCCCAGTTGAGGCCCTTATGTGGCCAATTAATGGCCACTAAAGGGCTGTTTTCCATCCAGCCTCAATTTCTAGGGGAGGGATTCTAGGGGCAGGACTGGCGGGCTCAGCAGGGGCGCTCGCGTGTCCGCAATTGAGCCGTGACCATGATTTCACACTGGCGGGCCAATTAAGGCCGGTCCAGTATTAAACATGGGCGGCAGCACTCAGCACTGCCTGTGTGGGAGGGAGGAGGGTGAGCAGGAAACTTCGCGCATGTGCGTGGTAGTGTGCTAGAAAAGCTCCCTGAGGCACAGAGCTGCCTTAGTGCGATGAAGAGATTAAAACATTAAAAATAAAGATTTTAAAAATGTTATAAAACATGTCCCCTCATGTGACTCTGTCTCATGAGCAGGGGCATGTTATTAATGAAATGTTTTAAACTTTATTGAATTTTTAATAGCTGTTAGAAATGTCTGTAGATGAGGTTTCCTAAAAGGTGCAAAGGCTGCTTGACCTTTTCGCCCGCCCGCCAGTAAGGTTGGAGAGGCAGTGAAAAAATCTCAATCAATTACCTTTTTAATGGCCTTAATAGGCCTTTTAATTGTCGGTGGGCGTGCTGCTGACTCCCGCGCGCTCCCACCAACCGAAATATCGCGTGAGTGCGTAATGATGTTGGGACGTTCGCCCGACGTCATCGTGCGTCATTTTACGCTCGGTCAGGCATGCCTCTGCCCGATAAGTGTTATATTCTGGCCCTACGCCTGTGGGAAGACTGAACCTCCGTGGGGGACTCCGAAATACAACAAAGTTACATCTCGGGGGGAAAGGGGGAAGGGGGTGCCTTCATCTGAAGTCCCCTTCTGAAGTCAGGCATTCCTCACCCCTCTGCCCATTTAAGATCCAGTGGCCTCTGGAACTCACACCTCACCGGCCACTCCCCCGAGACCCTAATCACCCCCTTCACCCCCCCTCAGGCCTTCCCTATCCTGGGACCCCTTCAACTTTCCTGGGCCTCGGGTTCCCGGATTTAGGGCGGAATTTTCCTGCCCGATGGCGTCAAGCCTCATGGCGGGCATGAACGTATAATATGGCAGGAAAGCCAAAAATCAGTTTCACAACATTGTGAAACAAGTTCACAATCGTCCGCTCCGCGCATCAATGGCGGGCCCCGTGTCCGATCGGCAGATGTCAGGAAATTCATTGTAATACATCTGCATATCATTATAAGCCCAGCTCACTGAAATCATCCCCCCACGCTTGATCATCCAAGCACCATGCCTACATGTTTCATAATAGTATTTATAAGGTGTGCACCTGGCGAGCTGCAATTTGAGGGGAACTCGGAGGTGAATGCGCAGTAACGTTACGCAGCACTCGTGAGGTTGAGGCACTGTGCATTCAGGCAAGGGCACAGGCAAGTCACATTTGCCCGGCTGGCTGATAGCGCATCCCTTATCCCGGCAGTGCACTGTGGTTGAGGCAGGTTGGTGGGGGGGGTCAAGGACTGCACTGCAGTTGATGGTAGTGCACAAGCACGTGTGGGTTGGGGGGGGGGAGAGGAAGCGATCGCGCATTAGGGAAACCTTGTATAACATGACCATTCCTCCAAAGCTGAGAGAGTTCAGGTGCAGCCACATTCACATGCTTGGAGTCAGGCATCTAGCTTATCTGCCCACTCAGAGAGCAGCGCAGGGGCCTGAAAGTGCCACCAAGTGCTCCAGAGCTTTTCACCCCTCAGGCACAGTCTGCAAATGAATGAGCATTTTAGTGGACTGCAGAACAATTGGACGACTGGGCACGTTATACAATCTTCTTGCTAAAGCTGGCCATAGAGCAGGCCCTTGCAATGTTATCATTTAGGTTTGGACCAGTCTCCCCCTTGGTTCAAGCTAACAGTGCAGCCTTGCAGTGTGGGTTAGGAGAATGCCTGAGCTGAGAGCACAGCATGCTGTCCAGTGGGCAAAGCTGCTACCAATTGTTCTGGTGGAATGGGGCGGAGATGGGGGGTGTTTTGGGCAGCCATGCAGCGCACTAAAATCTGGTGGCCAGCACTCTCTGGGATGCATTAAGTGGCCTTCAGACTTAACCAAGAGATGTTCTTAGTACACCCAAGCTAACCCATGCATCTCTCTCTTTCATCCTGCAGGAGGAGTACATTAGGCGCATGGAGCCTGATGACCTAGCTGTATGCCTGACGGCTTACAGAGAGCAGAGCTAAAGGAGAAGAGAGCGATGGAGTCGCCTGGCTGGGCAGAGGGAGGAGCAGCACCTTCTGGAAGAAGGGGCTGCTGGGGCTCCTGCTCACACCACTGAAGAGCCACAGTGAACCGTCGCAGGTCATGCTTAGCTAGACCTAGGGTCTACAGACAGTGATTGTCATTCCTGCAGGTAACTGAGAACCAGTGATGAGGAGGATGTCGACGATGAAGGCAAAGATGATGGCAATGAGGCCATCACACTGGCCAGATGAGGCAGGCCAATTGGGGATGCCCAGTTAGATGCTATATTCGTGGAGGATGCAGTGAGAAGACACCAGAGATCCTCACATTGTATCTGTGAATGTTTGACTCCTGTCTAGCTGGTGGCAGTGCACATACCCTCTGTGATAAGGCTCCTGTCATGGAGATGCAGCAGATGCCCATAATCCCTACATTCCAGGAGGATGATGATGACATGCAGTGGGGACACTCCATAGATCCTCACAAGCTTATGTGAATGTCTGACTCCTGTCTGACTGATTGCAGCTCGCTTGCGCTCTGTGAACAGGGTCATATCATGGAGATGCAGCGGGGAAACTTTAACTTCTCCTGATCCTATGGCATCCTTCGTGAGCTGAACCCTTCAGGACCACACTGTCACCAGACACAGGTGCTGCTGAGATGGTGGGGGGCAGCCGCATCTGAGAGGTGCTGAGAGCTCACAGAGAGAATGACGGAACTCTGAGCCCACCGGCCAAGCTGCAATGAGGTGCAGGCATGATTAATGTGACCACTGACAGTGAAGGCACACCATCAGTGTGCTGAGAAATTTGCACAAAGCACAGGGAAGAGGCCCTGGACTGAGACACCTGTCTTCGTCTTGTGCAGGGACCATGGTTTCACATCTGAGTGACAAAAACATTGCTGATCAGAACAAGATGACATAGGCAAGGAGACATTCTTGGGAGTTTATTTACAAAAGTGAACATGAGGTACAAGTGATTAACACCCTTGCCCAGGCTGTGCAACTACGTCTTCTTAACTTTCCTAACCCTGCCGCTACATCTTGGTACTCCCCCGACATCCACAGCAGAGGTGGAATCAGCCTGTTGACTGCGATGCCCTGTCTGTGATGACCTTGGTTGGCGTCCTCTGGAGGGCAAGACCTGGAGGGCCCCGGCCTGCTTTCGGGGTCCTACTGTGTGACAGTTGCACAGCTATGGAGCTGGATTTGTTTGGGTCACAGGAAGAGGGGATTTGGATGGACCGGACGCTCGGGGTGTGCACCTGCTGATTCTCCTCCCTATGGGTGCCCGAAGACCCCTGGCTGACTCCTTGAGGTGGAGGGGAAGCTAGAGTGGGATTGAGCAGCCCCACACCTCTCTCATGTTGACACTGTTGGAGGCCAACTATGGCATCAGCGATGAAGTTCAGCCTGCGCTTCAGTGTAGGACATCGGTCCTGAACCAAAGTCTCCATGGTGGCCGCCATCCTACCCGCGTTGACCTCGGTGCATTGACATGCTGGCGCTATCATCTCAGCCTGAATAGCGGACAGACTCCTCCATCGTGCTTTGTAATCTAAGGAGTGCAACAGAAATCCCTTCCTGATGTTCCTGAGCTTGTTATGACCGAGTCCAGAAGCTTGTCATCTGACTTGAAAGCATATAGCCGGAAACCTGGGAAGGCCCTGCCACCACCTGCTGTGAATCAAACAATGCGATGTGCTCACCAAATTGTGACCCCAAGGCTACTCTAAAGCTTGGTCCCACCAAGGTTTGCATCTCTTTGCTGGTGGAGGGTGTGGGTGGGCGCTGTGACGGGACTTCAATTACAGTTTCCTCTTCTGTGGTATCTTCAGGGCTTGAGTTGAGGACTTGGGTCATGGATTCCCTTAGCCATTTCCCAGATGTGCCTGTGAAAGCAAGGAGAGATAATTGGTGCATGGCAGTGGCCTGTGAAAGAGGACACATCACTCACAGCATGGTTGCCTGATGGATGTTGTGCTGCTGGATCCTCACTTGGTAGAGCACTCCCAACCTCACCATCAGCACAGGAATGGTCCAGATCTTTGCCAACCAGCTTCCCTTGAACTGGCAGTGAGTGAGGTCCCTGTGGATATGTGATGGGTTTGTGAGTGTGACTTGAGAGTGATGAGAAGAGTAACTTACTCTGGTGGAATGGTGATGATCATTCATCCTCTTGCGGCACTGGGTGGGTGTCCTCTTTTGCAGGGCGTTGGCACTAACCAGCACTGCCACTGCCTCCCAAGTCTGATTGGTAATGTTGCTGCCCTTCCTGTAGCCAGAGCGGGGGTAGAGGACATCATGGCAGGTCTCCACGGTGTCCAAAAGGCATTCCAGGGACGTGTCGCTGAATCAGGGGGCTGCAGTCTTCTGGCCTTTTGGGGCTATGTCTTCTGTGCAGCAGTCCTGGGCTGGAAGTGCTGAGAAGCGTGTGCACAGTTGCACTTTAAATATAGCGCCCAGCATGAGGAAGTAGCAAGGTGACTGTGTGGCAGGAGAATCGGAGGCTGCCCACCAGCGAAATGGCATATTTCCCAGGAGTTCCTGATTAATGAGACGGGATTGGGACAATATGGTGTGAAAAGCTAACATTGTGGCTGCAGATAAAACATTTTTTTTCCCGCCCACTACTGCACTTAGTGCAAATCTGGGACAATTCTGCCTTAGTCTCCAACATCTTCTTGAACTTCCTCGTCTGTCCACTTTAGCGTTGTCGCTGTAGGGACTGGAGAGTTGGTTGGCAGGTCTCTAAGGCAAGTCTTCCTCCTGAGTGAGGGCAGAAGTCCCACCTCCAGCCAATTAATGTTGTTGGAGTGTAAATTGGCTGTGGGGCAGTCAGAGTTGGCAGGGATGGTGTTCTCCGCTGACTCTTCAGATGGCACGAAACAAGACCCCACCATCCAAAATGTTAAAATGTTCAGGCCAATGGACTTTTGGCCTTTGAATCTCTCACGGTGGGTCCCGGCACGAGGCGGCTGGAAAATCCCAGCCTAGGTCTTGTTCGTTCAAGGTACTTTGACCTAATCTTGTCTGCCATTACAGATAAAAAGACCAACTGGTCCTTTAAGCTTCTCTTACACTGCTATGGTGTCACGTCTGTACACTATAGTGTTCATGCAGCCCTTCCTTGAGCCACCTCATCCCCCACACCCTCATGCGCACCAAACATACTGCAGTACGCCAATAAAAGACAGAAAAAAAAACTCCTAGGACACCACGGAGACAGGGAGACACATCTACAAATACTCACCTATATTTAATGAGGTTACATTGGTCACACTTGAACTCGTCTAGCTCCTTTCTGAATGCTGTGAATCTGTACTCACTGCACATGGTGACAATTTGATTCACCAGTCAATGACTCTCATAAAAAGAAGTACTGCTGGACATCTCTATGCTCTGCACTTTCATAACTTATACTTAGGTCCCCTAGTCCTCATTAACCTTTCTAGCTCAAACAGCCAAGCTCCATGGATCAAAATCTAATCCTGTCATTATTTTAAAGGCCACAGCAAATCTCCTCAAAGTTTATTGCAAAATGCCCCAGCTTTCTTCATCTATCAAGGTAACCAAGTACCTGTAAACTAGGTATGATTCTAGTGGTCACCTCTGCACCCTTTACCATAAGACCATAAGGCATACGAGCAGAAATTAGGCCATTCGGCCCATCGAGTCTGCTCCGCCATTCAATCATGGCTGATAAGTTTCTCAACCCCATTCTCCTGCCTTCTCCCCATAACATTTGATCCCCTTACCAATCAAGAACCTATCTATCCTGGTCTTAAATACACTCAATATGACCTGGCCTCCACAGCCTTCTGTGGCAATGAATTCCATAGATTCACCACTCTCTGGCTAAAGAAGTTTCTCCTCATCTCTGTTCTAAAAGGTCTTCCCTTTACTCTGAGGCTGTGCCCTCAGGTCCTAGTCTCTCCTACTAATGGAAACATCTTCCCCACGTCCACTCTATCCAGGCCTTTCAGTATTCTGTAAGTTTCAATCAGATCCCCCCTCATCCTTCTAAACTCCATCGAGTATAGACTCAGAGTCCTCAAATGTTCCTCATATGTTAAGCCTTTCATTCCTGGGATCATTCTTGTGAACCTCCTCTGGACCCTCTCCAGGGCCAGCACATCCTTCCTGAGATACGGGGCCCAAAATTGCTCACAATATTCTAAATGTGGTCTGACCAGAGCCTTATAAAGCCTCAGCAGCACATCCCTGCTTTTATATTCTAGTCCTCTCGAAATAAATGCCAACATTGCATTTTCCTTCCTAACTACCGACTCAACCTGCAAGTTAACCTTAAGAGAATCCTGGACTAGGACTCCCAAGTCCTTTTGCACTCCAGATTTCTGAATTCTCTCCCCATTTAGAAAATAGTCTATGCCTCTATTCTTCCTACCAAAGTGCATGACCTCATACTTCCCCAAGTTGTATTCCATATACAGGGCCTTTCTAGCACCCAAAATGTGAGGAGACAAAAACTGACCACAATAGTCTAGATGGAGCCTTACCAAGCCTTTGCAAGAATGCAGAGAAGACTTTGTGCATAATTTTTCTGGCAATAAATCTTCACACTCTTTTGGCTTTGAAATAAATTGACAGCACTAGCCACAGACCTTCAATGATTCATGAACTTCTACCCCAGGTCCTCCTTCCACTCAGCAGCCTTGAGCAGTAACTCTACAGGGAATACTAGCTGCCCCTATCCAAGCACATACCATTACATTTACTTATATGAAAATATATCAGCTGGATACAGGTCCATTTCCCTAGGTCTGCCTGAAATTTATTTTTTTATACAAAGTTCTTACAGCTGCATATATTTTTCCATCCATCCATGAACTTGCAGACAGTTCCCCTGATGCCTTCATCCACATCATTGAAAATGATGATGAAGAGCAACTGTCCTGACATTTATTCCTACAGGACTCCACTAATGAATGATCCCATGTAGAACCACTTCCATTAATAATTACCTTCTGTCTAGAGGACTCAACCAGTTCTTTACTCAACCCAAAAATCTGCCTGCTAATCCCACAAGTCTCAAGAATACCATAAATAGAAACTAAAGTTCTGTATATTAAATCTAAAAAAGAATTTTATAACAGTTGCCATTTATAGCATACACCATCAGCTGTAGCATTCTCACCTCTGTGTAGAAGTTCACTGGTTCAAGTCCCATTTCAGGTCTTGCGCACATGACCTAAGTTGATAGTACTACTGAGAGATAGCATTGTCAGAGGTGCATTCATTCAGATAGCACTCAATATCACAGTCCTATTCACCTTAGCAGGTGTATTTGAATATGAACAGGGGTCCTGGCCAACATCTATCCTTCAACCAACACCACCAAAACAGACTGATTGGTCATTTATACTGGTGTGTGTGGGAACTTGACTGCTAGTTTTGTCCACATAACAATAGTGACTATACTGCAATATTAATTCAATGTCTGTAAAGCACTTTGGGACATCCTGAAGGTATAAAAGGCACCATATAAATGTAAATTATTTCTTTTCTCTCAAATGTCTTTTTTTATTACAAAGAAACGAACAGTAGCAGAATCATGGCAGTTAAGTTGTATGCCATCCATGGACCCGGATATACTTCATCTGGCTGCTGAGCGAACTGTTTTCCCTCACCAATTTCTTTCCCTTCCTTCCTATTCTGAGGGCACTGACCATCTACTGAAGGGCCTCCTTGGGTACTTGTCACCCTTCAGTACCTCATCCAATTAGCAGTATTCACAGAGAGGCTAGGCAATGAATCCATTCACTATTTACAAGCCAGGCTAATCACTTTCGCGAGACATTCACACTGAACCTGAACCCATCTTTAGCCAATGTCAATGCACTCAAGCTATCAACAGGGGGTGATGCATAACAATGAAGAGCATGAACCTTGACCAGTGTTTCTATCCCTAAAGTGAGGTCATTGTGGCCAGTTGCAGCTTTTATTTATGTCCTATATTAGATCAATTCAGGACAGACACTTTAGAACCGAATCTCACTGAGGGTGTGTAACTGATCTATCAATGCTAGGAAGGTCACAGGTTCATCTCCTGGTCTGTGCCAAGTTATCTGATCTCAATTGGGTTGGCAGTACTGGTGTTTCATTTTGCATCAGTGCTCCTAAGGTTAAGAAAAACAAATACACAGATTCCCATTGCCGACTGATGTGCAGATACTTCTGCTGGAAGTGCATATAGGTGAACATCTTTGCAATTTGTAATATATCAGTTTACAGTAATGACAGAAACCCATGAGAGGATGTAAAAACCTAACTTCAATTGCATCAGCTTATAATTATAAAAGTGTGCTGAAGGTCTAAAATAAAGATCCAAGAGCAAAAGTTTGGCTCTGACCCAGTTTATTCAAATTAAACTTGTTTGATTTATTTGGGATGGTGAATCTGGATCGACATTCACTCCTAATTCTAACATTCACAAAGCCGAACGACCTAGAAAACCACTTAAGGTGTAGATTTACTCATTAATTAGCCAAGGGAACTGTCATTTCATCTTCAGACCAGATTCATCTTCATCTAAGGAAAACAAGGGATGTGGACAGCAAGAACGATAAGGTTATCATTCACAAGAAATTAGAACTAACATCATTTCAACATATTCATGCTCTGCCACTATAAACCACTGATATCCTCTCATATACTGCATCATGCAGTGATTTGCCTCTCACAAGCTTCTTTAGATTGCTGTTAGATTGTATGCCTGAGTGTGCGAAATAAAAAGTGCTTTTTATTTTGTTTTGGAAATCTCTTTGCTGTAACAAACAAAGGACTCTGGAGGGAAGAGGCAACGCATGTGACTACCTCCAGAGAGGTTTGACACTTAACGGACTACAGCTTAAAGTGAGATGACAAAGCTGTTTTAAGAAGTGCTGAGAGGGACGCCTCACATTCGTAACCTTGCCTAGGATCTGAAATATGGAAGTGTAGGCACGCTCTACACATCCTTCAAATGTTTACAAATTACCATCGAGAAAAGGAGCTTGGTGCATAAAAAGAAACAGTTCTCTCTACTGATCCTGAGAGAACAAGTCTTAGCCAAGCATTATACACAAAGTGTTGCAGGCGTGGAATGAAATCTATAGCTACCAATCTCAGTGTATTTGTGCATAAACAAAACTAAATTCTATATTACAAAACTATATAAACTAATTGCCACTGGGTCAAAGTCCTGGAACTTTCTGTAACACAAAGACTGCAACAGTTCAAGAAGGCAGCCCAGTGTCATCTCCTTAAGGGAACTATGGAGAGACAATAAAATGCCAGCGATAACCACATTCCAAGAATGAATTTTTAGAAAAAATCTTTCAAGGTAGAATCTATAAAGCTATATTGTCATCACTAAGATATAAAAATGCGAAAGTCATTCATGGACTTGATGGACTGAATGGCCTCCTTCTGTGCTGTAATGACTCTGAACACAATACTCAATATCATAAATGTAAATATTCCTATTTTGTCTCCATCTGAACTGATGAGGGCAAAATCCATAGGGTTACATATTGCAGCATATCACAATGGGTCAGGGATAGGTCAATTGAAGAGTTGGCATTGGCACTGACACAAGCAAGATGGACCAAATAGTTTTCTTGTGCAACATAGTATCTCTATAATTCTAAATCTCACAGGAATGCTGGCATTAAACAGTCACAGGCCTGGAATAAATTATTTGATGATTTGCAGCAGTAACCAGAGGTCATGTTTAGGAACTAATGCAACCTTTACAGCCATTACAACTGTAGTATAAGTAGTCATTCTTCAGAATTATTCCAATGCTATAGATTGTTGCTGAAATAAATTTTTACCTAAAATTTAGAGATAAAAACATTCCAAATGCTGCCTTTCTATAACTAGCAAAACAAGGCATAGGGTTTTTTTTGTGTGTAAAATGTATTGAGTGGTCTTGTTGTCCTAAAATAGTCAGCAAGGTTTCAGTTTCAGTGGCAGAGATGTCACAATGGCATTCCCCACACCTCCAAATCCAAATAGCTAGTGCCCAGTTGCTTGCCAATAGGTGAAACAGGTCACAGATACAATAAAGCAATGCTGAACTCTGACTGCAATTGACCAAGGTGATCTTTAAATACCATTGAGATTAGGCACTTGAAGACAGTAGTCTGAAATAGCATTTCTATTGAGACAAAGAAAACTACAAGAAGGTTTAAATGATTTCCTCAAAAAATACAGTGCTGTTGTTTTAAAGCACTTTCAGATGTTGCTGCTAATCACAGCAATGTAAACAATCAATTGTAAACAATGATGTTATGATAATGCTTCATAGTTCTTACTGCAATCTCTGTATGTTTTTATTAAGATGTTCTGTTTTGAGCTCCAAAGCCAATTTTAGTTTGGAGCAAGGGCAAGCTCCATGAATCTGTCATCTTGTCACAGCTGAAAAATCAATCTGGCCATAAATATGTGAATGACAAAAAGTAACATTGATGTACACCAAGACCAAACACTCTTTCTAAAGCGCCAGGTAAGAATATCTTGAGTTTTGTCCTTGTTGCCATAAAACATGATAATAATTTGCTCACATTGCTTGATGTATCAGATTGTCCATTTGGGAAGGTTTAAATAAGGATCTGTATTTTTAAGCATCAACTCAGGAATGTTTATTTATTATGAGAATCATAGAATTACGTAGCATTCAGAAGGCTATGCAGCTCATTGTGCCCATGCTGGCTCTTTGGTAGAACAATCCAATTAATCCTGCTCTTCCTCTTTTTCCATTTAGTGAGTACTAAATAAATATTCATTTAATTTCCTTTTGAATGTCACTATTGGATCTGTTGCTGCAATTCTTTCAGGCAGTGCATTCCAGACCACAATGTCCTCCTGTGCAAAAAAATGTTCACTCATATCATCTCTGGTTCTTTTACCAATTATCTTAAATTTGTGTCTTTTGGTTACCAACTCGTTTTTCACCGGAAACTGCTTCTCCTTGTTTACTCCATCAAAATACTTCAGGATTTTGAACGCCTCTATGAAATCTCCTCTTAACCTTCTCTGCTCTAAGAATTACCACTGCTTCTCTAATCTCTCCACATAGTTGACGTCCCTCATCCCTAGTACCATTCTAGTAAATCTCTTCAGCACTCTCTCTTGACATCCTTCCTAAAGTGTGGTGCCCAGAATTGAACACAAGCTCCAGCTGAGACCAAACCAGTGCTTTATATAAGTTTAGCATTTCTCCTTGTTTTACTGCTCTAATCCCATAAGCCAGAGGAATTTTTAAACAGCCATCTCATCTTGCCCTGCAATCTTCAAATATTTGTGTACATACACCTCTACACTTCTTTGTTCCTATAACCCATTTAAAGTTGTACTATTTACTTTATATTGCCTTTTCTCATTTATCCTATCAAAATCTATCACTTCACATTTTTTTACATTAAATTTAACCGGCCATAAGTCTGCCTATTTCACCATTCTGTTTATATCTCCCTGAAGTCTGTTACTATGTGCCTCATTGTTTGCTACATTTCCAAATTTCATGTCACCTGTAAACTTTAAAATTATGCCCTGGATACGCAAGTCCAGTCACTATATCAAAAAGAGCAATGGTCCTAATACCATTCCTGGGGGACACTGCTGTATACTTCCGTCCAGTCTGAAAACAACAGTTCTCCACCACTTTTTGTTTTCTGTTCCTTAAGCATTTTTATATTCATGCTGTTACTGTCTCTTTAAGCACAAGGGCTTTAATCTTACTAAAAAGCCAATTATGTGGCACTTTTTAATCCTTTTGATGCGACTTCCTCTACATTCTCCATATTCAACTTGGTTCTCTGCTGCATTGTGAAGCTTACCCTTGTTATAAGGCACCTTTTTCTGCCTAATTTTCATTATCCATAGTGGGGAATATGTCTATTTGGTACTGGAACCACCTCCTCTTTGAAGATCCCCCATTGTTCAATTACTGTTTTGTCTATCAATTTTTGATTCTAATCCACCCAGGTCAGAACTATTTTCGACTCACTGAAGTTAACCCTCCTACAGTTAAGTATTGTTGGACCTGATCGTTCTTTCTCCTTTTTCTCCAAATGCTCTCCCACTGAAGCATGATCTACTTGCCCCACTTCATTTCCTAGGACCAAATCCAGCACTGTTTCCTTCAATGTTGGTCTGGAATGATGCAATACAAGAAAGTTCTCTTGGACACATTTCAGGAATTCCACTCCACCCCATTTACCCATTATCCCATTACTATTCTGGTCTATATTAGGATAATTGATAGCCCCATTATCACTACACTGTAGTTCTTGCATCTTTGTGTAATTTAACTGCAAATCTGCCCCTCAACCTCCTTCATACTAGTTGGTGGTCTAGGATATATACCGAGTAAATGCAATAGCTCCTTCTTTGTGGACAGCACAAAACTTGGAAGTATTGTGAACTGTGTGGAGGATATCATTAAACTTCAAAAGGACGTAGACAGTCTGCTTGAACGGGCACTTAAGTGGCAGGTGAAATTTAATGCAGAGAAGTTTGAAGTGATTCATTTGGTAGGAAGAATGAGGAGTGACAATATAAAGTAAAGAATGCCTTTCTAAAATGGGTGCAGGAGCAGAAGAACCTGGGAATATATGTGCACAAATCATTGAATTTGGCAGGGCTGGTTAAGAGTGCGGTTAATATAGCATGCTGTTTCTTAGACTTTATAAGTAGAGGCATAGGGTACAAAAGCAAGGAAGTTATAATAAACCTGTATGGAACTTTGGTTCAGTCTCAACAGGAGTATTGTGTCCAGTTCTGGTACCTTACTTTAGGAAGATGTGAAGGCATTAGAGAGGATGCAGAAAAGATTCATGTGATTGATTCCAGGGGTGAGGAACTTCCATTGCATGGATAGATTAGAAAGATTGGGGCTATTCTCCTAGGAGAAGAGAAGGTTGACAGGAGGTTTGATAGAAGTGTTCAAGATCATGAGGGGTCTGGACGGAATAGATGGGGAGAAGCCATTCCCATTGGTGGAAGGATCAAGAACAAGAGCACACCAATTTACAGTGATTGACAAAAGAAGAATCGCCAACATGAGGAAAAAGTTTTTTTACATAGCAAGTGGTAGGACCTGGAATGCACTGGCTGAGTGTGTTGGAGGCTGATTCAATTGTGGCTTTCAAAATAGAATTGGATCATATTCTGAAGAGAAAAAAATTACAGGTATACAGGGAAAAGGCAGGAGAATGGGACTAAGTGATTTGCTCTTGCAAAGCACTGGCACAGACATGATGGGCCAAATGGCCTCTTTCTGTGCTGTAACCATTCTATGATTAATTCTAATCAAATAGACTCTGATTTGACCCTGTAACTGCATTATTCCTCTTCAGTCCTACAATAATTGCTTTGATCAATACTGCTACACCTCTAACCCTCACTTGCTGCCTTTTATTTTCCCTATCTTTCCTGCATACCTTGTAGTCAGGAAGATTAGTTCCCAAACCTCTCCTCCTTTGAGTCAGGTCTCTGTTAACTACACCATAGTTCCATGTGGCAACATGTGTTTGCAGTTCACCAACCTCATTCACCACTCTCCGTATGTACATTTCTGTACGTGCATTCCAAATCTTAGATTGTTTCATTTTTCCCCATGTCTTATCCCTCTTAGTTCTGAATTACATATTAATATCGTCCCCTTTGCTTTTCCTTACTTCTGTGCACCTTGTTTCTGCTTTCGACTCTTTTATTATGGTGCCAGTCCCCTTGCTAAATAACCCTCCCCCATAATACTAGTTAACCTTTCAGTGAGGTCATTGGTCCCAGCTCTGTTGAGATGCAACTTTTCCACCTTGAGCAGAACCCTTCTGGTCCAGGACCGGACTCAATGCCCTCGGAATCTGAAGCCCTCTTTCTTGTACCATTGCTCCAGCCATGTTAATCTATTTTATCCTCCTTTTCCTATACTCATTGGCTTGTGGTACTGAGTCGTTCAGAGTTCACTAATTTTGAGGCTCTGTTTTTTAACTTCCTCCATTGCTCTTGAAACAATGATTGCAGGATCTTAAACCTTTCTTTTCTAGGTCATTGGTTCCCACATGGATCACGACTTATGTCTGCTCTCCTTCTCCCTCAAAATGTTCTGCAAATGTCAGTGATGTCCTAAGTCCAAGGAGGGGCAATAGACCATCCAGGATTCAGGTCAGCGATTGCAGAAAAGCCTGTCTATTCCCTGACTATTGAATCCCCATCACAACTTTTTCCTACACCTTGCTGTGCCCTGATGTGCAGTCATTTGCCACATAGTGCAGTTGATGAGCTCTAGATTGTATTTCCCCAAGGTGCCATCACCTTCACTGGTATTCAGCCCTGATAAATAAGTTTAAGGGTGCCACATGCTTGGAGGAGTATTATAGTCTGAGTAGAAAAGAAAATGCATGTTAAAATTGCAAGCACAATGAGAGTCAATTAATGATTTAATATTGTACAATAATATTTGAGCTCTTTTAGCAACTTCACTTACATGTTCTCCTTCAGTTGAATGAAGATTTTCTTAAAAAATGAATGATTTTGTATAGGAAGCTACATCAGAAAGCTACATCACATTTGGCACCCAACGAAAGTTTTACAAGTATTGGTAACTATTTGACACAGTCTTTTATAACAGAGAAACCCACAATCCTGTTCTAGTTCTTTTACCTGAGACCTGGATAAAGGGATTTGCTGTATGTCCACTTTGGACAATGCTGTGAAAAGATGTAGCTACATTAATATCAATTATTACAGCTTGCTTCAACTACATTCTCTATTTACAGCCCACATATATATAGCATTTTAATCAATCCAGTTAGTGAGGGTTTGCAAGAGACACAACATTCATTACAAACTACAACTTCATAACTATCCTCTATTTGCATTGCTGACCATTAATGACCAACCAATGATATAACATCACCAGATAAGCAGGGATCCTGAAACTCAACAGAAATTTACTGATCTTTCACCCTTTCTTCAGCAGGAGAACTAATGGCACAGACATGGCTCAACTGCAAAAATAATGTTCACGTTTTTTGGTTTTAACATCTTAAATACAATTAAAATAAAATCACAAATCAACATATAGAATGTGAAAGGAATAGATATAATGGGCAGAGAGACTTTTCTCATTCCAGACTTGCTTGGGTTCTAACAGAATGTGTTTGATGTGCTGAGATATCACACCTTTTCTCTACTATTTTCCTTCATAAATACACTTACTGACATTTTCTTCTCTGAGCTTTCTCATGTCCTAAGGCAGATTCAAAATTGCATGGATGTGCATATGATTACTAACAATGATAAAATTTGTTCAAGAGTGTACTGATTCATGAATTGTTAGGACCATGGGTATGTCTTCATGGAGCTTGTGATGGAGACAGGTTTGAAGAAGCTAAAGGCCAATCTAGGATGATATCAGAAAGTTCTTCATGCTGTTATGGACAGGGCCAGGAGAGAACCGAAATCCTTGTACCCTTTCCCTTACTGTCTGTAATCAGTGTGTTTTTGAAAAGGAAGAGTGTGTGTTTCTTAGCCTTGTGTGGTCAATTAAAATTACAGCAGCAATCTTTCATGGGTGAGATGAGAGTGACTGTCCTTAACATCAAGGCAACATTTGACCGAGGTTGACATCAAGAAGCCCTAGCAAAACTGGAGTCAATGGGAATCAGGGGGAAAATTCTCTGCTGTTTGGAGTCATACCTAGCACAAAGGAAGTTGATTGTGGTTGTTGGAGGTCAATCATCTCAGTTCCAGGACATCACTGCAGGAGTCCCTCAGGGTAGTGTCCTAGGCCCAACCATCTTCAGCTGCTTCACCAATGACCTTCCTTCCATCATAACGTCAGAAGTGGATGTTCGCTGATGATTGCACAATGTTCAGCACTATTTACGACTCCTCAGATACTGAAGCAGTCCATGTCCAAATGCAGCAACACCTGGATAATATCCAGGGCTGATAAGTGGCAAGTAACATTTGCACCACACAAGTGCCCAGCAATGACCATCTCCAACGAGAAAGAATCTAACCATCGCCCTTTGACATTCAATGGCATTACCATCGTTGAATCCTCCACTGTCAACATCCTAAGGGTTACCATTGACCAGAAACTGAACTGGACAGCCATATAAATACTGTGGCTACAAAAGCAGGTCAGAGGCTAGGAATCATGTGACGAATAACTCACCACCTGACTCCCCAGAACCTGCCCACCATCTACAAGGCACAGGTCGGGAGCGTAATAGAATACTCTCCACTTGCCTGGCTGAATGCAGCTCCAACAACACTCAAGAGGCTTGGCACCGTCCAGAGACAAAGCAGTGCGCTTGATTGCCACCCCATCCGCAAACATTCACTCCCTCCACCACTGACAAACACTGGCAGTAGTGTGTACCATCTACAAAATGTACTGCAGGAACTCACCAAGGCTCCTTAGACAGCACCTTCCAAACCCATGACTGCTACCATCGAGAAGGACAAGGGCAGCAGACACATGGGAATAGAACCACCTGCAAGTTCCCCTCCAAGCCACTCACCATCCTGACATCCTGACTTGGAAATATATCGCCATTCCTTCACTGTCACTGGGTCAATATCCTGGGACTTGCTCCCTAACAGCACTGCGGGTGTACCTACACTACATGGGCTGCAGTGGTTCAAGAAGACGGCTCATCACCACCTTTTCAAGGACAATTAAGGATGGGTAATAAATGCTGGCCTAGCCAGTGATATCCACATCCTATGAATGAGTAAAAAAAAAAGGATTATTTCTATTTGAGAACTTTTCAGAGGCATTTTCAGGCTTGAGTTAATGCTATATCTGTGCAGAAATTGAAAAAGTCACCTGACTCTTGGCAGCCATCTTAGTAGCCTGCTTAGTGTCCATTTTTAAAAGAATGACAGTTTCAGAAAATTAGATGTTCAATGCAGTCCATGCTTGAAGTTATCAATAGGACATGCCTTCACTGGGCATGACAATGCAAAGATTGACCGACATTTGGAATTGGCTTCAAGGTCATAATGTGAAACCAAACGTACATCAATATATCAAGAATCGGTTAGATCTCAATGGCATAGGACATAGGGGAAGAAGGGAACATAACTCAGGCCAAAAAAAAAATGCAGAGGGGTGCAAATTTTATCTTTGATCATTCTCCAACAACAATGGTGTTGGCAAAATCCCCAAAACAGTTGAACAATTAAACAAATACAATGATGAGGGACTTTAACAACTTTTTGAGTGATTGAGCTAAAATAGAATGAATAGCCTTCCTTATCACTATTGTGCGACCTTGAGATTTGAGAGGGATGGTCTATTAGTTCTTAATCTACTCTGGATCCTCCAGATGGACTCTATGCCTTTTAGGTGACAGTTCCTGGTGCTCGAGGATTTTTTCAACTGCAAATGTCAGATTAACTTGTCTATAATTCTCTTTATCATTTCCAACTCAATTTTTACACACAGTACTTTACAGTCCACAGGCACAATTTCTGTTCTTATAGAACTCCTAAAAATAATCATCAGAACTTATTTCCTGACTTGTTTGTTCAAAATTTTTGACTTCCATTTAGTGTTCTGAGGTTTCTCATACACGGTTGACTGGCCTTTACATTTGTTGTAGGTTTCAGAGCCAGTTTGACTGAGAGAACATTTGCTTTCACTGTAAAGTGACAGGTAGGAAGATGTATAGATGGGAGATGTGCATTGTTCTACAGTGACAGATGGGAAACAATAGTGATGTGCCTGGCTGCATAGTGACAGGTGCAAAGCTTCCCTTAATGGGTGGGAAGCTGCATTTACAGTACCTCATAGCACCATGCAACAATGCATATGAATTACTGCACAGTAAGCAGGAAACTACTAGTGAAGACTCAAGCTAGCCATGCAGAGAAAGAAATCATGCGTTGAAGTTAGAAGATGCAATATTTATTTTGAAAGTTATTTCCACTTAGAATCACTGCCTCAAGCAATGAGTTTGATATTACACAAAGTCGTGATTATATCTTAAGGTATCAAGGTACAGTTAAAAATAAACTACCATAATTTGTAAATACTACTGACGATGAAGGCATGCAAATTTCTATTTATTCTTTAAGCTACTTCCTCTCCGTAGACATTGCAGGCTGTGGCACACAGGCCTGCTACGATTAGTTCTTCACACTTTCCAGTCTATTACTGGCATGACTGGAGCCAATGATTGAGGTATCTAGTGAAGGAAAGCAGTTTCACAGTTCGAGTGCCTGTATCTGACGAAAGAGCCCTGCAGGAAATCTGATTTATTATTGAATATATTTAATTTCAATAAACGATAAGTATCAAAAACTAACGTGAGGCTGTCTGTTAAAAATTTACGTATTTCTGCAGGAATATAACTTTGTGCAAGGTGCATGGAATATTTGCAAAAGACATTCATAAAGAACTAGTTTATGATTTCACTTTGCATAATGCTCCATTCGCAAATGTTACTTTGGCTTCAGACATACAAAAATTGTAGAATTTGGCCAGTTTAGTTTTGTGGTAGATCTCTTAATGATGTGCACATGCAATTATCAAAAGAAACTCAATGAAAAAGAGCTCCACAAATTCTAGCAGAATTACTAGACACCATATAAGACTTCAAGAAAACTTCCAGCAGAAGTTAAATTCCATTGAAAACTATGGATTTGATTTTAATTCCCCTACCACATCTCCCCAACACAGCCAGCAGCCTGGTTGGAATGGTGCAAGTGGAGATGGTAAGATGTCATGTGTTCTCAATGCATTCTAGCTCCCTGCCATGGTAACTTTCCTGAAAAGAGGCACAGGAGGCATGCCTGCTCCTGGCTGGCGGGGACGTAGTTTACATTGAAAAGTCACAGTCCAGTGAGGTAATCAGTACCACAAAGCTATTTTCTACTTCTGGATTGTGAGGTCTGCAGTGGGGCAACTACGACAGCTCAAACTTGGTGAAAGTCTTTGGAATGGCCAGAAGAAGCTGAGGTTAAGGTTTTTTTTAAAAAAGGTATTTTAGTTGGAATTCATGTGGAGCAGAAATGCTCCTCTGGGCCTCACAATGATAATTTGAACTTCCCAAAACTTGCCATGCCTCTCACTCCCCAGGCATCACCTGTGGAATCAACTCCCTAGCACTAACTTCATGCTGACACGTTCTCTTGTTCTTAGGTCTCCCAACTTGATTTCTTCTCCCTCCCACTGGCCTAAATATTATTCTTGTTAGGTTTCGGGAATAAGTCACACAGGGATATTTAATGAGATGCAGAACTTAAAATCAATCGAGCCTCACGCTGAGCTCCTGCGAGAGTTTTCCTCTTGCCCAGTAACCCCTGCCCATCCCAAACATGGCCCAGATGAAACAGACCCCATCAAGATCTGTATCTCTGAGCAATTAGTAAAGAATGTTGCAGGACCTTTCCTTGGGAGGTTAAACAGCTAGAGTTGAGATACACGCTATACATGATTTACTGGGCCAAATAGCTTTTTCTCATTCTATGCTTTTTTGTGCACATCTATCAACCCAATGAAGAAAATGAAAGTATATGCAGAGTCCTGATTCCAACTTTAACTGCTTAAGACTCAGCAAGATGATATGGCACTTATGGAAGGATTGAAAGGAGGAATAATAAGCTGAAAAACCAGTAGGCTTGGTCTGTGCATAGCTGTTCATTTTCTGTAAATCTACAAGCTTTGTTTTGGTATTTCTCCTCTCCTCTATTTTCCACTTGCCTTATTTTGTTCTTTAACTCTGTCTGTCTTTATCTCCAGCTCTGGCTCTGTCACTTTCACGGCTTCACTCCTTTCAAACTGCTTCATTTTCCCACATTCAAATGGAATATTTTTCATTTATCAATCAAAATGGATGCATACTTAAAACAAGCATCATTCGCTCCTTTCATCTTTATTCCAAGATCCTCTTTACACCTGGCCACCTAATCATCTTGGCGATTGAAATATCCAATCTGTCCAATCTCTGTCTTTGTATGGAGTGATTCCTCATTCCCGTGATTTCAATCACCCCCTGAACTCCATTTACCGCCACTGATCTTCTTGTCTTGCTCAATCCCCACCTTCTATATTAGCTCCCCCAATTACACGCATGGAGTCCTTGATCTTGACTTAGCATATGTCTTGGCATCTCCATGATGTCTATTGTTCCACTTCATTACCTCCTGCACATCCTTTTGCCCACCCCAGCATCCTATAATTTTCTAATCCTGAATAAACCCTCTCAAAACATTACAAGACAGCATCCATTTTGTATGCAGGCAATGAAGTCAATTACCAGTTGATCTGGGCTTTGATTGCTAGCGATGCTTTAAATAGGAAAGTTGACTTAGAGAACTCCATGCTCTTTTTCAAACAGTCCACAGGAATGTTTTCTGGACTAGTAGCTGAGGCATCAGGTTAAGACTTACTCCTACTCTGGGGATGTGATGGCACAGTGATAATGTCACGGACTAGTAATCCAGAGGCAAATGCTCTGGAGACATGGGTTCAAATCCTATTACAGCTGGTGGAATTTAAATTCAGTTAATAAATCTGGAATTAAAAAGCTATTCTTGGTAATAGTGACCATGAAACTATTGTCGATTGCCATAAAAACCCATCTAGTTTACTAATGTCATTTAAGGAAAGAAATCTGCCATCCTTACCAGCAATGTGGCTGACTCTTAAATGGCCTAGCAAGCCACTCAGTTGTATCAAACCACTACAAAGCCCAAAAGGACCGAAACTAGATGGATCACCCAGCATTGACCTAGGCACCAAAAATGACAACGACCCTACAAAGTTCTCCTTACCTAACACCTGGGGGTTTGTACCAAAATTGGGAGAACTGTCCCACAACAGCCTGACACAGTCATACCCACGGAATCATACCTTACAGGCAATGTCCCAGACATCACCATCGCTGTGTATGTCCTGTCCCACCGACCGGACAGCCCCAGCAGAGGTGGTGGCACAGTTGGGAGGGGGTTGCCCTGGGGGTCCTCAACATCAACTCCAGGCCACATGAAGTCTGATGGCATCAGGTTTATCATGGAAATGTATAATATAATAATTTTTAAAAGGTTATTGGGATTTATTGTGAGAGTGTATGTGTGTGTGTCTTAATTCAATAAAGACAGCTTGTCTAAAGTTTTTGATATATCTCTAGTAAACATGGCTGAAGTTTTAGAATGTGAGGTGTGAAGAACATTGCATTTTTAGATAAACCAGAGTTGTGAATTTCATAGAGATGGTAAGGTGTTACACTTAGCCAATAGAGGCTAACCAAACAGTGTGTTTATTTCTCCCAAACCTTACTGATAAAATTGGTACTATGAAAAGATTTTTATTACTAGAAAGGTAAAATCCAAAGACATATTGGAACAATGGGATTAACATTAAAAAGGGAGAAACATGTATAAAGGAGACGAGGTTATGTGTAAGGAAAGAAGGCATTCTAAAATCTAAGAAGTATGAAAAGCCTTCAGCCTCTATGTACCAAGCTGCTGCCTATAGGAACCAAAGCTAAGACAATTCACCGTGAAAATCCCTGTCCAGCATATCGTGTATTTTGCTTGTGTCTTTTAAAATCTATTTTGTTTTTACTGTTGCCTTATTGGAGGTGTAACTGGGAGTCAGATTAATTAGGGGAGCTGGGAGTTATCATAGTAGTAATCTGTAAACCTATGTATGTGCTTAAAATCTTTTCTTCTATTAATAAATATTTAATTTGGTTTTGTAAAATTTATGAGACTTGCTGGACACTGCTGAATTCAAGGCAGACATCTCAAAATAAAAATAAAAATTGCAAAAACAGTTGTGGCAGCTTTTTCAAGTTTCCCTCTGGAATTTGAGAAGCTCAGCATTTACCATCTGCTGTGTCATAACAAGTTCAAACATGGGCAAGGAAACATCCTGCTGATTACCATCTACAGCTCGCTGCCACCCACCCCCTGCCCTCAGCTGATGAATTAGTACTCCTTCATGTTGAATGCCACTTGCAGGAAACAATGAGGTGCAATATGTACTCCAGGTGGGGGGCTTCAGTATCCATCACCAACAGTGGCATGGTAGCACCACTACAGACCGAGCTGGCCAAGTCCTAAAGGACATCACTGCTGGACTGGGTCTGTGGTGAGGGAACCAACAAGAGGGACAAAGCTATTTGACCACTTCCTCACCGATCTACCTATCACAGATGCATTTGTCCATGATAGTATTGGTAGGAGTGACCACTGCACAGACCTTGTGAAAACAAAGTCCCGTTTTCACATTGAGGATACCCTCCATTGTGCTGTGAGGCACTACCACTGTACTAAATGGAATAGATTTTGAAAAGATCTAGAAACTCAAAACCGGGCATCTATGAGGTGCTCTGGGCCATCAGCATCAGCAGAACTGTATTTAACCATAATCTGTAACCTAATGGTTCAGCATATCACTGTCATGAAGCTATCAATGTATATAATATTACGGGAAAATAGTTTTATTTTAAAATAGAGGTTTAGTCTGTGGGTGTGTCTTAATCGGATTAAAGCCAGCTAGTCTGGGTGCTTTAATGTGTACTAGTTTTGAGATATAAGAGAGGTAGAGTGCATTTGCATTTTTTGAATGGAGCATTCAAGAAGTGGGTGAAATCTGACACCTAGCTAGCAGAGACCAAGCAATATGCTATGTGTATGTATTTTAACTTGTGTAAAATAATAAAATGTTTCACTTAGTTTAGTTTAAAACCTCTCAAGAACTGGTGGCCTGATCCCTGAATTTAGAGTTGCATCTCAAACTTACCACTTAAAATAAAGGTTATGACAGTTGCTTAAAGTTTCCCTCTGGTACTTTTAAAGAACTCAGCTTTATCAAAAGGCTGTCTCATAACAATCACCCACTCTACCATTACCATCAAGCCAGGTGATCAACCCTGGTTCAATGAAGAGTGCAGGAGAGCATGCCAGGGGCAGCACCAGGCATACCTAAAAACGAGATGTCAACTTGGTGAAGCTACAGCACAGGGCTACTTATATGCCAAACAGCGAAAGCAGCATGCGATAGATAGAGCTAAGTGATCCTACAACCAATGGATCAGATCTATGCTCTTCACTCCTGCCACATCCAGTCATGAATGGTGGTGGACAATTAAATGACTCACTGGAGGAGAAGGCTCCACAAACATCCCCAACCTCAATAATGGAGGAGCCCAGCACATCAGTGCAAAAGACCAGGCTGCAGCATTTGCAACAATCTTCAACCAGGAGTGCCGAGTGGACGATCCATCTTGGCCTCCTCCTCAGGTCCCCAGCATCACAGATGCCAGTCTTCAGCTAATTCATTCACTCCACATTATATCATGAAATGGCTGGAGGCATTGGATAATGCAAAGGTTACGAGTCCTGACAACATTCCAGCGATAGTACTGAAGACTTGTGCTCCAGAACTTGCCGTGCCCTTAGTCAAGGTGCTCCAATACAACTATATTTTAGCCAAAACAAAAACAAAAATACCTGGAAAAACTCAGCAGGTCTGGCAGCATCTGCAGAGAGGAACACAATTAACGTTTCGAGTCCGTATTAATCTTCAACAGAACTAAGTAAAAGTAGAAGAGAGGTGAAATATAAGCTGGTTTAAGAGTGGGGGGGGGGAGAGAGAGAGAGAGACAGAGAGAGAGAGAGAGAGAGAGACAGGCAGAGCTGGATAGAGGGCCAGTGATAGGTGGAGATAGCCAAAAGATGTCATAGACAAAAGGACAAAGAGGGGTTGAAGGTGATGATATTATCTAAGGAATGTGCTAATTAAGGGTAGAAAGCAGGACAAGCAAGGTACAGATAGCCCTAGTGGGGGTGGGGTGAAGGAATCGAAATAGGCTAAAAGGCAGAGATAAAACAATGGATGGAAATACATTTAAAAATAATGGAAATAGGTGGGAAAAGAAAAATCTATATAAATTATTGGAAAAAAAAGGGGGGGATCGGAAAGGGGGTGGGGATGGAGGAGACAGTTCATGATCTAAAATTGTTGAACTCAAAATTTATTAATTTTGCTTCCAATTTCCACCCCTCCATCATTTTCACATGGTCCATCTCTTGACCTCTCTGTCTCAATTTCTGGTGATAGACTGTCCACCAATATCCATTACAAGCCTACCGACTCCCACAGTTACCTCGACTACAGCTCCTCACACCCCGCTTCCTGTAAGGACTCCATCCCATTCTCTCAGTTCCTTCGCCTCCGTTGCATCTGTTCTGATGATGCTACCTTCAAAAACAGCTCCTCTGACATGTCCTCCTTCTTCCTTAACCGAGGTTTTCCATCCACGGTAGTTGACAGGGCCCTCGACCGTGTCCGGCCCTTCTCCCGCGCATCCGCGCTCACACCTTCCTCTCCCTCCCAGAAACATGATAGGGTCCCCCTTGTCCTCACTAATCACCCCACCAGCCTTCACATTCAAAGGATCATCCTCCACCATTTCCGACAACTCCAGCATGATGCCACCACCAAACACATCTTCCCTTCACCCCCCCGGCAGCATTCCGCAGGGATCATTCCCTCCGGGACTCCCTGGTCCACTCCTCCATCACCCCCTACACCTCAGCCCCCTCCCACGGCACCTTCCCATGCAACTGCAGAAGGTGCAACACCTGTCCTTTACTTCCCCTCTCCTCACCGTCCAAGGGCCCAAACACTCCTTTCAAGTGAAGCAGCATTTCACTTGCACTCCCCTCAATTTAATCTACTGCATTCACTGGTTCCAATGCAGTTTCCTCTACATTGGAGAGACTAAACGCAGACTGGGTGACCGCTTTGCAGAACACTGTCCGTAAGCATGATCCAGACCTCCCTGTCGCTTGCCATTTCAACACTCCACCCTGCTCTCATGCCCACATGTCCGTCCTTGGCCTGTTGCATTGTTCCAGTGAAGCTCAACGCAAACTGGAGGAACAGCACCTCATCTTCCGACTAGGCACTTTACAGCCTTCCGGACTGAATATTTAATTCAACAATTTTAGATCATGAACTCTCCTCCATCCCCACCCCCTTTCCAATCCACCCCTTTTTTTTCCAATAATTTATGTAGATTTTTTTTCCCCCACCTATTTCCATTATTTTTAGATGTATTTCCATCCATTGTTTTATCTCTGCCTTTTAGCCTATTTCGATTCCTTCACCCCACCCCCACTAGGGCTATCTGTACCTTGCTCGTCCTGCTTTCTACCCTTAATTAGCACATTCCTTAGATAATATCTTCACCTTCAACACCTTTTTGTCCTTTTGTCTGTGACATCTTTTGGTTATCTCCACCTATCACTGGCCCTCTAACCAGCTCTGCCTGTACCCCACCCCCTCCACCGCCCCCCCCCCCCCCAACCCCAAACCAGCTTATATTTCACCTCTCTTCTATTTTTACTTAGTTCTGTTGAAGAGTCATACGGACTCAAAACGTTAACTATATTCCTCTCCAGATGCTGCCAGACCTGCTGAGTTTTTCCAGGTATTTTTGTTTTTGTTTTGGATTTCCAGCATCCGCAGTTTTTTGCTTTTATATTTTAGCCAAGCTGTTCCAGGCAAAGTGGAAAACTGACCAGGCATGTCGTGTCCACAAAAATCAGGAAAATCCAACACAGCCAATTATCGTCCCATCAGTCTATAACCAATCGGCAGCAAAGCGATGGAAGGTGCAATCAACAGTGCTATCAAGTGGCACTTACCCAGCAATAACCTACTCACTGATGCTCAGTTTGGGTTCCACCAGGGCCCCTCAGCTCCTGGCCTCATTACCGCCTTGGTTGTGGAGGTTGCAATGCACATATACTCAGCACCCTGTCTAACACTCCAGCTGCCCTGTGCCTTGCTGTTGCTGCAGTCACTGTTCCTCCTGACATCCCCACTCCGCCATATTGTTGTGAGGGTGACTTCCGAAGTCCTTTAGTGAGCTGGCACCTGTGTAGGAGAACAAGGGTGGACTACGGCATCCAGAATGCACATTGTCAAAACAAATGACCATGTGGACTCAGGCTCGTGCTCCAGGACAATCGAATCTCGAGTACTGGAATTTTTATCCCAGAGTGGAATGTCTGCTGCACGCCTGTGTGTGAGCTCATTGAGGCATGAGGTGGCCACTTGAGAGAGGGGTGGTGCTGCTGGTAAAGGCAAAAGCAAAAGTTGTGAGTTGAGCCAGGGTCCCCCCTGAGAGCATGGACCCTGGTGTTTTGCACCTTGTGTATCCACCTCTTCCTGGCCTTGTTAGTCAGTTAAAAATCTGGAAAAGGAGCTCCATTAAGAAACTGTATAGGCCATGAGACTTCCTGCTTACGGAAAATCAATTCAACTTTTGTCACATTGACATAACACACCTCCATTTTCTGATGTACATTTTGGCATGAATAAACAATCATTTTTGTCAGTGAGCTTTCATTTTATCACTGCGAGTTGGTTGGAGAATACAGGCAGCTGTTCCTTCAAATCAAGTTTTTTTAAGATATGATTCTGGATATCAATGTTCATGTCCGTATAGTGACAGCTAATGTATTAGAATTGCCCAATTTTATCGCTTGCCTTGCTGTCAAAATCCAGCTTTAGAACTCTTTCCAGTGGTCTCAGTAAGCGGCATCACTGTAAGCAGATGTCAAACATCAAGATCATATATATAACCAGTTGAAATGAACTTAGTATTCATCTGTTTCCTGAATTCACAGCAGTAGCACATGTGGATGAATTAGATGATTCATTCCATGCTTCAAAATTTTAAATGAATTACTAACATAGCAACTTAATTTTCAGATTTCTAGTAAACGCTTTGATGTCAGATAAATCAATATCATCTACGAATCTCTTGATTTTATATCCAGGTGGCTCCAAATAAATCAAAAATTGAAAGGAATTGAGGAGCTGACAAAACTCTGTCAGTTGCTGTTAAATAAATAACAAGTTATTCTGGACCAGCTTACAGTGAAAAAAATTCCATTATTGGTATAGTCCAGATCCAAATGGCTGCTTAAATGGTTTTAGACTCACTCAAATGGAAAGGTGCTCTATGCACCCAGTTTTTCAATGGTTAGCATATTTGTGTAACTGCAGGAGCAGGAGCACACTAATAATGAGAGCAGAAGATAATGAAGGGTAGGTAAGTTAAATAAAGAGGGACAATTAAATTACTAGAATAGGACCTCATTCCACTTGCAAAAAACGAAGGAGGTGGAGAGTAAGAAGTGACAGGCAAGAATGAAGAGAATGAGAACTTCCAGGTGCAGCAATGACTCTGGAGGAAAATGAAAGATCAGCCCAGCCACTGACTAAATTTGTTGGCTGTAAAAGTGGAGGTGGTGCTTCACGAGGACCTAGCAATGAGGGCGATCCTCAATGCCACCCCATGGTACCATCTCCATTGATCAACATGACCGCATTCCTGCAAGGAAGTGAAGCCAAGTTTCAATCAACAGCTTACCATTTACTTTAACTGGTTATACCAGCCCAGTGCGGCATGGTAGTGTCTCGGGGATAAGTATTAAAATTAATTATTATAAATTAATTATTATAAAATAAAATAAGCACAGTGCTGAGGTCCAGGGGACAGCCTCATGAGCTGTTTGGACTGCCAGAGACAGAAATCCTTCAGGTAAATAGCCCACTAGATTACAACGAAAATCGAGACAACCATCCACAAAAACTTCCCTGATGTGAAATGGCACTGGACAAACCAGCACACACAAAGGCCAACATGGTTCCCGGAAAGTCTACCTAACAGTTGCCATCTTCAAGTATTCCGATAGGGCCTCCACTGGAAAAGAAATCAGTGGAGCATCATTGATATGTATAAGGAATAAATAAGGTTTAGTCAATCCAGGCGACAGATGGCCCCAAAAGCGAAGGGGACAGCAGCCCCCGAATTTAGTGGCACCTCTCTGAGCTGCCTGCTGGACACAGTGGGACACCACCTCAATGTCCTCTACCCCCACTCTGACCCCACTCTGGTTCACCAGGGTCACCAATCCAGCCTGGGAGGTGGTGGCAGCGGCGTTCAGTGCCAAGCACAGGGGAGGTCAGCCACCCACTGCAAGAAGAGGGTGAATGATCTCATCTGTTCCGCCAGGGTGAGTCAACCACCTCATCATTCTCAATAAAACTCCCAAACCCATCACAGATCCACAGGGATCCCACACCTCAAGGGGCAACAACACTAACTCTCACACACATCCACACATCTCTATTAGGCTCATGTCCTCTGGAGCTCGTGTCCTTATCCCGTCCATGGCTCCGCTCACCACACAAACATTCCATGCAGTGCCATGTGTCCTGCTCACATTCTCTTCATCTGTTTTCAAGCAGGAGAAGCTGGCTCACACCAGCAGGGAGAGGTCACAAACCAGGGGTGGAGTGGCTGACGTTAGGCCCCTCACTCACCTTGAGGAGTGTGCCATCGCGCTGACTGGTGAGGACGTGGACCATGCTTGATGCGATGGTGAGGTTGGCGGCGAACACCCACTTGAGCATCCTGCACCACATCATCCATCTCTCAACGCAACTGTGAGTGCTCCCTCTCCTGCTTTTGACTCTGCTGCCATGCACTAATTATCTCTACTTTGGTTCACAGGGAGCTCTGCCAAGTGAACAACGCCCTCAGCCAGCCAGTCCCTCAGCTCCATCCAGGTCGCCATCTCCAGCCAAGAGGACACCTCCATTGAAGAGTGGAAATAAGCAGCTTGGAAACCCAATCACAGCACTCACCCACACCCTCCACCAGCACAGAGACACACTTTGGTGAGAACTAGATCTAGAGTAGGCTCGGGTTCACAATCTGGTGGTCACCACATGGACCCATGTCCGCAGCAGGTGCAAGCAGGTTCAGCCGAGCTCCCCGGCTCTTGGGGGTTGCTGGGGAAGAGGCATCTGTGAGGTCCGAGTCAGATAACGAGCCTCTGGATTTGGCCTTCCAACTCATCCTGGAGAGTCAGTAGGAGGTGGGGGAACGTCACGCAGAGCTATTAGAAGCCCTCAATAAATTGGCACATGAGTCAGAGGAGTGTGTCCCTCTGCTCTCTGATGAAGTGGTGCCCACATATGAGCAAAGGAGGTCTCTATGGGAAGGATGGTGGACGCCACGGAGACCTGGTGCAGCAGAACGTGGAGATATGCGCATACCAGCACTCCATCACAGTAGCCATGGGCAAGTTCCTGCAATGGCAACGCGAGGGGGAAACAGGGCACGTCGACATCCAGGTGCCCCTTCCCTTTAAGGAGTCAGGCCCAGTCCTCAGGCACCTGAAGGGAGGAAGAGCAGCAGCTGGACACCCCTGAGCCATCCACTCAGGAGCCCCAGAGGCCATCCACTCCCTCTGAGTCCCCTTTGCCTGTGACCCCCCTCAAGCTCATCCTCTGTCACTGCAGAGGGAGCAGCTGGCCCAGAGGAGGGCAACCAAAGCAAGCTGGGGTCCTCAAGGCCTCAGCTGTCCAGAGGACACATGCCAAAGTCATCAGTGGCAACAGGGCCAACCATTACAAGGGCTGTCTCCACCCTTGCTATGGATGTCAGGGTGACACCTAAAGGAAGTGGTAGGCCGAGAAAAGTTAAGAAATTCTCATGATAAGTGGTTGGATAGGTGAACACATCTTGTCACTTTATAATTGGAAAATATATTCACTTTCACTGAATAATGTGTAATGGTGTCTTTCAGCTTCATTGACAAGCTTCATGAGTCCTCCATCTGCATTCCCCCAGCCCCACCCACCACCCCCCAGAATCACAGTGCAGAAGAGGCCCTTCGGCCCATCGAGTCTGCACCAACACGTGAGAAACACCTGATTGACCTACCTACCTAATCCCATTTACCAGCACTTGGCCCATTGCCTTGAATGTTATGACGTGCCAAGTGCTCATCTAGGTACTTTTTAAAGGATGTGAGGCAACGGGCCTCCACCACCCTCTCAGGCAGTGCATTCCAGACCTTCACAACCCTCTGGTTAAAAAATTTTTTCCTCACATCCCCCCTAAACCTCCTGCCCCTCACCTTGAACTTATGCCCCCTCGTGACTGACCCTTCGACTAAGGGGAACAGGTACTCCCTATCCACCCTATCCATGCCCCTCATAATCTTGTACACCTCGATCAGGTAGCCCCTCAGTCTTCTCTGCTCCAACGAAAACAACCCAAGTCTATCCAACCTCTCTTCATAACTTAAATGTTTCATCCCAGGCAACACTCTGGTGAATCTCCTCTGCACCCCCTCCAGTGCAATCACATCCTTCCTATAATGTGGCGACCAGAACTGCACACAGTACTCCAGCTGTGGCCTCACTAAGGTTCTATACAACTCCAACATGACCTCCCTACTTTTGTAATCAATGCCTCGATTGATAAAGGCAAGTGTCCCATATGCCTTTTTCACTACCCCACTAACGTGCCCCTCCGCCTTCAGAGATCTATGGTCACACATGCCAAGGTTCCTTTGTTCCTCAGAACTTCCTAGTGCCATGCCATTCATTGAATACTCCCTTGTCAAATTACTCCTTCCATGGTGTATCACCTCACACTTTTCAGGGTTAAATTCCATCTGTCACTTATCTGCCAATTTGACCATCCCGTCTATATCTTCCTGTAGCCCAAGACACTCAACCTCACTGTTAAACACCTGGCCAATCTTTTGTGTCATCCGCAAACTTACTAATCCTACCCCCAACATAGTCATCAATGCCATTTATATAAATGACAAATAAGAGGGGACCCAGCACAGATCCCTGTGGTACACCACTGGACACTGGCTTCCAGTCACTAAAGCATCCTTCTGTCATCACCCTCTGCCTCCTATGCCCACAAAGCTTCATTCAATGCCCCCTCCAAGATATCATCTCTCCTTACTGCAGTAACTGACTCCTTAACTAATAATGCAATGCCTCTTCCTCTTTTACCCCCTCCCCTGTCTCACCTGAAGATTCTATATCCCAGAATGTTGAGCTGCCAATCCTGCCCTTTCCTCAACCACGTCTCAGTGATTGCTACTATATCACAATTCCACGTGTCAATCCTCACCCTTAACTCATCCGTTTTACTTGTAATACTCCTGACATTAAAGTAGAGGCCATCTAGCCTTGCCTTACTCCCTTGAAGCTTATTGCAGCTGTGCTTCCTCTGACTTGATTGTTTTACTGTATTATGATGTGTCCCTATTCTTCTCACATTCCGTGTCCCCTCCCCCTGCCGAATCAGTTTAAACTCCTCCCAACAGCACTAGCAAACCCGCCCGCAAGGACGTTAGTCTCGCTCTGGTTCAGATGTAAACCGCTCCGCTTGTACAGGCCCCACCTTCCCCAGAAACGGTCCCAGTGATCCAGGAATCTAAAACCCTTCCTCCTGCACCAACTTTTAAGCCACAAATTCATCTGCGCTATTCTCCTATTTCTGAGCTCGCTAGCACGTGGCACTGGGAGTAATCCAGAGATTACAACCCAAGGGGTCTTGCTTTTTAGTCTACTTCCTAACTCCCTGAATTCTTGATGCAAGACCTCATCCCCCTTTCTACCTATGTCATTGGTACCAACATGTACCATGACCTCTGCCTTATCACCTTCCCCCCTCAGGATGCCCTGCAGCCGTTCAGTGACATCCCGGACCCTGGCACCAGGTAGGTAACATGCAATCCTGGAGTCACGTTGACGACCACAGTAGCACCTATCTTTTCCCCTGACTATAGAATCCCCTATTACTATTGCTTTTCCTCCCTTCCTCCCCTCCTGTACAGACAGGCTGCTTGTGATGCCAGAAGCTTGCCTCTGTCTGCAATCCCTGGAGGAACCAGCGCCCTCATCAGCCTCCAAAACGGAGTACCGATTTGTGAGTGGGACCCCATGGGACTCCTGAACTACCTCCCTGTTTCTCTTGGACTGCCTGGTGGTCACCCGTTCCCTTCCTTCCTCAAGTCCCTTCATCTGCAGTGTGACCACCTCTCTAAATGTGCTATCCACGATGCTCTCAGACTCGCGGATGCTCCGCAGTGTCCCCAGCCACTGTTCCAGCTCTGAAACCTGAGCTTCCAGGAGCTGCAGCTGGACACACTTCCTGCACACATGCTGGTCCCAGGCACTGGAAATGTCCCCGGCTTCCCACATGGAGCACGAGGAGCACACCAAGGCTTTGAGTGCTCCTGCCATGACTTATCCCTTTAAATTAAACCTTTTAAGTCAATTACTCTAGGGCCCTTCTTTCCTGATCCTCGTTACTGTAGAATATACAAACTGTAAACCACAAAAAGACCTTAAACTATAAGCGATTACAGAATTAAATACCTTACCCACTACTTACCAGTGATTCCTTTCCCTTGTAGCGTCTCCTGCTGCAGCACGCTCTGAAGATTTAAGAAGTTGGATAGCAAGGAAAAAATGCAAAAAGCACCTCGTCCCCTATGCACCGAATTCCCGCTTTGCACCAAATTCCGAATACTCACTCTGGCTGTGCCCCACTCAGGATGTGCTCTGTCTCCTGTTCATGTGCAAGCTTGCAGTTCAGCTGCACGCAGCCAGACCACGAGTGAATCTGGAGAGAGAAGTGTGCGTGTGTGGCAAGGCCTTTTGCAGCCTCGTGCCAACACTCTCCCTTGCATGCGGAGCCTTCATCCATCGCACCCATCTCACTGTCCTGGGCATTTTCTTTGCTGCCTGCTGGGGTTCTTTTTCACGTGTCCATCTGAGCTGAGCTGTATCTCCACCCACCCACTGATTGCACTCCCATGCAGTACCTGTGTCCATCCAACACAAGGCTCCGCTCACTTTCGATTTGAGAAATATGGTTGTCGTTAATTTTCTGATCAGCTCTCCTCTCCTTTCCCCTCCCCCAGTCACCTATGTCCTTTCGCTCATCACTGTCAATTCCCTGGCATCACCTTCCACCTGCTCACCATTACCCTACAGCGTGAACCCTTGTCATTCTAGGATGTCCAGGTGAATGTGCGTATTCCCTACCTTCCTGAAAATCCCACCCCCATCCACATTGACCTCCCCGACCTCCTCCTTCCTACCCCGAGGATTCATGTTTGCCTCCATGTCCCCACCAACCACCCTCACTGGCCTTTCTACTGGTAATGATGCAACCTCATCCTCCCACCTTACTGGCTACTTCTGCCCCTCTTTCACACACCATTCCCTCCTACCACACCCACCCTGAGTTCTCTCCCCAGGAGGCAGTCATTGACTTCACAGATCCCTCCCTTGCATGTTTGCCTGGACATTTCACCATCCCCCCCACCCTTACCCCTTCCTCCATCCTTACTCCTTCCCGGTCCTAACTCCCTCCTCTGCCCTTACTCCACCCTCACTCCTTCCCCTCTCCTAACTCCCTCCTCAATCCTTACTCCTTCCTCCACCCTTACTCCTTCCCCCCTCTAAACTCCATCCTCCCCCCAGACACCTTCCCTGCTCCCAACTCCCTTCTTCCCCCAGATATCATCTCCCTTCCGAACTCCTTCCCTTTCACCTTCCTCCCCCTTACAACTACCTCCCCACTTGCAGCATTCTCCCCCTTTACACCCTCCTCCCCTTGGACACCCTCCTTCCCCCTCCCAACCTCACTCCCCCAACAACTTTGTTCTCCCCACAACCTCACTCCTCCGACACCTTCATCTCCCACTCACACCTAGATCTTTCTCTCCACCACCCCCCGCACCCCGCATTTGCTGATCATCCATACCAGCCCATGGTGAAGTCCCGAAGCAGGTCCGAAGCATGAACAGAGATCATGGAAGATGGTGCAAGCCCACAACGAAACCTGTGAAGTTCCAAAGCCTCACTGAAGTCAAAGCTGTTGCGTGGAGACCCCCCACCTTCTGAGAGCTGCTTCGCGGTGGTGCCACGTGCATGAGGATCCACCCATCATGCGATGCACATGTTCCTCCAGGGTCCAGTAGCTGTAGGGCTCTAGCATCATCATCTCCTCAGATGTCCATGACCTGAGCAAGGCCCTAAAGGTAAGTCCCGACTTCTGTATGTCATGCTTGTCCAGGCGTAACAGTAAATTGGATGTAGGGTTGGGAGGTACGATTCAGGTTGGGCCTTATTTTGCATCCCATTAGTGGGGTGCAAATCGGATTCAAGCTGGCCTCCAGCAGGATTCACTGTTTGCTATAGCGGACACCATCAGATCATCCCACTGTGATCTCATGTTGCCTGAAACCGATTTTTGGCCTTCTCGCCATATTGTCTGCTCACACCCACCATGATGCCTGCCGCAAATGGGAATGGAAAATTCCAGCAACTGTGTTTCAAGTAGGAAACATGAAACAGCTAATAATGATAAGAAAGACTTCAATGAAATGAGACACAGAATGACCAGAGTAAACTGCGCAAATCCGTTAATGGGCAAAACAACAAAAGACCATTCGGAGGTTTTCAAAAAAGAATTAAATGTGATACAGAGCCAATTTATACAACTAAAGGCCATGCGTTCCACTTGCCAAGGTACACAGCAATAGACAATTAGAGAGGTAAGAGAACATGAAACTAAAAGAAAATGCATACAAAAATGCAAGAAGTAGTACAGATTCTGGCAAATGGGAACGTTATGGGTTGCAAAACAGACAGTAAGAGCTACAAAAAGGGATTATAAAAAGAAATTTATAAGAAATATCAAAATCAACGCAAAAAGCTTTTGCAATGATATTGGGAAATGATCAGAAGTAAACTGGGCACCTTGAAAACTGACAGAGACCAGTTAGCCTAACACCTGTTGTCGACTGGAGCCTACATTTAAGGATAGGGTGACTGAATACCTTAAAAAAATTCACATGCTCAGGGAGAGCCAGCATGGATTTGTCGAGGGTAGGTCATACCTGATGAATCTGATTAACTTTTTTGACAAGGTGAGTGAAGTAACGGACAGGGAAATGACTATGGCTGTTATTTATATAGACTTCCAGAAGGCACTAGATAAAGCCTCCCCATGAGAGACTTCTAGTTCAAATTGACACTCAAAAGAGTCCGGACGCCGGGGAGAGTTCATTTTAAAAAAGAGAGCAGGGAGACTTCATTTTAAAAAGAGCGTAGGGAGCTGGGAGACTTCATTTAAAGAAGAGTGTGGAGAGTGGGGCGCCTTCATCTGAGACCAATGGCGGAGTGACGTCATGACCTACAACGTGACACAAGTGCAGGGAAAGCAGCTGATTGGTGAGTAGGATTGATGAGTATTTCTAGTTTTTTAAAGTAAAAGTAGGATCTTTAGTTTGTCTTTAGGTTTCTAGTCTTTTTTTTCTCTCTTCTTAAAAATAGCTTGTTTAAGTATGAGATTGATACTGGAGTAAAAAAAATTAATTACAATAACGTGTAAAGAGCGGTGGATTCTTCAAGTGTAAAGAGCAGGGATACTAGAGTAATTAATTAATAAATTAAATAAAATACGATAGTGATGGCAGGACGGGTGATATGTTGCTGCTGCAGTACGTCGGAGCTGCTGGGCACCAAGGTAATCCAGAGCAAAAACTCTGTAGTAAGTGTTTGCAGCTCAAAGAACTTTGGGTCCGAGCTGCAGACATTGCACCACATCAAGGAGGGGGAAAGTTATCTGGTCACTTTGCTCCAGGAGGCGGTCATAATCCTAAGATTAGATAAGTCAAATTTGGTCTGTGATCAGGGACAAGAGGGTGTGACAGCAGGTGAGGTAGATATGGGGAACCTGGGCGTTGCGTTAGAGGAGCCTTGGCCCCTGAAACTGTCCAACAGCTATGAGGTTCTTGCAAGCTGTGTGGATGAGAGCGGGGACTGCAGGGAGGATGAGCGAACTGACCACAGCACCGTGGTACAGGGAGCCATTCAAGTAGGGGGAGGAAACAGGAATGTAGTAGTGGTAGGGGACAGTATAATTAGGGGTATAGACATTGTTCTCTGCAGCCGTGAGTATGAGTCCCGAAGGCTATGTTGCCTGCCCGGTGCCAGGGCTAAGGACATTGCCTCAAGACTGGAAAGGAACTTGGAGTGGGAGGGGAGGGATCCAATTGCTGTCATCTACGTTGGTACCAACAACATTGATAGGACTAAAAAGAAGATTCTGCTTAAAAAATTTGAACAGTTAGGAGCTAAATTAAAAAGCAGAACCTCCAAGGTAATAATATCAGGGTTACCACCTGAGCGATGGGCAAACTGACATAGGGTAAATAAAGTCAAGGAGTTAAATGCGTGTCTCAAAGATTGGTGTGGGAGGAATGGGTTTCAGTTTATGGGGCACTGGTGCTAGTACTGGGATAGAAGGCAGCTGTTCTGGTGGGACGAGCTTCACTTGAACCATTCACTGGGACCAGTGTCCTGGCGAATCGAATAATTAGGGCTGTAGACAGGACTTTAACCTAAATAGAGTGGTGGGGGCAAGGTTCTGGAGAGGGGATACATAGCCTTAAAAAGCAAAAGCATATGGCAGCATTGTAGGGCAGCTATTTAGGTAATGATACCCAATGTGTGACTGGAAGAGACAGAGTGTACAAACATAAAAAAACAGCAGCAAATAGGGTCAAATGAGGAAAAAATGGTAAAAAGGCAAAATTAATGGCTCTTTACTTAAACACATGTAGTAGTCGGACCAAAATAAATGAACTAAAGGCACAAATAGAGGTTAATGGGTAGGGTCTTATAGCCATTATGGAGATGTGGCTACAAGGATATCAAAGCTGGGAACTAAATATTCAGGGGTATGTGACTTTTCGAAAGGACAGCCAGCAAGGAAAAGGTGGTGGGGTAGATTTGTTAGTACAAGATGGAATAAGTACGGTAGCAAGAAAGGATCTTGGATTGGAAGATGTAGAATCTATATGGGTGGAGATAAGAAATAACAAGGGGAAGAAAACACTGGTGGGAGTAGTGTATAGACCCCCTAACAGTAGCTATATTGTAGGACAGAAAATAAATCAGGAGATAATGAGGGTATGTAAAAAAGGCAGTACATTAATCATGGATGACTTTAATCTTCATGGAGATTGGGAAAATCAAATTGGCAGAGGTAGCCACGAGCAAGAATTCATAGTGTATTCGGGACAGTTTCCTAGAACAATATGTTGTGGATCCAACCAGGAATCAGGCTATTTTGGATCTGGCGATGTGTAATGAGATAGTTGATCTGAGTAAAAGATCCTCTAAGAAACAATGACCATACAGGGTTGAATTTGGCATTCAGTTTGAGTGCGAGAAACTTGAATTTGAGACAACTGTGCTAAACACAACTAAAGGTAATTACAAAGGAATGAGGGCAGAGTTGGCTGGAGTGGACTGGGAAAGGAGTTTAGCAGAAAAGGCGGTTAATGAACAATGGCAGTCGTTTAAGGAAATAGTTTATGACTCACAACAAAGATGTATCCTGTTGAGGAAGAAGGATTCAAGGAAGGGATAAACCAACCATGGTTAATCAAGGAAGTTAAGGATAGTATTAAATTTAAAGAAAAAACATACAATATGGCAAAGATTAGTGGTGAGCCAGAAGATTGGGAAAGTTTTAAAAACCAACAGAAGATGACCAAAAAAAAATAGAGGAACAAAATAAACTTTGAGGGTAAACTAGCAAGTTAATATAAAAATGGACAGTAGGGGCTTCTTTAAGTATATAAAAAGGAAGAGAGAGACCAAAGTGAACATAGGCCCCTTAGAGAATGAAGCTAGGGAAATAATAATGGGGAACCAGGAAATGGGAGAGGAATTGAACAAATACTTTGCATCAGTCTTCACAGTAGAAGACACTAATAGCATTCCAAAATTATTAAATTATCAAGGGGCAAAAGTTGGGGCAGGGTGAAGGAAATAAATATAACAACAATCACTAGAGAAAAAGTACCAAGGAAACTCATAGGACTAAAGGCCGATAGGTTCCCTGGACCTGATGGGTTGCATCCTTAGATACTAAAGGAAGTAGCTACAGAGATAGTGGATGCACTGGTAGTAATCTTCCAAAAATAATTAGATTCTGGAAAAGTCCCAGCGGATTGGAAAACTATCAATGTTCAAAAAGGGAGGGAGACAAAAAACAGGTAACTATGGGCCAGTTAGCTTAACATCCGTCATTGGGAAAATGTTAGAGTATTATAAAGGATATTCCAAAAGGCGTTCGATGAGGCACATAAGGCTACTTCATAAGATAAGAGCCCATGGTGTTGGGTGTAGTATTTTACCATGGATAGAGGATTGGCTAGCAAATAGAAGACAGGGAGTTAGGATAAGGGGGGCATTTTCAGGATGGCAACCTGTAACAAGCGGAGTGCCACAAGGATCAGTGCTGGGGCCACAATTACTTACAATATATTAATGACTTGGATGAGGGAAGTGAATGTACTATCGCCAAGTTTGCGGATGACACAAAAATAGGTGGGAAGGCAAGCGTGAGGATGACTCAGAGTCTACAGAGGGATATAGACAGGTTAAGTGAGTGGGCAAAAACTTAGTAGATGGAATATAATGTGGGAAAATGTGAGGTTATGCACTTTGGCAGGAAGAATAGAGGAGCTGAATATTATTTAAAGGGAGAAAGACTGCAGAAAGCTGCAGCACAAAGGGATTTGGAGGTGCATGAATCACAAAAAGCTAACATACAAGTTCAGCAGGTAATGGGGAGGGCAAATGGAATGTTGGCCTTTATTTCAAAGGGAATGTAATATAAAAGTAGGGAAGTCTTGCTAAAACTGTACAGGGCACAAGTTAGACCACACCTAAAATACTGTGAACAGTTTTGGTTCCCTTATCTAAGGAAAGATACACTTGCATTGGAGTCAGTCCAAAGGAGATTAACTAAGTTGATCCCGGATATGGAAGGATTTTCTTATGAGGAGAGGTTGAGCAGGCTGGGCCTGTATTCATCGGAGTTTAGAAGAATGAGAGGCAACCTTATTGAAACATATAAGATTCTTAGGGGACTTGACAGGGTAGATGCTGAGAGGTTGTTTCCCCTTGTTGGAGAGTCAAGGACCGGAGGGCATAATCTCAGAGTAATTTAAAAATCAGAGCCCATTTAAAACAGAGGTGAGGAGGAATTTCTTCTCTCAGAGAGTAGTGAATCTGTGGAATTCTTTACCGCAGAGGGCTGTAGAGGCTGAGTCATTAAGTATATTCAAGGCTGAGATAGACAGATTTTGAATCAGTGAGGGAATCAAGGGTTATGGGGGAAAGGCAGGAAAGTGGAGTTAAGGATTATCAGATCAGCCATGATCTCATTGAATGGCAGAGCAGACTCGATGGCCTGCTTCTGCTCCTATGCCTTATGGTGTTATGGTCATGAAAATGAAGGTGAATTATTGATCTGGTTAGGAAATTGGTTGACCAGAATGTGACAGAGAGTCAGGGCAATGGGCAGACACTCTAACTGACAGGACACTAGAGTTGTCCTGCAAGGATCTGTCTTACGACCTCAGTTATTCACTGCATTCATTAATAACTTAGGTGTGGGATAGAAAGAAACATTTCTGCACTGGAATGCTGCTTTGGGCTGCATTAGAGTGCTTGAGTTGGCGTTTAGTGAGTGAGAGAGTTCGGTGAAAATGGAAGGTGCTCCTTTCTTTTTCAACCTTTCTTCAGCCTCCAGTAGCTGGCTCTAACTAAGTTATTCTAACTGAGTTATTCTACTTATTCTAATTGTAACAATTGCTTTTAAAATTACGGTGTGGCAGGTCAGCTCGGCTGACTAGAATATGCACCTTGCGGTAGTAGAAAGTCAAGGATGTGCCATATGTTCTAGGCAAAAACATCTGTAGAAAGTTTTACCAGCTGCAGAAGCTTGAACTCCAGCTGCAGGTTAAGAACGTGCAGGCAGAGAGGGAATGGGTGACCACCAGGCAGCCTAAGAGATCCAGGCAGGTAGCCAGAAGTCCCGTGAGTCCATCTTACTTGCTAATCGGTTTTCCATTTTGGATACTGGTGAGGGCAATGGTTCCTCAGGGGAGCGCAGCCAGGGCCAAGTCTGTGACACCATGGGTGACTCAGCTGCACCCGAGGGGAGGAAGAAGAGTGGGAGAGCAATAGTGATAGGAGATTCCATAGTCAGGGGATCAGGTAGGCATTTCTGCGGCAGTAAATGTGACTCTAGGATGGTGTGCTGCCTCCCTGGTGGCAGGGTCAAGGATGTCACAGGACGGCTGCAGGACATCCTTTTCAGGGAGGGTGAACAGCCAGAGATCATGGTCCACATTGGAACCAATGACATAGGTAGGAAGAGGGATAAGGTCCTGAAAACAGGTTTTAGGGAGTTAGGAAGGAAATTAAAAAGCATGACCTCAAGAGCAGTAATCTCAGGATTACTCCCAGTGCCACGTGCTAGTGAGGGTAGGAATAGGAGGATTGAATGATTGAACATGTGGCTGGAGAAATGGTATAGGAGGGAGGTCATCAGATTTCTGAGGCATTGGGGCCGGTTCTGGGGCAGTTGAGCCCCATACAAGCTGAACATAGGGTTACACCTTAACAAGGTTGGGGCTAATATCCTCGCAGAGACATCTGCTAGTGTTGTTGGGTACGGTTTAACCTAGCTTGTCAGGGGGGTGGGAACCTGAGGGGTACCTCAAATTGTAAATAAAGCTGGTAACTGGAAGTAGAAAAGTTGTAAGTGAAAGTAGAAGGTAGGGAAAATGAAGGCGAACACCAACTAAACCTAGAATGTAGAATGTCAAAAAGACTAAGTTAAGGGTACTCCATCTGAATGCATGCATCATTCACAACAAGGTAGATGACTTAAAGGCAAAAATGGAGGTAAATGTGTATGATCTAATTGCCATTATGGAAATGTGGCTGCAGGATGACCAAGAATGGGAACTAAATATTCAAGGATATTCAACATTTAGGAAGGGCAGGCAAAAAGGAAAAGGAGGTGGAGTTGTGCTGATAATAAGGGACGGGATCAGTGCATTAGTAAGGGAGGATCTCAGATCGGAAGAACAAAATGTAGAATCTGTTTGGGTGGAGCTAAGAAACAGCAAGGGGCAGCAAACATTTGTAGGATTTGTTTTTAGGCCACCAAACAGTAGTGGTAATGTGGGACATGGTATCAATCAGGAGACTAGAGAAGTATGTAGCATAGGAAAGACAGGAATCATGGGTGACTTCAATCTGCAGAGAGGCTGGGTAAACCTAATGAGTACTAATGCCACGGAAGATGGGTTTCTGGAGTGTGATTAGGAATGGTTTTCTAGGCGAGGATGTTGAGGAACCGACTAGAGAATAGGCTATTTTAGATCTAGTATTATGTAATGAAAAAGGGCTAATTAACAACCTTGTTGTAAAAGAATCTTTAGGGATGAGTAGCCATAATGTGATAGAATTTTACATTATGTTTGAAAGTGAGGTAGCCAAATCTGAAGCCAGGGTGTTAAATTTGAACAAAGGAATTTATGAAGGTATGAGGGGCAAATTGGCTGAGGTGAATTGGGAAAATACATTAAAAGGTATGACTGTACATATGCAATGGGTAGTCTTTAAGAATTATTATATAGTTTACAATAATTGTACGTTACTTTAAGGCACAAAAACCCAAAAAGAAACCAGTCAACCATGGCTAACAAAGGAAGTTAAGGATTGTATAAGATTAAAAGTAAAGGCCTATAAAGTTGCCAGAAATAGTAGTAAACCGGAGGATTGGGAAGATTTTAGAATACATCAAAGGAGGACCAAGAAGCTGATAAAGAAAGGGAGACTAGAACACAAATGTAAACTAGCAAAAAAACACAAAAATGGAATGTAAAAGCATCTATAGGGATGTAAAAAGGAAATGTTTGACTAAGACAAATGTAGGTCCATTCCAGGCAGAGTCAAGAGAGTTTATAATGGGGAATAGAAAAATGGCAGAGAAGATAAATGATTACTTTGTGTCTGTCTTCACTGAGGAAGATACAAGAAATCTCCCAGAATTAAAGACCAAGGGACTAGGGAGAATGAGGAATTGAAGGAAATTTGTATTAGTAAGAAGGTTGTATTGGAGAAATTAGTGGGACTGAAGGTTGATAAGTCCCCTGGACCTGATGACCTACATCCCAGAGTGTTGAAAGAGGTGGCTGTGGAGATAGTGGATGCATTGCTGAACAGGCTTTGGGGTGTCAGGAGGTGAATTACCCACCACAGGATTCTTAGCCTCTGACCTGCTGTTGTAGCCACAGTATTTATATAGCTAGTCCACTTCCATTTCTGGTCAATGGTAACCCTCAGGATGTTGGTAGTGGGGGATTCAGCGATGGTCATGCCATTGAATGTCAAGGAGCAATGGTTAGATTCCCTCTTGTTGGAGATAGTTGTTGCCTGGCACTTGTGTGGCGCGAATGTTACTTGCCACTTGTCAGCCCACGCCTCGATATTGTCCAGGCCTTGCTGCATTTGGACATGGACTGTTTCTGTATTTGAGGAGTCGCGAATGGTGCTGAGCATTGTGCAATCATCAGCGAACATCCCCATTTCTGACCTTATGATGGAGGGAAGGGTCATTGACAAAGCAGCTGAAGATGCTTGAGCCTAGGGCACTACCCTGAGGAACTCCTGCAGTGATGTCCTGGAGCTGAGGTGATTGACCTCCAGCAACCACAATCATCTTCCTTTGTGCTAGGTATGACTCCAACCAGTGGAGAGTTTTCCCTGATTTCCATTGACTGCAGTTTTTCTAGGTCTCCTTGATGCCACATTCTGTCAAATGCTGTCTTGATGTCAAGGGCAGCCACTCTCACCTCACTATACATGTTCCTATGTTTTAATTTGCGGAAAACGCAAAATAGGTGGTTTTGGAAGCAGTGTAGATGGAAGGGTAAAATTGTAAAGAGACACTGATCATTAAGTGAGTGGACTAAATGGGTTTCAGCATAAGCAAATGTGAGGGCATGCACTTTGAACCTAAAAAGGATAGAAGGGAACATACTCTAAATGGTGTAAAGCTAGAAACAGTGGAGGTCTAAAGAGATGAACATACGAACAAGGAGCAGGAGTAGGCCATTCGGCCCCTTAAGTCTGCTCCGTCATTTAATAAGATTATGGCTGATCAGATAGTAACCTTAAATCTGCATCCCGCCTACCCCTGATAACCTATTACCTCCCTTGCTTACCAAGAATGTAACCACCTCTGCCTTAAAAATGTTCAAAGATTCTGCTTCCACCACCTTTTCAGGAAGAGAGTTCCAAAGACTCACGACTCTTTAAAAAACAAATTTGCCTTATCTCTGTTATAAATGGGCGGCCCCTTATTTTTAAACAGTGACCCCTAGTTCTAGATTTTTCCACAAGACAAAACATCCTCTCCACATCCACCCTGTCAAGACCCCTCAGGATCTTATACGTTTCAATCAAGTCACCTCTTACTCTTCTGAACACCAGCGGATACAAGCCTAGTCTGTCCAACCTTTCCTCAGAAGACAACTCACCTATTCCAGGATTTAGTCTCCTAAACCTTCTCTGAATTGCTTCCAAGGCATTTACATCCGTTGTTAAATAAGGTGACCAATACTGTACACAGTACTGCAAATGTGGTCTCACTAGTGCCCTGTACAACTGAATCATAACCTCCCTATTTTTGTATTCAATCCCCCTCGCAATAAACGATAACATTCTATTAGCTTTCCTAATTACTTGCTGTACCTGCATATTAGCCTTTCGTGATTCATGCACTAGGACACCAAGATCTCTCTGCATCTCAGAGCTCTGCAGTCTCTCACCATTTAGATGATATGCTTCTCTTTTATTCTTCCTGCCAAAATGGACAATTTCACATTTTCCCACATTATACTCCATTTGCCAGATCTTTGCCCACTCTATCTATATCTGTTTGTAGCTTTGCAGGTCCAGGTACACAGATCATTAAAATGTCATGATCCAGTACAGAGAGTAATCAAGAGGCTAATGAAGTCCTGGCATTTATATCTAGTGAAACCGAAGAATAGGGGCTAGAAGTCTATGGGCTGTAGCTTCAGCTATACAAAGCCCTGCTTTGACCATGCTTGTAGCACTATAAGCAAACCTGGGCTCACACCTTTAGAGGGATATTTTGGCCTTGAAGGGAGTGCAGTGTAAATTTACAGAATGATACCTGAACTCCAAGAATTAAGCTACAAAGAGGGATCAAAGCACCTAGACCTGAATTTATCTTTGGCGGGTGCATGCGATCAGTGGACCTGGCAGCGGTCAGAAAATGGGCCCCCGAACCATGATCCGCACTCAACCATGATTTCACAGTGGCTGGCCAACTAACCAGCTGGCCAGCGTGCAATGTGCTCTGAAAAGCTCAGCCCTGCCGGGGTGGGGGTGGGAGAGGGCGGGCGATGACGTTTCAGCAGGCGTGGGTGAGCGCTGCAGGAAAGCTCCCTGAAGGCAGACAGCTGCCTTAATGAGCTGCAGACCTGAAAAAGCTAAAATAAAGGTTTAAAAAGCTGCAAAAAAGTGTCCATACATCACAATCAATCACCTGAAAACATAGCTGATAAAAATGCTGTCCACAGATATTTATTTTTATTTTATTTCATAACAGAAATTTCATCCTGCCCTTGGATGAGGTTTGATGAGAAATGCAAAGTCTGCATGGCTAATTCGCCCGTCCGCCAACCATAAGGTTGGACGGGGCCATGAAAATTGAGAGACACTTGTGGCATTAATGGGCTTAATTGCTCTCTTAATTGTCGGCGGGCTTTTGCACGTGCCCACCGAGCAAAATATCATGCGAGTGCGGGATGACGTCAGGATGCTCGTTCAACGTCTCCTCGCGCAATTTTACCCCTGATCAGGTTGCGCACGCACCTACCCGTGGGATGTAAAATTCAGCCTCTAGCGTTGAATTCCCTGGAGTTTAGAAGGTTAAGAGGTGATTTGATTGAAGTGTTCAAGATATTAAGGGGTGAAGATAGAGAGAAACTATTTCTCCTAGTTGGGAAACCTGGGGACATAGTCAAAACATTAGAGCCAGACTTTTCAGGAGTGAAATTCAAAAACACTTCTTTAAGCAAAGAGTGGTAGAAGTTTGAAACTCACTTCTGCAAATAACAATTTATGTTAGATCAATGGTTAATTTTAAAACCTAGATCAATAGATTTTGGTTAGCCAACTGTATTGAGGCATATGCGACAAAGGCAGGTTTATGGTATTAGGTCACGGATCAGCCATGATCTAATTCAATGGCAGAACAGGGTCAAGGGTCAAAATGGCCCATTCCTGTTCCTATGTTCCTACATGCTCATTGGTATGCTTCCCCACCATGTCCCCAATTCTAGGGTCGATATAATTAATATTGCATGTCAAGGTTTAGGAAGGCATTACTGTTTTTAATAACTGAAATATGGTAAATTACAGAGAAATCTTCATCAAGTAGTTCTGGCCATAGATCACCTGATTTTTAGATAACCCAATAGAGATCCCTTCAGTAAAGACGGTGGAGAATGGATGCACTCTTGCGTACTGATGGCTGACCAGTCAGGCAAACAGATCAGCATGCCTGGCAAAAAGTGGCAACAAATCTAAAAGTCTATTGCAATCAGCAGACCTCACTGCATCACTGTGACGAATCTGATAATTTCAACAGTTCCAATATGGTAGGAGATTATATCATTAGATTATGTCCATGCTGTATTTTAAACATGCATAACATGGAGATTTATGTCTCCATTACATAGTCTCAGGGTACTTTCACTACATCCCATGAATCCCTATTAAGCAGGAGGATACACTTCTTTCTTCTTAAATACCCTAGACAGTTCCATTTACATTAACTGTATCATGTAATCATGCCTATTAATGAGTTTCACTCTTGCATAAGGATATCCCTCTATGTCGTCCCAGCAATTTAATTGTTACCTTTCTGTGACTGTGCTTGTAGGAGAATACATGTAGTGAGAGAGAAAAATCTCATGGATATCTGTACTCCTCAACCCCACCTCACTCTGCAACCTAATACTTCCTTTAAGAAGGAAGCCCAGGAGTTCCTTGGCAGAGGCCATTATAGTACTTGGAGATGAAAAAACAAGAGAGTGGGAGATACCAGTTAAGGGTTTGCATTAATTCATCCACTTACTGGAGCTAAGCTCACTAATGAAGCACACTTCGATGTTACTATTTCTGCTGAAAGTTATATCTGAAAATTTGCATTAAAAATATCATTGCAACAGATATTCCATACCTCTAAGTGTGCCACATGAAGTGGCGTCAGGGGCCAATAACACTCAGTAAAATAGAAACTCTCAAAATATAGCATGACCAATTCAACCTTCCCCAACCACCACTCCTCCCCCCACCCACCAACACCGCACACCCCCTGACCATCACAAGCATTGTTACATTGTCATATCATTGAGTGATTTGCAAAGTGAGTTAAAAGAGAACACCCACCACCCCTGATCATTCCCTGTTCTGACAACCGCCCCCGGACCACCCGACTACCTCCCCGACCCGACTACCTCCCCTCCACTACCCTGCCGACCCAACCCGAATACACCCCAACCTGACCACTCGACTACTGCCCGACTTGATCAGAATACTCCCAGATCACCCGGCGACCCCTCAGACCCAATTACCCAACTCCCCTTCTCTGCAGGACCCTCCAAGAATGTTTCCTGGAGTTTTTGGAGTTAGAGTCAGAGACTTCGGATGGATCCACAGTACTTAGCAGAATAATTACCCAGGAATTCCCAGTGACCCAACTAGCTCCCGACCCAAACTAACTAACACCCCAACCCATCCCAACTACCTCCCTGACTACTCTTCAGAACCAACTACCCACTTACACACTTACCCATTTGGCATCTCACTCACCTGCCACCTCACCCACCTGCCACCCTTCCCACCTATCACCCTGATCACCTACCATCTCACCTGCCCTACCCACCAGCTTAATCTGACAACCAAATTAAAAATGGTTTGCCTTAAGTAATGCCACGTCCACAGAGTGTTCCTGTTATGTTTGGGTAATATTTCAGCAGGTGATAGGAATGCCACCTTTGGCAGATTGGTAGTAGGTAAAAGTGTCTTTGCTGAGTGTTATGATCCCCATAGGGAGGGATAACTTTTAAAAAAGATTTGAATTCCCAGTGACCAACGTAAAGGAATTGAACCACAAGAAAGACTTTTACCGTAAGAAAAAAACTAAAGTCAACCTTGACTAAACATTACTTTGTAGGCAGCTAATATTCTAAACTACAGAAAAAAACCTTATTAGCATTTAACACACTCAAAAATCCCATTTCGCATTTACGTTACAACACGCTCTACACAGAATTGCAGTCTTTACAGGTAGTCAGGAAACAAACCAAAATTGCTCTCAGCTTCCACTGGGCTCACTTCTCTCATTCTACTGAGTCATAATGCTTAATGACCACCAAAGGTCTTTATCCTCAGTCTTCCTAGAAATCCCAAACTGACCTCCAGCAAAGCAACTCCCTCCGGTGAATTCCTTACCCTGACCACACCAGGATAAATCTTCTATGATCCTAAAATTGCCATGGGTTCCGTTTCTTCAACTGTCTTCCCACCCATATTCTGTCTGGAAGCTAACAGAGAAAAAAATAGCCTTTTTCCCCCGCTGACCACAGCAGCTGCTATTCGTGTCTCTCTGGGGCGCTCCCTCTGTCCAGCATGTTTTTTTCTAAATCCGATTGCCTGGGAATCTGTAAATCTGCACAAAGCAAGAACAGTTGTCTCTCTCTTCATGTTCTGGTGTGAAATATAGCACTTGGCTTTCAGTAAATCTTAATATGGCCCCCCTTCCCATGGTAGCCATCACCCGGCCTGTGCTTGGCAGAACGCAATACAACTTCACGCTATTCCCCTTTTCCAGAGTATCCTGTTTTACCTTAAATTGAAAGAGACAGTCCAAAACATAGCCATCTTATAAAACCTTGATTCGTAAGATGAGGGCATAGTGAAGACATAAGGAGAACTCTTTGAAATAATTTAGAGAAGGCTCTATCAGCCCACAAATATGGGTTAGCTGAAAATCCAACTCCTTTCTGTATTTTCTCTTTGTCATCTCCTTGCTGCTCCTCATTGCCTTCCTCCTATACTTGTTCTATTTTAATGCTGTTTTAGACAACAAAATTGTACACTATGAAATAGACTATGATGATAAAAAGATGTTTTGGCTGGGGTTTACTGTAAGACATTCTAGACAGAGCTCATAATTTGTATGCATCTACCAGATTCTTCAGTGAGCCTATGAGTACTCAGCAATGACACTGTTGGATACATAAATCTCATTGTACACATGCTCTGCAGGTGCACAGAGCTGTTGTAGAGTTGTCATGAGCCCTGGTTCCAGAAGATGGCTTTCATCTCCTAGGAGCTGACCTTGCACTGTTCTTTCTGCATCAAATAGTCGAGGCACGGTGGGCTGTTTTAAAATAAAAACGTCCAGGTTGCATTATGGGAAATAGAAATCCATCTGCTTGACCTCACACAACTAGTCACAGACATGCTGCATATTGATGGCAACCCTTATATTTCATGAATTTTTATTGTATGCAGGAGCACAGATGGCTACACAAATGCCATCAATATTGTTCTGGACTTTGGGGAACACTGCATTGTAATAAAATGTAATTTCTGTATGCTTCAACAAAACTTCACTGGTTGTGAGCACTTTGGGACGTCCTGAGGACACAAAAGATCTGACATAAGTGCAAGCTCTTTCAAGCTGATAGCCTGTGGGGAAAGTGGCAAAGTTGCTATTTCTGGCAAAACAATGCATCTGTCACCCGTTTAAAACATCTGTGCACTACTAACTGACTGGAAGTTACCGTGTCTCCTGTGGCAGCCTGAAATAAGCCTGAAGCACAGAAATAGACAGCTACAGTGCCCTTAACAACCATAGGCAGTGCTGTGCTTATCCTGGAATTCACCTGTATATCAAATTACAGCATGTGCCAATATTTCATCTTGGCCTGATGAATCTTAACCTCCACTATTCCTCAGTCTGCCTTTATTATAGTTGAAAGCATAAAAGCAGGTGTGTGTAGTGCTCGGAAAAAAAAACATAAAATGACGGAGTTATTTTTAATACTTTTAGACACCTGACAATGAAGTATAATATGAGTCCCCCCAAGGATCTATCTTTGATCCCCTCCTTTTTGTTATCTATAGGCTGCCCTTTGGAAACATGATCCAAAGGCAAGCTGTCAGGTTCCATATGTACACCAACAACATCCAGCTCTATCTCACTACCACCTCCTTCAACCCCTACACTGACTCTGGGTTATTTATGACATCTTTAATCTGCACACTTTCTTCACCAGCAGCAACTATCCTTTAATTGACATAAAGATGTACCTTTTTATAAGTCAACCTTGCAACTATAAAAGGACAGGGCAAGTTAAGGACTGCTGCATCTCAGGTGTAAAACAATAAATTATGTATTACACAGCAAAACCATCCTGTCATTCGAAAACAGGGTACGACCTGACATACTATGAGCAATTTGCAGAGGATTTGTTAACATTAAAGAGCTCGGAAATGGTTCTCTTATTGGACCCAATTTCAGATTCCTACTAAAAGTGAATTCATGTTTTTCAAAAGGAGAACTGCTTTTTTGATTGTACACCAGTATGTTTGATGCTGCTGTTATCTGGTGTGGGTAAGAAACTGTGGTATGTAACTTCACATGCCTTCACATCTTTGTGAACATAAACATGATTAATCCAATGCAAACTGTATCTTCTGGTAAATTTATACACAGCAATGGAAATGCAATAATTTTTCATCTTTGTAAAGGGCTCTGTCCCATAATGTACCTAAACATCTGTTCACAGACAATACCAGAAATGTTCCAATTTGTTCAGTCTTTGTCTCTCTGGATTACAAACCTTAACTGATCTGCTCCAGCTCTGTACCTTGAGACTCGAGCCATCGACAAAGGGACTGATAAGGTATCTAGCCAACGCTTTTCATATTTTGGTTCATTAGCTGAAGGTGAAGAAGGTGATGATGGTGCCTGCACAGAATAAATGAGAAGCGTCAGAAACACCATCTAATCTGAAAGCTACTACAGTGCATCTAGTATTGGCTTATGTCAGGAATAAATCACAGCACCTTACATTATTAATGTCCAGAATTCATAAATAACAAAATACACAGATGAAATATAAAAAACAGAAACAACCCAGAGGGTTTTGACTGATGGCTATTATATCAACTAAAAAATCAGAAATGGATACTAACTAGCCTCTCTGCTGGTCTGGTGATATGTATTCATACATGAACATAAAGCTAATATATGAAATGTTTAATGCATTCTTTATTGAATTTCCCCATCACCATGTGGACAGGCTTTAAGTCAAGATCCTTAGATAGAGAGAAGCTTAACCCATTTTGAGTTCACTCTCTTTTCCAGAACGCTTTATCCAATTTAGGGTCGTAGAAAGGCAGAGCCTATCCCAACAGCCAATGGGCTCTAGGCAGGGTACACCCAGGACAGGACGCCAGTCCATCACAGGGCACACACCCACATGCACACGTACTGGGTGACAATTTACCATAGCAATCCACCTAACCAGCACATCTTTGGACAGTGGGAAGAAAGCAGAGCACCTGGCAGAAACCCATGCAGACACAGGGAAGGCGTGCAAACTCCACACAGACAGACACTTGAGGTCAGGATCAAACTCGGGTCCCTGGAGCTGTCTGGCAGCAGCGCTAACCACTGCACCACCATGCCACTCTCGTTTTGAGTTCAATGATAAGTTAAGTTTCTCCCACCACCCACCACTCCCATTTAGAATTAAATAACATAAAACTTATGGCTCAACATTGCAGCTTTTTTACAGCTCTGCAGTATAAAAAAAGCTTTGTCTTTAGTGAACTTCATCATCAGTCAACTATTGTCAAGGCTTTTGCTCTTCTGTTGGCTATTACATACTAAGGCCACGTCATATATTAACATACATTCGAACAAGGAGCAGGAGTAGGTCATTCAGCCCCTCGAGCCTGCTCCGCCATTTAATAAGATCATGGCTGATCTGATAGTAACCTTAAATCTGCATCCCGCCTACCCCCGATAACCTATCACCCCCTTGTTTACCAAGAATCTAATCACCTCTGCCTTAAAAACATTAAAAGACTCTGCTTCCACTGTCTTTTCAGGAAGAGCGTTCCAAAGACTCATGGCCCTCAGAGGAAAAAATTTGCCTCATCTCCGTTTTAAATGGGCGACCCCTTATTGTTAAACAGTGACCCCTAGTTCTAGACTCCCTCACAAGAGGAAACATCCTCTCCACATCCACCCTGTCAGGGTCTTATATGTTTCAATCAAATAGCCTCTTGCTCTTCTAAACTCTAGTGGATACAAGCCTAACCTGTCCAATCTTTCTGTACCCCAGCTTTATACAGAGATAGATCTGTCCTCATCAGTACTGTACCCCAGTGTTATACAGTGATAAACTGTCCCCACCAGTACTGTACCCGTGTTATACAGTGACAGACCTGTCCCTAACAGTACTGTACCTGTGTGTTATGCAGTGAGTCCTGTCCCCACTAGTACTATACCCCAGTGTTATTCAGTGACAGACCTGTCGCCACCAGTACTGTGCCCCAGTGTTATACAGTGACAGTCTTGTCCCAACCAGTATTGAACCCCAGTGTTATACAATGACATACCCGTCCCCACCAGTCACAGCTCAAGATTGCGATACAGTTACTTAATTCAGGGATTATCTCACGCAAATTTTAATGCATTTTCTTTCTCAAGGCTTCAATTCCCCCTTCAGGTGCTCAACTTTCCGCAGATGTTGACCTTTTCTGCTGGTGGCCAGGTTACTTGACAATCACTTGGTGTAGACCAGTTACAGACCATACCATCTACTGTCATTATAGCACCTGGCCTGACTAATTCAGTAAACTTAGATTCCTGTTAAAACATATGTGTGATATGTTACACATTATTAGATTCTGATAAGAAGTCAAGAAGGAATTAAATAAAAGCCTATAAAAGTCATAGAAGAACTCTGCACCTGTTGGTACGGACGGATATATGAATTAGGAGCAGGAGTAGGCTATTCAGCATCTCAAACCTGCTTTGCCATTTGATAAGATCGTGACTGATCTGATTGTGGCCTCCATTCTACTTTCCTGTCTATCCCCTATGCTCTTTGACTCCCTTGTCAATCAAGAATCCATCTAACTTAGCCTTAAAAATATTCAATGACCCTACCTCCACTGCCCTCTGAAGAAGAGAATTCTCCTAACTAATGATCCTCTGAGAGAAAAAAAATTCTCCTCATCTCTGTCTTAAATGGGAGAGCCCCTTAGTTTTTAACTGTATCTCCTAATTCTAATCTCTCCCACAAGGGGAAACATCCTTTCAGCATCCTTCCTGTCAAGTTCCCTCAGGATTGTATATGTTTCAATAAGATCACCTCTCATTCTTCTAAATGCCAATGGATACAGGCCCAACCTTTCTTCATAAGAAAACCCCTTCATCCCAGGAATCAGTCAAGTGAACCTTCTCTGAACAGCTTCTAACGCAATTATACCCTTACTTAAGTAAGGAGACCAAATCTGTACACAGTACTCCAGATAAGGTCTCACCAGAGCCCTGTATAACTGTAGTAAAACGTATATTTTTATATTCCATTCCCCTTGCAATAAACAACAGCATTCCATTTGCCTTCCTAATCACTTGCATACTAACTCTTGGTGATTCATGTACCAGGGCACCCAGGTCCCTCTGTACTGTATATTCTGCAATCTCTCTCCAGTTAAACATGCTGTTTTTCTACTCTTCCCAGCAAAGTGGACATGTTCACATTTTCCCAAAGGGGACAGTGCTATTGACTTGACGAGGCATCGATGCCTTGGATGCCTAGCTGAATGTTCACTGCAGCAAAGCATCCCTGGTGTCCCTGCCTCCACGAAAGGTCCTCTCCTCTGCCTCGAGGTCCTCACCGTGCGCCTCCCCAGGCTCTTCCTCTGAGCCATCACTTAAGTCATCCTCCATGGCCTGTGGAGCTGCCTCACTTTCCTCAGCCTCCATTGGGTCCGCCCCTTGCCAGAGCCAGGTTATGCAGAGTGCAACATGCAATCACTATGAGGGAAAAATGCTCTGGAGGATACTGCAATGCTCCCCCTGACCAGTCCAGGCATCTGAAGCTCATCTTCAGCAGCCCGATGGTCCTCTCCAGCATTGTGGAGGCATGACTCCTGTTGTATCTCTCCTCGGCCTCAGTTGTTGGGTGAGTGGGGTCATCCAGCCACCTCTTCAAGGGATAGCCCTTGTCACCCAGGTGCCATCCATCCACTCGTGCAGGAGCCACGAGCAGCCTTGGTACCTGCGAGTGCCGCAAGACGTAAGCATCGTGTGAGCTCCCAGCACGAACTTGGAGAATCTGTGTCCTGTGGTCTGAAAGTTCATTGAGTGGAACCCCTTTCTGTTTACGAAAACTCCAGGCTCACCTGCTGGCACCTTGATGGCCACATGAGTGCAATCTATTACACCCTGGATGCAGGGAAACTCAGCCATTGCAGTGAAGCCTTGTGCTCTTTCCACCTGGCTTGCCTTGTCTGTCCTGAAGTGAATGAACGTGCAGATGTGTCTAAAGATAGCATCAGTCATGAGCTTGACACAACTGTGTGCAGCTGATTGAGCAACGACACTGAGCCCTGAAAAGAACCAGAAGCAGAGAAGTTGAGGGCCACTGTGACCTTCAAAGCCATGGAGTGTCCGCCCACACAGTTGGAGGTGATTTCCAGGCCTATCATGTGACATATTGCTGTCACTGTGTCCCTGGAGAGGCGGAGTCTCCTGTGGCACTGGACCGTGGACATCTGGAGGTAGTTGGAACGCTGTCTGAACACTCTACCTGCTGGGTAGTGGCACATTCAGCATGCCCTCCCGCCTTGGCCATCCTGCTGGCTCTGCACTCTTAAAGGTCTGTACCCGGGCCGCTGCCTGCGTCCACCTGGCCTCCTCTCCTCCTCTTCAGAGGAGGTTCCTCCAGTGGAATACACTATCCCCATTAGATGGGATGCAGAGGACCAGTGCCTTGGAAATGAAGGAGCACTATGCTGCAATACTCAGGGGAACCTTCCAGAGAAAGTGAGGACCTGAGTTGCGGAAAGGCAGGTTTGACAATCAAATGAGATGTCAAGAAACTCAAGGACAACTCTGTATTCACACAGCAAAAAACTGGCAATGACAGAGAAGGTGCTGCTGCTCCAGGGACCTCTATCCCACCCGTGGATGAGGAAATGATTAAAACGTGAATTCCGTCCACCCGTTTTGCCAGTGTGATGGGCTGAAAAGCACACAAGCAACGTAAAATTATGGTCAACAGGTTTTTTAATGACCCTTTAATTGTTGGCGGGCACTGCTCTGACTCCTGTGCGTGTCTGCCAACCTCAATATTGCATGCGTGCATGATGACATTGGGATGCATGCCCAGCGTCCTTTTGCACAATTTCACGTGTGTTCAGGTTGAGCGCATGCCCTACGGGTTCCCCTTTATCCAAGTTGTTTGCTACTTCCTCAAAGAGCTCTAGTCAAACATGATTTCCCTGTCACAAAACCATGTTGACTCTGCCTGATTGCGTTATTGTCTTTCAAGTGCCCTGCTATAGGCCAGGATTTTCCCCTCGGCGATTTGGGGGCGGAGCCCGCTCGCAAGGGGAAAATGACACGGGATGACGTTGGGAGGAATCCCCGACGTCATCCCGGTCCCTTTAAAATTTTAGGAAGGCGGGCGGACAGTGAAATCAGCTGTCCACCTGCCGACCTGTCAATGGCCAATTGAGGCCATTGACAGGCTCATTATGATAATTAAAGACCTGCCCATTCAACCTTAAGGCTGGTGGGCAGGCCAGGAGCCCCAGCGGGCTCCTGATAATACATGAAACCTCATCCACTGGCGGGATGAACTTTCATGTCCGTTTTTTAAACATTTAATACATTTTATGTGTTTATTATTAACATGTCCTATCTCGTGTGACATTGTCACATGAGGGGGACATGTTAATAATTTCAATATTTATCTATTTTTAGACTTTACTTGCCTGTCACTAATCTCCCCGAGACAGGACTTTCCCTCAGGGAGCAGCGCGCATGCACGAAAGAGCGCACTTTGACAGTTGGGGGAGTCCCTCCCCCCCGGAACAGGAAGCACATAGCGCTTCCTGTCGGGCAGGCCACTGGGCAGGCCTTAAGTGGCCCGCCTACTCAAAATGGCGGCGGGCCTCGTTTCGGTGGCGGGGGTCGGCTGTCCGCCCGCCGCTGAGATGTTGGGGCCCGCATGCCATGCAAGGGCAAATTTCTGCCCATAATCTTCTCAAAAATAGAATCTAGAGTTTTCCCTATGGCAGACTTTCAGCTAACTGGCCTGTAGTTTCCTGATTTCTCTCTCCATCTTTTCTTGAATAGGAGAGAGACATTTGCTATTTTCCAGTCTGATGGGTCCTTTCCAGAATTCAGACGATTTTAGAAAATTACAACCATTGTACCCATTATATCAGCAGCCACTCCTTTAAAGAACCTCGGATACAGACCATCAGGTCCTGGGGCATGTCAGCCTTTAATTCAAATAGTTTTCCCAGCATCCTTTCCCTGGTGATTGTTTTAAGTTTCCCTCTCCCTTTCATCTCTTGATTTACAAGTATTTCTGGGGTATTATTTGTGTCTTCTGCAATGAAGACAGACAGAAAATATCTGTTCAAATCTTTCGCCATTTCCTTATTTCCCATTATTAATTCCCCAGACTCACTCTCGAGAGGATCAACGCTCTTTGGTTACTCTTTTCCTTTTTAAATATTTGCAGAAACACTATCTGCTCTAGCTAGCTTTCTCTTGTACTCTAATTTTTCCCTCATTTTTTTTTTTGGCATTCTTTGCTGGCTTTTAAATTCTGTCTCTTCTGACCTACCACTATATCTTTGCATAATTGTATCCTTTCTCTTTCAATTTGATACCATCCTTAACTTCCTTAGTTAGCCATGGATGGTGCACCCTTCTACTAGAGCCTTTCTTTCTCACTGGAATGTATCTTTGCTTAATGTTATGAAATATCTCCTTGCCTTTATCAATCGAGGCATAGATTACAAAATTAGGGAGGTCATGTTGGAGTTGTATAGAACCTTAGTGAGGCCACAGCTGGAGTACTGTGTGCACTTCTGGTCGCTACATTATAGGAAGGATGTGATTGCACTGGAGGGGGTGCAGAGGAGATTCACCAGGATGTTGCCTGGGATGAAACATTTAAGTTATGAAGAGAGGTTGGATAGACTTGGGTTGTTTTCGTTGGAGCAGAGAAGACTGAGGGGCGACCTGATCGAGGTGTTCAAGATTATGAGGGGCATGGACAGGGTGGATAGGGAGCAGCTGTTCCCCTTAGTTGAAGGGTCAGTCACAAGGGGGCATAAGTTCAAGGTGAGGGGCAGGAGGTTTAGGGGGGATGTGAGGAAAAACTTTTTTAACCAGAGGGTGGTGACAGTCTGGAATGCACCGCCTGGGAGGGTGGTGGAGGCGGGTTGCCTCACATCCTTTAAAAAGTACCTAGATGAGCACTTGGCATGTCACAACATTCAAGGCTATGGGCCAAGTGCTGGTAAATGGGATTAGGTAGGTAGGTCAGGTGTTTCTCATGTGTCGGTGCAGACTTGATGGGCCGAAGGGCCTCTTCTGCACTGATTCTGTGATTCTGTGAAATATCTGCCATTGCATCTCTACTGTCTTACCTTTTAACCTCATTTTCCAGTTTGCTTTAGCCAGCTCCGTCTTAATACCCTTGTAATTGCCTTTATTTAAGATTAAAACACTAGTTTCAGACCCATACTTCTCACCCCCGAAAGAATGTACAGTTGTATGAAACTGCCATCATGTTACATGTATCAACTGGAGAAACACATGTACACCATAGCCAATACTGTTTTGAGTGGGCTTGAAAACACTTCAAAAGTTAAACATTTAATTCCAAAGCAGCTGTGATGTATTTTACCATGTTGTGTAAAAATCTATATTATTATTGAGTAACACCCTTCCATGTTTATGAGACAAAAATAATAATAATGAATAATTTAATTAATGTTAAACATGATTATGCAAGTATATTAAATAATGGAAAAAGAGCACACTTTACAAATTAAAACCTTTCTGACAGTTGCTTTCAAGGTTATTGACATGAGAACATATAAGAAATAGGAACAGGAGTGGACCATTCGGCCCCTTGAGCCTGCTCCGCCATCCAATAAGATCATGGCTGATCTTCACGTGTTTCAATTTCCACATTCCCATCTAACCCTAATAACCTTTGATTCCCTTGCTTAACAAGAACCTAACTACCTCTGCCTTAAAAATATTCAATGACCCTGCTTCCACCACCTTCTGAGGCAGAGAATTCCAAAGTTGCACAACCTTCTGAGAGAAAAACATTTCTCCTCATCTCTGTCCTAAAAGGGCAACCCCTAATTTTAAAACAGTGTCCCCTAGTTCTGGACTCCCCCACAAGAGGAACATCGTTTTGACGTCCACCTTGTCAAGGCCATTCAGGATCTTGTATACTTCAATCAAATCACCCCTCACTCTTCTAAACTGCAGTGGAAACAAGCCCAGTCTGTTCAACCTTTCCTCATAAGACAACTCACTCATTCCAGGTATCAATCTAGTGAACCTCCTTTGAACTGCCTTCAATGTGTTTACATCCTTCCTTAAATAAGGAGACCAAAACTGCACATAATATTCAAGGTGTGGTCTCACCGATGCCCTGTATAACTGAAGTATAACATCCTCACTTTTACGTTCAATCCCTCTCGTAATAAAGGTTAGCATTCCATTAGCCTTCTTAATTACTTGCTCTACCTGAATTCTAACTTTTTGTTACTCATGTACTAGAACATCTAGCTCCCTCCGCACCTCAGAATTATGCAACCATTCTCCATTTAAGTAATACTCTACTTTTTTGATCTTCCTGCCAAAGTGAACAACTTCACATTTTCCCACATTAACCTCCATTTTCCAGATCTTTGCCCACTCAACCTATCTACATCCATCGGCAACCTCCTCTTGTCCTTTTCACAACATACTTTCCGCCCTATATTTGTGTCATCTGCAAATTTGTCTACCATGTCTTCACTTCCCTCATCTAAGTCATCGATGTAAATCTTAAAAAGTTGAGGCCCCAGTACGGACCCCTGTGGGACGCCACTCCCATCAATCACCCTCTGCAAGTACTGCAGTTCAAAATGCACATTTTAGTTGTGAAACAGCACTCTGTGAGCTGATTAGAATATGTGTCATTGCTGGCTGTTTTAATATCATTCAGGTCCTATAATTGCAGCCTTAAAAAGACTTTTTTTAATATTTGAAGCTGTGAATGGATTTGATCCTGTAATCCATTTTAAATCTAGCTTTTCATCCATCAATCTAACAGCAAGGGCAGGATTTTCCCGTCAGCGAGGGCGGGGGGGCGGGGGGGGTGGGGGGGCGCCTGCTCGCCGATACTTAAAATGACGCGCGGTGATGTCGGGTGGAACTCCCGATGTCACTGCGCCCCATTTAAATTTTCAGGTAGGCGGGGGTGCAGCAAAATCAGCTGTGCGCCCGCCGACCTGTCAATGGCCAATTGAGGTCATTGACAGAGTCATTGAAGTAATTAATGGACCTGCCCGTCCAACCTTAAGGTTGACGGCAATCTTGCCTTAATTGGCCCGCCCACGTAAAAGGGCAGTGCAACCCCAATCGGGGGCCCCAATCAGAGGCACGCCTATACTTCAACTTCCCCCCCCCGACGGAGGGAAAATCCTGCCTCAGGTGTACATATATATAGATATATATATATATTTTAAGTCTTGAACAGTTCTTTAGCAATGCTGTGTCTGAGAGATGCTATCACCAGTAATTTAGGCACTACAACCTTCAATTTTAAGATACCTTTTCATCAGATATAGGATCGGCTGTCTCTGTTAACACATTAAAAAACTACGTTAATATTTTCCTCATTAAAATTCAGGGAAAACTACTTTAGTAAACTGTTATTGGTTTATCATGGCAATTTAGCAAAAGCATTTTTTCTGTAACTTTACAGAAACAGGCATAGGCATTCATAGTACATTCCTGCAATGCCACATAGCAGTCATTATGAAATGAAGATTAGTTTGCCTAATGAATGACACCATCTGCAAAATATACATTTTTTTTGGCATTAAACTGAAATATAAGAGTATATTGTAGCAGCAATTCAAATCTTGCCATAAATTTCCTCATGTTGTCAGTATGTCAAGTTACAGGTCTTCAAAGCTTATTACAAACTGTAAATGAAAACATGATCAAGATGCAGTTCTGAATTTTCTAAATTTCTTCAATCCCTTTAATTACAAAATATATTTCCTTTAATTAAAACATCTTTCTATATCTTCCCTGATTTTCCTCTTTCTTTGATCCAAGAGAAAGATGTGGCTTATTCATCATGAGCTAAATGAATGTACTCCTCATTCTTTTACTTTTGGCTTTCTCTTCCTAAACTCCACTGTCTCTCTGTTCTTAGCCTGGATGCCAAGCGGGGGCTCACTTCTGCCATTTGGTGCCAGGGTGTGCCTTGTTTTACCATGGTTAATGGCAGAAATCTCATTGAGTGACAGAAAGTTGAGGACTCACAGCATTGGGAGTCCCAGGAACTTCCAATGTTGCTGACCACATTACAGTGACGGATTCTCAGTCCCATGGAAATCCTGATCTTTTGAAGGCTGCGACCTTGCTATACATCTCAGGCTATAATCTCTCAGGCTGTCAGAGTTACAGAGCGAGTATGTCAGAAGAGCTGTGGAATCTTGCAGAAGAAAACATTTGTAAATAGATTTGCTCGGGAGTCAAAGTGAAATATGCTTTGTACCTAATTGAAAATTGGGAATAGCTTGCAATAGAATATCCACTGAATACAATCATTGCAAACTGCATGCTGCTTTAAATAATAAAAACTTAGGAAATTCTACAGACCTATTCATGCTGAGGAGAGTAATATCATGGGAATATTAGGTATGATAAGTAATTGATGACAACACAGATATATATTTCCGATTGGTATGCTGCACATATAAATACCTATTTAAGTAGCCAATGTCAAAAACCCAGTTTTAAGATTAATTTTTCTTTATGGAGTACTGCCTAGAATTCTCACAGAATTGGCCAGTGGGAGATAAGCAGAAAGCCCAGCGAAATGGCCCACACTATTAAAAAAGGCGAATTATCTCAGCTCCCCCAGGTTGCTGCTGATTTTCTACCAAAGTGATGGTGGGGTGATCAGGAAAGGCCCCGGGGAATTTCAGGCTCCATCCACTCAAGAGAACTCACTCTTTTTACAAGAGAAATTCTTCAGAAATAAAGGTGCATGAATATGTAACACTCATCAACATTACAAATTATGTAACAAGTTTGGAAGTTAAATATATACATGAACTAGTATCAGGAGTAGCTATCTCTAACCTGTGAATGTTTAATCTGATTATTATGCTCGTTCTTGCACATCAGTATCTTCTGTAATTATGCAAATGCATTTGAGTTTATAAGCGAGGAATTAATTTTATTTGATCATAATAAATAATTAGCTGAAAGATAAAGCCATTTTATAACTTCTATTACATGAAAAATTGCTCAGTCATTTTCAGGATTATAGTACAGATATTGGAGGGTGTTATCTAATCATCAAATTTAGAGAACACCTTGTATGCTGGAACATATTATTTAATTCAACTAAGATCATTGATTCTTACTGAGTTAATAACAGCTATGTCTATGTTGGTCACGTTTGGTTACAGACGCATGGCTTCTGCATATTTCATTCAAAATTCAGATTGTTTCACTGGATTGACTATGTGTGAACTAAATAAAGAGGATCATGAAGGATTAGTGAATTAATAAATTTTCAGAATACAATGAACTCTGCCTGAAAGACCATCTGTACAGTCAGACCACGTACGTCTGTTCCAATAATAAAATATCAGTGCCAGGGGACCATGGTTATGCTTTTTCCTACGATGGACAGGAATGATTTTATCACCATCTGTGGTAGGTAAAAACATTTTCTAACCCAACCTGAGAAATTTAACACTTAGATATCCGCTCAAGAAAAATTATAATTTGTAGATATCCATGTAAATAAGACAGCATTTGCATATATTGAATAGACAAATTGTCCAAGGGGCAAATGTCATTTTGATTCTCTCTTGCCTTACCTTTCCTCTACTTGAAACTCCCACCCACTAAAATGTTGTTCTCTTTCTCAAGTCCAACAGCATTTTGGATATGAGAGCATGCATGTAACATATTCATTCACCTCTGCCAAAGCTGCTGCGTAAACTTGCAGTGTAAAAGTGGCCATGTTACAATCATCTCACACTAAAGAAATGTTTTACATTTATTCACAGCATAGAGGGTATAGTGTGGAAAACTGGAGGCAATTCTCACCACACCATATCAACATGTCGACACGTCAGCATATTTGACGCCGTGCCAAACACTACTTTCTTATTTTTGCAGATGATGAATAATATCTCTGAAGCTTGATATAATATGACAGGACTTCAAATTGTAGGAACTGTGAAGAAGACTACAGCTATTTACATTGTTGAAATTGTCATATTTTTATAATGATATAAGGGCACCAATCACTCATAAGGAATTGGGTAAACATGTTGTGGGTTCATCGATTTAGAATAGGCACATAAGAACAACTATACAAAGGTAGAATGCTTGAAGACGTCAGCAATGGAGCTGTATGTGCTGTGTTCTGCTCATAGGCCAAAGTAAAACTAAAACTGGATCACAGGACAAATTTCCCATCGAGTGATGTCATGCTGCAGTCCCTTAAAATAGTACAGTATTCCCCTTTAATTTAAAAGATACTTTTCCCCCCTTCCAAAGAGTATAACTATTTGCAATACATGTTCACGTTTAGTTACTATTACATAAGTATATCGAACTGATGAATCTATGAGTCTCTAAAGTGTAGAGGTAATCTGCTGGTATGCTCAGATCTTGTAATGGTAACCTTGTCTGGTGATTTCTTTAATGGCTCACAGTGATCTGTGGGGTTGTCATTCTTGGATGTTGTTCCTGGTTGAATTTGGGATCTAGCCCTCAATGCAATAGGACTGTATGGTGGCTGAGGAGCTGGAATGGATCTGATGTGTCCTTGGTTACGCCTCACCATTGCACTTTTGTATGTAATGACTTCATAAGACCTTGGTTCTGAACAATGCCGTGTCACCTCAGCTGGTTGTCACGCAGCTGAATGATAACTTGTTGCCCCAACGGTAAATTTGGCATTTCTGTACCTGCATTTTTATTGTGTACGCTGGTCATCTTCTCTTGCAGTTTTAAAAGTTGCTCTCTAGTTTTTGAGAGAGTAGAATGAGTAAATTGGCACTGGGACTGGTCTTCCAAACATGAACTCTGCTGGTGAATAGCTGCACTTAAAGGTGTTGGTCTCAGATGTGAATTTGCAATGTGTAGATCTTGCTTGGACTGTCTACATTTGAGAATTAGGGATTTCACTGTGCGAATCATTCATTCAGCTAGGCCATTAGATCTAGGGTAATGAGGAAAAGAAGTAGTGTGATCGATATTCCATTTCTCACATATATCATGAAAAGGCTAACCGATAAGTTGTGGACCATTATCCGTAATGATCTCTCTAGGCACACCAAATAAATTGAAAATAGAACTGAGTGTGTGTGTGGCAGTTGTACTTGACGTATTGTGCAATTGTCAATGATGGGGTACTTGGTAAAGACGATGACGATGAAGTCTGTGCCATGAATATAGAAGAGGTCGGATGCGATTTTGGACCAAGGATGGGTAGGACCTTCATATGGAATCAATGGTTCTTTGTGTTGATTTGGCATGTGCCCTTGACATGCCTCGCACTTCTTGATGATGACTTCGATATCATTATTCATACCCGGCAATAGACAGTCTCTCTCGCAAATCCTCTCGTTCAATCCATGCCCATGTGTGTGTGATGAATATCAAGTTGCGAATATTCCAGTATGATGACCCTTTTGCCTTTAAAGATGGCTGCCTGGAAGATGTGCGAATAGGCTAAAATAGTCTCACGTGTTCGCAAACATGTTGAATTGAATCAGGCCATCCTTCAATGATGGTTTTCTACAGTTTCTGTAGTGTGGAATCTTTCACCATTTCTTCTTGCAGCTGCAGGCACTTGCATTGCACAAAATGTACCAGATAAATTTGGAGAACATCTTTGATGTCAACAAAGTCAAGTTGTAGATAACCATAACTTAGTTAGACTTAGGGTAATTATGGAAAAGGATAAGGTTGGAACAGGAATAAAAGTTCTATACTGGGGAAAGGCTACTTTTACTAAGATGAGATACGATTTGGCCCAAGTGGACTGGGAGCAGCTACTTGTAGATAAAACTGTGTCAGAGCAGTGGGAGGCATTCAAGGAGAAAACAGCGGAGTAAAGAGCAAATACGTTCCTGTAAAGACAAAGCAGGGGACCAAGTCCAGAGAACCCTACATGTCAAGGGGCATAAAGGTTAAGATTAAAAAAAGAGAGAAGCTTACGGCAGATACTGAGGGCTCAATACAGCAGAGTCTCTAGAGGAGTATAAAAACTGCAGAGGGGAACTTAATAAGGAAATTAGGAAAGCTAAGAGAGTGCATGAGAAAGCATTGGTGGGTAGAGTAAAGGAAAACCCAAGGTTTTCTAAAAAATATATAAAGAGCAAGAGAATAACTAGGGAAAGAGTAGGGCCAATTAGGGACCATAGAGGTAATGTGTGTGTGGTCTCGGAAGACGTGGGTACAGTCCTAAATGAATACATTGCGTCAGTCTTCACAATAGAAAAGGACAACGTGGGTACAGACATCAGGGTGAAGGACTGTGAAATATTAGAGGAAATTAACATAGAGGGAAAGGAGGTACTAGTGAGTTTAGCAGCCTTAAAAGTGGATAAATCTGCAGGCCTGGATGAGATGTATCGCAGGCTGTTGAGGGAGACAAGGGAGCAAATATCAGGGGCCCTGGCAGTAATTTTCAAATCCTTTCTGGCCACAGGTGAGGTGCCAGAGGACTGGAGGACTGCTAACGTTGTCCCATTATTAAAAAAAGGAGGAAGGGATAGATCAGGAAATTACAGGCCAGTCAGTCTAACCTCGGTGGTGAAGAAGTTACTAGAAAGAATTCTGAGGGACAGAATATGCCTGCACTTGGAGAGACACGGATTAATCAGGGATAATCAGCATGGATTTGTTAAGGGAAGGTCGTGTTTGACAAATTTGATCGATTTTTTTGAGGACATAACAATGAGTGTTGATGAGGGTAATGCATTTGATGTGGTCTACATGGACTTTAGCAAGGCTTTTGATAAGGTCCCTCATGGCAGACTGGTCAAGAAAGTAAGAGCCCATGGGATTCAAGGCAAAGTGGCACATTGGATCCAAAATTGGCTGAGAGGCAGGAAGCAGTAGGTGATGGTAGGGGGATATTTCTGTGAATGGATGTCTGTTTCCAGTGGGGTTCTGCAGGGCTCAGTGCTGGTGTTGGTTTACATAAATGATTTATACTTAAACGTAGGGGGGCATGATCAAGAAGTTTGTGGATGACACAAAAATTGGTAGGGTGGTAAACAGTCAGGAGGATAGCCATAAACTACAGGAGGATATCAATGGACTGGTCAGGTGGGCAGAGCAGTGGCAAATGGAATTCAACCCAGAAAAGTGTGAGGTGGTTCACTTGGGGAGGGCCATCAAGGCAAGGGATTACACAATGAATGGTAGGACCCTGGAAAATACTGAAGATCAGAAGGACTTTGGTGTGCAAATCCACAGATCCCTGAGAGTAGCAGGGCAGGTAGAGAAGGTGGTTAAGAAGGCTTATTGGATACTTGCCTTTATTAGCTGAGGCATAAAATACAAGAGCAGAGAGGTTATGCTGGAACCATATAAAATGCTGGTTAGGCCACAACTGGAGTACTGCGTGCAGTTCTGGTCACCACATTATAGGGAGGATGTGATTGCACTGAAGAGGGTGCAGAGGAGATTTACCAGGATGCTGCCTGGGCTGGAGGGTATGAGCTATGAGGAAAGACTGGATAGGCTGGGGGGTTGTTTTCCTTGGAGCAGCGAAGATCGAGTGGGGACCTGATAGAGGTGTGGTAGAGATTATGAGGGCCACAGATAGGGTGGATAGGAAGGCATTTTTTCCATTAGTAGAGGGGTCGATAACCAGGGGCCATAGATTTAAGGTAAGAGGTAGAAGGCTAAGAGGGGAGCTGCGGAGACATTTTTTTACCCAGAGAGTGGTGGAAGTCTGGAACTCACTGCCTGAAAGGGTGGTTGAGTCAGAAACTCTCGTGGCATTTAAGAAGTATTTAGATATTCACTTGCATTGCCATAGCCTCCAGGGCTATGCACCAAGCACTGGAAAATGGGATTAGTGTAGTCAGATCTTTGTTGAACGGCATGGACAAGATGGGCTGAATAGCCTCCTTTGATCTACTAGTGACATTTTCATATTTATGGCCTCTAGTTCTGAACTCTGACAAAAGTAGAAACATCTTCTTAGCAATCACCTTCTACATTTTAAAGACCTCTATCAGGTTATCTTTCAATCTTCTCTTTTCTAGAGAAAAGAGCCCCAGCTTGTTCAATGCTTCAGTGTCTGAGAAGTCACGAACGGTGCTGAACATTGTGCAATCATCAGCGGACATCCCTACTTCTGACCTTACGATTGAGGTGTACAAAATTATGAGGGGAATAGATAAAGTGGACAGGATAAAATTGTTTCCCTTGGTGGAGAATTCTAGAACCAGGGGACATAGATTCAAGATAAGTGGCAGAAGGTGTAGGGGGGACATGAGGAAGAACTTTTTTACACAGAGGGTAGTGGGTGTCTGGAATTCACTGCCCAAGTTGGTGGTAGAGGCAGAAACTCTAAACTCTTTTACAAGCACCTGGATCTGCACCTAAAGTGCTGTAAGCTGCAGGGCTATGGGCCGGGTGCAGGAAGATGGGATTAGAAAGGGCACCTGGGTGTCCTCGGGCTGGCATGGACAAGATGGGCCGAATGGCCTCCTTCTGTGCTGTAACTTTTCTATGGTTCTATGGAAGGAAGGTCATTGATGAAGCAGCTGAAGATGGCTGGGCCAAGGACACTACCCTGAGGAACTTCTGCAGTGATGCCCTGGAGCTGAGATGACGGACCTCCAACAACCACAACCATCTTCCTGTGTGCTAGGTAGGAATCCAACCAGTGGAGAGGTTTCCCCCAATTCCCATTGACTCCAGTTTTTGTTATGGCTCCTTGATTAAATGTGGCTTTGTTAAATGCGGCCTTGATGTCAAGGGTAGTCACTCTTACCTCACCTCGGGAGTTCAGCTCTTTTGTCCATGTTTGAACCAAGGCTGCAATAAGGTCAGGAGCTGAGTGGCCCTGGCGGAACCCAAACTGGGTGTCAATGAGCAGTTAATTGTGAAACAAATGCCGCTTGATAGCACTGTTGATGACCCCTTCCATTACTTTACAGATGATCGAGAGTAGACTGATGGTGCGGTAATTGGCCAGGTTGGATTTGTCCTGCTTTTTGTGTACAGGACATATCTGGGCAATTTTCCACGTAGTCGGTTAGATGCCAGTGTTGTACTGGAACAGCTTGGCTAGGGGTGCAGCAAGTTCTGGAGCACAAGTCTTCAGTCCTATTGCCTGAATATTGTCAGGGCTCATAGTCTTTGCAGTATCCAGTGCCTTCAGCCATTTCTTGATATCACGTGGAGTGAATCGCATTGGTTGAATTATGGCATCTGTGATGTTGGGGACCTCCAGAGGAGACTGAGGTGGATCATCCACTCCGCACTTCTGGCTGAGGATTGTAGCAAATGCTTCAGCCTTGTCTGTTGCATTGGTGTGTTGGGTTCCCCCATCATTGAGTTTGGGGATATTTGTGGAGCCTCCTCCTCTAGTGAGTTGTTTAATTGTCCACCACCATTCACGACTGGATGCAGCAGGACTGCAGAGCTTAGATCTGATCCATTGGTTGTGGGACCACTTAGCTCTGTTGACATTGCTGACACTAATAAAGAAATCATCAGTTGTATTAAGAATTTTGTAGGATAATAAATTCTGAATGAAAGTGAAGATTACTTGGGTCAGATGTGGAAGGACTCGAGAGAGAGAGAGAGAGAGAGAGAGAAAGAGCGAGAGAGACATGCAAATGTGTAATATTACCAAATTATCGCTCAGACGCCAAGTGTTCAGGCACCGACTCAAGAATCTGATTTTTCCGACAGAGTTTTTAAACAGCAATTTCTGACCACTGAACTATTTAAAATTTTCTCAGGACTTGCTTTATCCTGGAAATTAAAAGCTTGAGTTCACTTCTGCTAGTTCTGCTGACTCTGCACTGTCGCTCCAAGGAAAAAATTAATTCAGAAGAATTGCGACTAAAGAATCAACTTAAAGACCAGAAAATGTCAGGATTTGATGCTTCTGAAACCCTAAAGCAAAGCACTGAAATGGAGAAGTCTACAGCTATTTTTTTGCTCTGGAATCTCATTTTTATATTGTGGAACAGGTTAAGCAGCAACAGGTAATCATCGTTTGAAAGTTACAATAAATGTGATTCAGTGTGCCAGAATCTTCCCAGCAGCTAGCGAAAGTCCACACAGACTTGTAAACAAGATACAGCATTGATAAGCGGTGATTTGCGTGCTCAGCTCACCCATAGCGGGAAAATAGGACGCTCTAATTTCCTTAACGCACCACTGCCAATGTTGGACTGGAGTTGGCAGTGATGTAGTGAAATAAAAGCAGCAGTAAATATGATTTAAATCTGACAAAGGAAACATTTCTTAAGCCAATATTAGCCTGAGCATAGTAGGGAATTCCAATGACAGCAGACAACTGGGGCAAAGCTCATGACAACTTAGAACTCCCGTTCCGAGGAAAGACTGGAGTGGTGAACTTAATTCCTTTTGAGAAAGGACAGCTGAAGGAGAATACCACCTGAGTCTTAATCCTAGGCTATTTCTTAGCCTGTTAAGGCTTTAGTAACATGTAAATATAATACATAAGACACAAGAACATAAGAAATTCAAAAATGAAAAATGACTATCCAGCTCATCACTCACTCTAATTCATCCAACCTAATATCCAATTACATTTTGAATGTGTCCCTCAGCCCTTTAGCCAGGCAGCTTATATTGTTATTATTCACTGCTTGAATAAAGCATGTGTGTATTACATTTTCTTTTCACTAGTTTAAATTTATATCCTGCTTTAAACTTGAAATAATGTTCTGCATTCAACTTATCTATACCAATTAATGCTTTGCATACCTCCTGAGCCTTTTTGGCTTCATCCTTAGCTAGTTCAACACCATTTGTGCAGTGCATGTATCATTTTCTTTAAACCTGTTTGCAACACTTAACATTTATATGCATTAAACTTCATCTGCTATCTCCTATTTTTTTTTACAATTTACTCTCTTATTTCTGAGCCATCTGTAGTACAAAAGTCTGGCACATATAGGGCTAACATGGGACTGAGGACAATACCTCCTGCATAGTTTTGTAAGAGAACACATGACCGACACCTAGGGGGTCAGTCTAGTGTTGGACAGATCCATGCCTGTCCAAACATGGAGGCAGCTCCTAGTTTGAACCCTTTACTGTATACATGTACATAGTTCTTATAGTTAATAAATACATACAGTTAACCTACTTAATGCTATGAAGACTTCATTAAGACCTACTGAATGGTAACCAACACCCTACAACCTGGTGGCAGCAAATGGAAAAACCCAAAACCTCACAAAAAATGCAGAGAAAAACTAAAATCCTGCAAGACTAAAGAAAAATTTGAAGAATCATTCTGACCTGAAGAAAAGCTCAAAAAGCAGGTGAGCAGAGGAAAATCACCAGGGAAATAATTCCAAAGAAAAGCTTGGAAGCTGGAGGCTGAAATTTAAAATTTGTCACTGCGGCAGAAGACTACAAGGGATCTCTTTGAAATCCAGGTTCAGTTCCAGAGTGCAGAGTCAGCAGATCTAGCAGGGGTGAGCTCAAGCTTTTAAATTCCAGGGTAAAGCAAGTCCTGAGAAACTTCTAAATAGTTCAGTGGTCAAAAATTGCCATTTAAAAACTCTGTGGGAAAAATCAGATTCCCAAGTCGATGCCTGAACATGTGGTATCCAAGCTTGCTCCGAGAAGGAAAAAAAAATCAGAAGAATTGTGACTAAAGAATTAACTTTAAAGGCCAGCAAAGATCAGGATTCATTGCTTTTGTGACCCAAAAGCATAGCACTGAAACGGAGAAGTCTGCAGCTATTTTTCCAAGGCTGAGCACGAACGCCATTACAGTGGGAGCTCACCAAAAGTGCACAGTGCAGGTAAACCCTTTACCTTCAAATAAACAGTGGTGCCATCTTGAATTTTAGGAACTTCTTAAAGCTGAACCTACACTTTAAAAAATTTTAGCCATGGGTCAGAAATCTGCTCTTCCAGATCAATTTGGACTTATCCAAGGCCCAGATCAATCACGTAATTGGGGACTTTGGAGAAAAAGATTCTTTAGATATATGATTGCTTCAGATCTGGGTAAAAAGACAGAAGCTGAGCAAGTTAACACACTGCTTTACTCAGTAGGCCTGATAGCGGACAACATTATTGCTAGAGAAGGAATTAACAAATGATCTGCTAAATTTGAAGAATTACTAAAATCATTTTATGTTTATTTTAACCTAAGAGGTAACAAAATCCTTAAAAGGACTAAATTTAATAAATGTTTCCAGCAGCCAGGAGAACCTGTCGACTCATTCATTAATGACCCATACAGGATGGCTCAAGGCTACTAGTTTAGTGATCTAAAATTTGAATTTATCGTGGGTAGAATAGTTCTGGAGTAGCAGACAGTGCACTCTCAGACATGCTGCAAGCAAAGGAAGGTCTAACCCTCAGGAAAGCTATCCAGATTGTTAGGCAGTCTGAAATCCGTGTGCAGCACAGGTCCATTTTAAGAGGAGAAAGTAAACCATGGTACATAGGAAACCCCACAATCCGGTTAGTTAAACAGCACAGAGAAACTTTAGGGCAAGGGAAGTGATATCCTAACTGAACAGAAAAGTGACCACGCCAGCACTGTGGAGTGAAGTACACACACACAGGTGAGATCAATGTCCTGTAACTTCAGCCCAATACTTTCAACAGAATTGGACACTGTGAAAAATTGTGCAGGGCCAAAACATTTAAACACAAAGACGACCCAGGGATGATCCATGAGGTTGAAACTGTACGCCAAGAGGATACGGAGCCATGCTTCTTGGGTGTTGTCAAGGATCCAGGATTTTTGTTTTGGAATGCGGACATTTTGGTTAATGACCATCTCACAGACTTTAAATTGGACATGGGAGCCAGTGTTATGGTGGCTGAGAAATATTTTGCTTTGAACAACAGACATGGTACTCTTATCGGCCTGGAGGAAAAAAAACATTTCCTCATAACAGGATTGCCCATCTTCCGTCACAGAGGACATCACAATGATGCACTCGATGAAAACAACACTTGTCCACTCCCGGAAAAAATGGAATAAATCAACAATTACCCCTCTCACCGCAACTGCTGAATCGACAAAGAGCGGTTCAATACCAAAGAATGGAAAAAAAGGATGAAAAGATGTCCAGATGTCAAAACAACTGCCAAATCAACAGAGTTTACCTGCAATGACAGAGCCTACCACTCCTCCGATAATAGTGTGAATGAGATATGGAAGGGTTACAAGGCCTCCAGGCTACCTGAACCTATAAACAAAGGCTTCAAGGGGGAGATGGGGTAGTAATAATGATATAAATACATGGGGTAAACTAGAATAACTTGAAATTTATTGGGTAAAGACTTGGGGGAGGTGTAGTATAAGGGTCTGACATATATAGGGTTAACGTGGGGCTGAGTGCAGTACCACCCACACAGTGATGTAAGAAAACACATAACCCATACCTAGGGGTCAGTCTAGTGTTGGACAGAGCTGTGTGCACAAGAAATCATGGAGACAGCTCCTAGCTTGAACCCTTTACTGTATATATGTACATACTTCTTGCAGTTAATAAATACATTCAGTGAACTTACTTAAGACTATAAAGACTTTGTTAAGACCTACTGAATGGTAACTAACACCCTACAACACCATCTATACCAACACCACTATCCTTCTCAGTTTGGTGTCAGTGGCAATCTGGCCACTTTGCATTGAGTTTTTGAATCCAAGCCATTGATAAAAATTTAAAATAGTAGTATTCCCATCATTGTGCCCCTAGGCATTCCACTCATTACTTCTCACCCATCGTGATGTTACTCCTCTGTTGATTCCTATTGTTTTCTACCCTTCCATAAATTTCTTATCCACTCCCAGGGTTTACCTTGATCTATAATATAAATATTAATATATCAGATTGAGCAACTCAACTAGAATTCATAATATTTATTATGATAACCTGTAAGTGCTGGTTGAGGTTCCCACTAACAGCAAGCAAGGGGCCTATTTAATATGTAGTAGTCATAGCCTGGTTATGTTGTTGGTGCTGCAACTTAATTTTGACCCAATAGGGCAAGTCCTGTGGTCTCTGTTGCCTGACAGCAATGACAAGGCAGAGGAGGCAACCAGCCAGAAGCGATGTTTGTAAGGTTCATAAGTTTACTTGTCTTCAAATTCCTTGTGGACCAGAGTGAGCTGGAATGCTTCCCCCAGGCCTCACAAGGAAATATCTGGCCTCCGGGGTCCTATTGTGCCTAGACTTCCATGCCTCCTACCCTCCTGATTAGGTCTCAAAACTTCTCCACTACTGACTGCTTTGGACCAATCCCATCAGTGCCCACTGCGGGCTCCTGCTTCTAATTTCTGCTTCTGCCCACTGACTAGGTAGTCAAATTACATCAATTTATTTAAATAATAGGCTATCTTTAAAATCAGCAGAGACCCCACATCTCCGGCCATGCTGGTTTCTTTACTCACTACTGAACTCCCCTTCCTCACTCTTCCTACCTCCCTACAAGTATTGGAGCTTTTGAGTTTAACAAATAGGCTTTTATGTGAAACTTTTGTTGAATGTCTTTTGGCAGTTTAGGTACACCCTATCACAGGGCTTCCCAGAGCCTATTTTTCTGTCATTCCTCAAAGAAGTCCGTGAGATTGGTCAGGCAGATGTTACCCTTCTGAATCCAAGCTGACTGTTGTTAACTAGTTCATTGTACAGCTAATCCTCAGGTATACTCCATAAAATCATTCAACTGATTTACTTGGAATGGAAGTAAAATTGATCAATCTATGGTTATCTATGTCAGTTCTAACCTCCTTCTTAAATAGGCAGCATATTAGTCTGTTTCTATTTTATTGATATCACCCTTGTGTCCAATGACAGCGACAGCCTCATAATGGTTATCAGTGTTGTAATATGCCTTTAAGAGATAGCAGCATGATATCACTAGAAGGGAGGTGCGTCATACAATCCGTTATTAATTTCACTGTTGCTTTTGAGCAGAGCACACACAGTTCTGATGCTGATGTTTTCTATCTATGTATATCTTCTCATGTGCCTAGTCTAAATAAATGAACCCACAGCAAGTTTACCCAATCTCTTATGAGCGATTGGTGCCTTTATATCATAATGATAACATAACAATCAGTACTTCACAAATCTCCATATTCTCACCACACCCTGAGATAAATTATATCGCTCCCTTGAACATTGATTGTTTCGATCCTTTTTAGTCTATCTCGGATTTCTAACTCATCCATATTATGGATGTTGGGTTCCGCACTCCAATAATGCTACAATTGACATGGGAGAAACAACAAAATCAGACAAAATTGATCAGTCATGTGTTATCAGGTCCAATTTGTATCCAAAACATTGGGCAGAATTTCCCGTGCCGACTGGGGTTGCGCGTGTTCGGTGACGTGAGCGGACAATATGGCGAGAAGGCCAAAAATAAGTTTCACGACATCGTGAAAGCAAATTGCGATCGTCCACTTAGCCTGTTGAAGGCGTTTCCCGGCATCGGACATCGGGAACCTCATTGTAATACATCTGCATATCATTATAAGGCTAGCCCACTGGAATCATCCCCCCATGCTGAATCGTCTGCCCACACTGGCGGGAAAACAATCTGGTGCAGAACACGTCTTGACAACCGTGACGTGAAGAAGTCGGGACTTATAGCCAGGGCCTTGCTCACATCGCGGACATCTGAGGGGCAAAAGATGCTGGAGCCTGACAGCAACGAGACCCTGGAGGAACATCCATGGAATGCTGGGCGGATTCTCATGGACATGGCTCTGCTGTGAAGCAGCTCACGGAAGTTGGAAAGTCACCGTTGAGGGTCCACTCACAATGGATGATGGTTGATGGAGTGGAGAGGAAGGTCCAGCTGTGTTTGGGAAAGGAAGGTGTACCGGTGGGTGGGAGAGGAAGGTGTAGGATTGACTGAGAGAGGAAGAGGTGTCGGGGGGGGAAGGTTGGGAGGGGGAGAATGAAGGTGTCGGAGGGGGGGTGAGGTAAGGGGGGAACAAAGGTGTCGGCGGGGACGAAGTGGGGGGGAACAAAGATGTTGAGGGAGATGAGGTTGGGAGGGGGGAATTAAGGTGTCAGGTGGGGGTGTCCAGGGGTGGGGAAGGAGTACCCATGGGGGTTAAGGAGTACCAAGGTGGGGAAGGCCTTCCAGAGGGGGAAGGGGTTCCAAGGTGGGGGGAGAGTCTGGAGGTAGACGTGCAAGGGAGGGTTCTGATGGGCCAATTACTGCCTCCTGGGGAGCGAACTGAGGGTGGGCGTGGTATGGAGGAAAGGTGAGAATGATGGAGGGCAGAGGTGAGGCAGTAGGGTTGGAAGGTGAGGGTTCAACAGTAGCGGTAGAAGGGATGGCAAAAGTGGTTTGTGGGGACTCGGAGGCAGACACGGACCCTGGGGGTGGGAAGGAGGAGGTCGTGAAGGTGAATGTGGATGGGGTGGGTGGACTTTCGGGAAGGAAGGGAACGTGCACCTTTACCTGGGCATCCCCGAAGGAAAAGTGTTGTGGTTGGTAAGTCACACAGGGGAGTTGGAAGGTGATGCCAGGGGGCTCAACAGGTATGGGGGAATGGAAATGCGTAAATGGGAGAGGGGAAAGGATGGGGCAGCAAAATAAAAACTGTATTACCACCATGCTGGCCTAAATGAAAATGAAATGAGAGTCAGGGTGGGCGAGATTAGGGGCTGCATGGGAGTGTGATCAGTGGGTGGGCGGAGATGCAGGTCAGCTCAGATGGACAACTGAAAGTGAACCCCAGCAGGCAGCATTGAAAATGCTCAGGACATTGAAATGAGTGTGATATGGGAAGAACCCGTGTGCATGGAAGAGTGCTTACACGGGGCTCCAAAAGTCCCTGTCCCTCACACATACACAAGCACACTGACACACATACACATCTCTCCCTCCAGAATCACTCTAGGGTCGTCTTCGTGCAGCTGAACGGCTGGTGGGGGTGGGTGCGGTGATGGATGCAGTGGGAGGACTCGCGAAGCCTGTCAATTACACATTATTCAGTGAAAGTGCACATATTTCCAGATTGCAAAGTGACAAAACTTGTCCACCCATGCAACCGTGATCAGAATTTCATAACTTTTTAATGCCTTAGACTTCTAGTTGCTGCCCTGACATCTGCAGCAGGAGATAGCCAGTGCAATGGTTGGCCCTGTTGCCTCTGGCATGAGTCCTCTGGAGAGCCAAGTCCTTCGGGGCTCCGGCTTGCTTTGGCTGTTCTCCTGTGGGCCAGCTGCTCCCTCTGCGGTGACAGAGGACAAGGTTGAGAGGGTCACAGGCAAAGGTGACTCGGAGGGAGAGCACAGCCTCTGAGATTCCTGAGTGGATAAACCAGGGGTGTCCGGCTGCCGCTGAGGAGGGCCTGAGGGCCCTGTCCTGACTCCTTGAGGGGAAGGAGCATCTGAGGGATGTCGAGGTGCCCCGTTTCCCTCTCGTGTTGACACTGTAGGAACTTACCCATGGCTCCCGCGATGGAGTGCAGGTCTGCACATATCATCACATTCTGCATGACATGGAGGCAGGGTCTCCATGGCGTCTGCCATTCTTCCGATGGAGACCTCCATACATGCATATGTGGGCACCACTTCATCAGACAGCAGGCTGACACACTCCTCCGACTCACGTGCCACACTGTTGAAGGCTTCCAATAGCTCTGCGTTATATTCCCCCACCTTCTGCTGACTCTCCAGGATGAGTTGGAAGGCCAAATCCAGAGGCTCGTCATCTGACTCGGATCCCACAGATGCCTCTTCCCCAGCAGTCCTCCGAGCGCCAGGGAGCTCGGCTGAACCTGTCTCCTCCTGGTGTGGACACATGTCCGTGCGGTGACCTCCAGATTGTGAACCCGAGTCTGCTGTAGATCTAGGTCCCTGTGTATCTCTGTGCTGGTGGAGGGTGAGGATAAGCACTGTTTCGGTCTTCCACACTGCTTATTTCTAGCTCTTCAATGGAGGAGTCCTCTTGGCTGGAGGTGAGGATATGGATGGAGCTGAGGGACTGGCTGGCTGAGGGTGTCGGTTGCTTGGCAGAGCTCCCTATGAACCGAAGTAGAGATAAGTAGTGCATGGCAGAGTCAAAAGAAGGAGATAGAGCACTCAGATTTACGTTGAGAGAGGGATGATGTGGTGCAGGGTCCTCATGTGGGTGTTCGCCGCCGACCTCACTGTCGCCGCAGGCACATTCCACATCCTCACCAGTCAGTGCGATGGCACACTCCTCAAAGTGAGTGAGGGACCTAATGTGGGCCACTCCACCCCTGGTCTTGGATCTCTCCCTGCTTATGTGAGCAGGCTTCTCCTGCATGAAAACAGATGGAGAGAGTGTGAGCAGGACACATGGCACTGCATGGAATGTTTGTGTGGTGAGCGGAGCCATGGATAAGATGAGGACCCGAGCTGCAGAGGATATGAGCCTGATGGAGATTTGAGGGCGTGTGTGAGAGTTAGTAGCGTTGTCCCTTGAGGTGTGAGATCCCTGTGGATGTGTGATGGGTTTGTGAGTGTGTGAGTTGAGAGCGATCAGAAGAGTGACTTACCCTGGCGGAATGGAGGAGATCATTCATTCTCTTGTGCTACAGGGTGGCTGTGCTCTTTTGTAGGGCCTTGGCATGGATCACCGTTGCCACTGCCTCCCAAGCCAGATTGATGATGTTGCTGCCCATCCTGTGGCTATAGCAGGGTAGAGGACATCACAGCGTCCAAATGGTGCTCAAGGGATGCGTCATTAAACCTGGGGCTTCAGTCTTGTTGCCTTTCGGAGCCATGTCTTCTGTGCAGCAGTCATGGGCTGGAAGCAGAGGTTTGCGCGCAGCTGAAATTTAAATATGGTGAGATGGCATGATGAGACGGCAAGGTAATGGCATGGCGGGCGAATGTGAGCCCGCCCACCATCAAAATGTCATGTTTCTGGGGAATGTATAATTAATGCGGCTGGATTGGGACAATATGGCTTGAGAAGCCGCCATTGCGACCAATGGGTAAAAAGTAATTTTTCCCTCCTGCTACCACACTTAGTGCAAATCTTGGATGATTCTGCCCATTAAACCAGATTTCCAAATACAGGCTGGAGCTTGGCACCACCAGACCAGGTCACAGACATGAAACATTAACTCTGTTTCTCTCTTCACAGATGCTGCCAGGCCTGCTGAGTATTTCCAGCACTTTGTGTTTTTATTTCAGATTTCCAGCATCTGCAATATTGCTTTTGCTCTTTCATTGCCAAAAGTAGTTGGGAGCGATCTAATCTTTATCTGGATTGTCCTCCAATTTTTAACTCAAGCCAGAGAAATTACAAATGTGTTCTCAACTAATGAACAGGCCTAGCTTTTATCAAGTAATTAAAATTTGCTCATCATATGTTTTGATATATGCATATCTAAGGTGCTCATCCCAAACAGGAAATGCTTGCAATAAGGTATCACTCAGGTCAGCCAGAAGACCTGCATTAAAGGAAGTTTAGTTTGAGGATGAAAGGTGCTGAAAATGTTCTTGTTAAATGAGAGGCTCGGGGAGAGATTAAAGACATCCAATGATTTCAGATTGACAGAATACCCTTGATAGAAAGGGAGGTTACTGGGTTTTTTAGGCCCAAAATGTCCTTATGCTACAATGCTGGTGGTTATACCACTTGCCTGGCCTAGACATTACTGTGGAGGCTAGTGAAACATCTCACCTCACAGCTACAGCCCTCTTGTACAAAGATATATCCCAGTGAAGAAGGAGGATTCTAGGAAAGGGATAAACCAACCATTGTTAACCAAGGAAGTTAAGGATAGTTATCAAATTTAAAGAAAAAAAACATACAATGTGGCAAAGATTAGTGGTAAGCCAGAGGATTGGGAAAAGTTTTAAAAAGCAACAGAAGATGACCAAAAAAAAGAATAGAGGGAGAAAATAAACTTTGAGGGTAAACTAGCAAGTAATGTAAAAATGGACAGTAAGAGCTTCTTTAAATATATATAAAGGAAGAGAGAGGCCAAAGTGAACATAGGCCCCTTAGAGAATATGGCTGGGGAAATAATAATGGGGAACCAGGAAATGGCAGAGGAGTTGAATAAATAATTTGCATCAGTCTTCACGGTAGAAGACACTAATAGCATTCCAAAAATACTAAATAATCATGGGGCAAAAGCAGGGGGAGTGGGGGGAATGGGTGGGAGCAACAAATAGATACAATAACTATCACAAGAGAAAAAGTACTAGGGAAACTAATGGGCCTAAAGGCCGATAAGTCACCTGGACCTGATGGGTTGCATCCTAGGATCTTAAAGGAAATAACTGCAGAGATAGTGGATGCACTGGTAGTAATCTTCCAAGAATCCTTAGATTCTGGAAAAGTCCCAGAGGATTGGGAAACTGCCAATGTAACACCCTTATTCAAAAAGGGAGGGAGACAAAAAAAGAGGTGACTATACGCCAATTAGCTTAACATCTGTCATTGGGAAAATGTTAAAATCTATAATAAAGGATGTAAAAGCAGAGCATTTAGAAATGCTTAATGTAATCAAGCGGAGTCAGAATGGCTTCATGAAGGATAAATCATGCCTGACAAATTTATCAGAATTCATTGAGGAGGTGACAAGCAGGATAGATGAAGGGGAGCCAGTAGAGATAATATATTTGGATTTCCAAAAGGCATTCGATAAGGTATCGCACATAAGGCTACTTAATAAGATAAGAGCCTATGGTGTTAGGGGTAGTATATTAACACGGACAGAGGATTGGCTGACTAATAGAAGACAGAGAGTTGGGGGATAAGGGGGGCATTTTCAGGATGGCAACCTGTAACTAGTGGAGTGCCACAGGGATCAGTGGTGGGGTCACAATTATTTACAATATATATCAATGACTTAGTTGAGGGAAATGAATGCACTATTGCCGTGTTTGCGGATGACAGAAAAATAGGTGGGAAGGCAAGTGGTGAGGATGACACAAAGAGTCTACAGAGGGATATAGACAGGTTAAGTGAGTGGGCAAAAACGTGGCAGATGAAATATAGGGCAGAATTTTCCATTTGGTAGGGCGGCGGGCAGGCAGCTGATTGCCACTGCAAAAACGGGCCGCACCGCTATTTTCCGCGGGCGGGCCAATTAAGGCCTGCCCAGCGGATTAGCGATTCCTGTGGAGAACGGGAAACTAGTCGCGGAGGCGGGCGTGCTCAGACCGCCGGTTCCAATGGGGAAATGACAATCTGTATAAAGAGTGGAAAGGCAACCTGCTTGAGGCAGTGCACCATGGCCACTCGGGGTGAGAGAGAGGCAGCTACAGAACAGGAGCATGAGCAGGAGGAGGGGGGCAGGCTGCAGGAGAGGCCAGCGGAGGGCCGCTGTGCCCCCCGATTTTCTGATGCCTGCCTTGCTGTCCTCCTCCAAGAGGTGTCCAGCCATCGGGATATATTGTATCCGGATGATGGCCCCCCCGTCACCAGGCAGGCGTGGGAGGAGGTTGGTGACGCTGTAAGCCCCCATGACGATGTGCGGCGCACAGGCACACAGTGCCACAAGAGATTCAATGATTTGCTGCGCTCTGGAAGGGTGAGTACCATGTCAGTCTTGGCCATTTGACCCAAAAGGTAACCTTAGTCTTTGAGCACCTCCATGTCTTAGTGTTGTTACTGCATTGGGCATTTGGCGCACGCGGGGTGGGCAAATGGGTAGTGATCATGCTTACATCAGCCTTAGTGGTTGAGGAGAAGATGGGTTCTCCCCATAGCATATGTTGGTGTTTGTCGCATTTGAGTAGTCTGGGGGCAACCTGCAGGGGAGGCCGCTAAACACGTACTCAGAACTCCAACACATGTCATGTTGATGGTGATGAGACGGTGGAAGGGGAGCCTCAAGCTATCGTGGCCAAGTGCCATCTGCTGGCATTGGCACCTTACCTAGTTGCGCCTCCTTGCCATGGGAGCTAAGACCCGTGTGCTATTCAAAGTGATGGACGCTGAATGTGTCCAAGGTGGCCGTTGGGGGAGGGGGTTGGGAGCAGCCGTACTATCTTCTGGGGACTGATCACCAGTAGTGTGGACAGGAGCCGCTGGAGGCCTCAGATGGGCCCCTGTGGTTGGGGTGCGGTGTGCGCGTGCAGAGTACATGAGCGATCAGCCCCAATAAATCCTCTTCTCTGTTCTGCAGGCAAAAAGTAAACACAATCAGCGGGAGCTGGAGGTGGGCACACCCTGCTCCAGTGACTCACGACCTTCGAGGAGCAGGCCATGGAGCTGGGGAGGAGGCAGGAGGCCAGGGCAGCCAGGGTGGCAGGTGGCAGCAAGGCTGGGGTCCAGCGGCCGGGTATTTGAGGTCCACAGTCCCATCCACTCTGTCTGCCCACCATCCAAACCACTGATGGCTGCTGCAATCGGTGATGCTGAAACACTGCTCATTCACAGACTGAGACACTCTGACATGTGGGTCATACACAAAGGTCCCTCGTCCCCTTGAGAAATCGCGTCCCCACCACCTTCCAAAGTCACCTTATCCCATTTCTGACCACTATCCCCATGGTCTAACATACCATGGCATCGCTGCTGCACATCCAAAGACTTATTGCATCTTGGGGGGGTTTGAACCTCCACCACCCTTTCAGCCACTGTGTCCCACATTACTCTGTCCAAAAGGTCCTCAGCACCTCAGCTGCGAACCTCATGGCATTCAACTTAAATAAATGCCACCGCGTTAGTCATCCCTGCACCAAGGGGAAATGTTGCCTTCTGCCCACCCGGTCTATGCCCCTCCTAACGGTACGAAGGTCAATAATGTGACCTGTCAATCTTCTGTGATCCACGACAAATGTCACAAGTGTTTGCGATGTTTCCTCAGCCCTGCAACTCTCCAGGCCAGCATGTATCCATGTCAGGAACCTCTGCACTCTCCCCACTCCAATGGCCATAACATGCCATGTGGCATTCCGGAGGCCATCTGACCAGCCTGTCTGTATGCACGTCTAATGTTTGAGCCTCCTCTTGACTCTTTTCCAAGCGACTAATGTTCATCCCCGTAAGGTCTTGAAGGGTGAGCAACTTATGAGGCTGGGGGGGAAAGGGATGAAAGGTGTTACTAACTGAACGCCAACTGATGCAGTGTCCTTGTTGTTAATTTCAGCATCACCACTACATGGCCATGCCCAAAGACACCGCAGCCCCCCCTCCACACCTGGTGCCCAAGACGTGCAACTTGCGGCACATCATTTCAGCCAGCCAGGCACCAGCGCAGACACAAACACCTCGGTGGGGAATTTACCGTCGGCTAGTGTCCCGGGTCACAGTGGAGAGGGCACTTCACAATTGCTGGATGAGATGGTAGGGACAGAGAGTGGCGATGGTGCCAGCAGCCAGAGGGCTGCAGGGACCCGGCACATGCTGAGTCCGGCAGTGATGATGTGCCTCTGGAGCTGTCACCAATGCAGCAGCTGCAGGACAAGCGGCAGGAATCGCGTTTGCATCTGGCATGGTTGCATGAGGGTGTACTTCAGCTGGTCTCTGTGGTGGAGGAAACCAGGCAGAGTGTCAGTGATGGCATGAACCTCAGGGCAGAGCTTCAGGCTTCCTCCACTGAGAGATTGGCGACTCTCATGGAGAGGGGGTTCGATCGGATGGAGAATCTTCTGATTGGGTTACGCTCTGACCTGCAAGCCCTCACAGCGGTAATGGCTACAGGTGGTCCTTCCCAATGTGGGAGATGTTGTGGGCACCAAGCGTCGGCACTTGGTGCCCATGCATCTGGGGTGATCAGGGAGGTCCATTGGGACCTCACGTCGGCGCAGCAGCAGCCTGTTGTCGCTGCGAGCTCCTTTCAGGGCGCTCCGGAGGAGGGCAGCAGCTCCTCCGCCACTTTGCCAGTGACTGTTGCATCCATTGAGGCTGCAAAAACTGGGGAGGTACCAGTTCCATCACAGGCTCCACGGTCCAGAGGACGCCCGCCAAGGTCATCAACGCCAACAGGACAGCAGAGTCAGCAGGCTGTCTCACAAGCCACTCCGAGCGATGGGGCGGCACCAAGACGAGGCACCCGCAAACGTAAGCATAAGGCATGTTAGGCACTCCACAGGTTTCTCACTGGTGATTTTGTGTTGACCTTAGAATAGGGAAAAATATACTTATGTTTGCAATGGAAACGTTTCTGTCATATTTTGGACATAATAAAGTCCACTTTTCTGACCGTGGCTGAGGGTGTTTCCTTTGTGCTGCATTTGTATGTTTCACAGACATAACATGAGTGTTTGAGTGGACATTGATGTTTCTATACTAAGCCCTTAGTTGCAGCTGATGAGGTGGAAGATGTAGCACCTAAGTGCCACGCATGGAAGCGCCAGGCAATGCTGTTCCTGCTGATCCATGTGTGTGGAGATAGCTGAAGGTTCTTTGGATTAAAGTGTCCCAGGTGTCCCTGCCTCTTTGGTGTAATAGTGGGTCGGTGTGCTGCCCCTCATCATCGCCCTGTGCTTCCTCATCCTCTGAGCCACTGCTGGATTCATTATGTGCAGCCTCATCCAGGGCGTCAAGGTCTTCATCGTCAACTGCATCCCCCCTTTCCAGCGCAAGATTGTGCAGAGCGCAGCATGCTACCGCTATCACATAGACGCGATCTGGGGGATACTGGAGTGCGCCCCCTGAGCGGTCCAGGCAACGGAAGTGCATCTTGAGAAGACCGATGGCTTTCTCCACAACAGCCCTTGTGGTGACGTGCCTCCTATTGTAGCGCTCCTCAGCTTCTGTTCTTGGATAGCGGAGTGGCGTCATGAGCCACCTTCAGAGGGGATAGACCTTGTCACCCAGTAGCCATCCATCCAGCCGAGCCGGAGCACTGAAGAGCCCCGGCACCTGGGAGTGTCTGAGGATGTAGGCGTTGTGGGAGCTGCCTGGGTACCTTGCGCGGACTTGCAGAATCTACATCCTGTGATCACACACTATCTGCACGTTCATGGAGTGGAAGCCCTTCCTTTGATGAAGGCATTGGGCTCACCTGCTGGCGCTTTTATGGTCACATGTGTGCAGTCTATTGCACCCTGGACGTGGAGGAAGCCAGCAATGGCCGCGAAGCCTCTGGCTCGCTGTGCCTGACTTGCCTGGTCGCAGCGGAAGTGGATGAAGGTCAATACCCATCTGAACAGAGCATCTGTAACCTGCTTGACACAAGTGTGGACAGCTGATTGGGAGATACCGCAAAGATCACCCAACGAGCCCTGGAAGAAGCCTGAGGCATAGAAGTGGAGGGCAACTGTGACCTTTAGAGCCACTGGCATGGGGTGTCCACCCACACAGTTAGGGGAGATCTCAGGGCCAATCATCTGACAGATATAGTTGACTATCTCCCTTGAGAGTCGGAGCCTCCTTTGGCACTGCACCTCAGTCATACTGAGGTAGCTGCTTCGCCGCCTGTATACGAACTGCCGAAGGGTCATGAGGATTCGAAACATCAACTGTTTTCTTCTCCACTGATGCTGCCAGACCTGCTGAGTTTTTCCAGGTAATTCTGTTTTTGTGTTAAAAATAGGGAAACCTTGCTAAAACTATACAAGGCACTAGTTAGGCCACACCTAGAATACTGTGAACAATTTTGTTCCCCTTATCTAAGGAAAGATATACTGGCATTGGCGTCAGTCCAGAGAAGGTCCATTAGGTTGATCCTGAGTATGGAGGGATTTTCTTATGAGGAGAGGTTGAGTAGGTTGGGCCTGTACTCATTGCAGTTTAGAAGAATAAGAGGAGACCTTATTGAAACATATGAACTTTCTCCCCGTCGGGCGGCCCGGTCAGGAGTGGACGCGGATCCGATCACCTGCGTGCTGTCATTTTATGTGGGCGGGCCAATTAAGGCCCACCCAGCATGACGCGCACCCAGAAGCGCTCAGCGCTACCTGTGTGCCCGGGGGGAGGAGGGAGAGTGCGAAAGAGCGCAGAAATTTCCCTGATGCACGGAGCTGCCTCAGGGAGATTAATTTCGTCATGAAAAATGGAATTTAAAAAATTCAGATATGTCCCCTCATGTGACAGTGTCACATGAGCTGGGACATGTTTATGAATTGTAATAAAAGCTTTTATTTAAGCTATAAACCCTTCATGAAACCTCACCCCACCTGTGGATGAGGTTCCATGAAAAATGCGAAGGCTGCCTGGGCCCTTCTCCTGCCCACCAACCTTAAGGTTGGATGGGCTGCTCTGACAACTACTTTAATTAGATGATTAACAGCCTTAACAAGCCTTTGACAGTTTGGCGGGCATGCAGCCAACTCCAGTGCGTGACCGCCGACCAGAAGGTCAGAATGATGTGCGGTGACATCAGGTCAGACACCCGACATCACCACGCGTCATTTTATGCATCGGCGTGCGAAACCCGCCCCTGCACGCCGAGCAGAAGACTCTGGCCATAAGATTCTTAGGGGGCTTAACAGGGTAGATGCTGAGAGGTTGCTTCCCCTTGTGGGTGAGTCTAGGACCAGAGGGCATAATTTCTGAGTTAGGGGTCGCCCATTTAAGACAGAAATGAGGAGGAATTTCTTCTCTCAGAGGGTAGTGAATCTTTGGAATTCTTTAGCTCAGAGGGCTGTAGATGTTGGGTCATTAAGTATATTCAAGGCTGAGATAGAGATTTTTAATCAGTAAGGGAATCAAGCGTTATGGGGAAAAGGCAGGAAAGTGGGGCTGAGGATTGTCAGGTCAGCCATGATCTCATTGAATGGCAGAGCAGACTCGATGGGCCGAATGGCCTACACCTTCATGTGTCCGAAAGAAAATGTTGGCTGTGTGCGGCCAGTTTGTTTACATTATGTTTTACATTTCGGATTGCTGCGTGGCTGCATAGCAGCGTGGCTGCACACAACTGCAGCTTAAAGGGAACATTGGTCTGATCTAAACTAAGTTTGCTGACTTCATGTTAATCTTTAATGTTGAGTATTATGTCAAATTGTAACAAATGGCCAATGCTGATTTACTGTGATAGACCTGCACTGTCAGTTCAACATTAGATATTAATCCTGCCAGTTAAGAATATTCATCTAAGTGCTTTGTACATCTTTACTATTTAACATAAAAATTCTACCAGTGATATTAACTTAACTGTTTTAATAAAGAATGCTATTTCATGATTTCATTGCCTAACTTCATCTTCATCTTCATCTCTGTCGCTGTTTGCCCAAGACTGCCAGGAACTCCATTGTCAGTGCTCTATTGGGAAAGGGTCTCCCACCCCATCTCTCTTTCAAGAAGAAAGGTTAGTCATTCACTGAGTCTTCTGGTCTTCTAAATCGATTGTGCCAAGTTTATTACAAATTGGACTATTTAATGTAAAACAGTTCAAGCATGCAAAATTTCAACAACAAATACCGTAAATCATGACATATAAGTCAGCTTGGCATATAAGATAACCACATTTTTCTGGCCCCAAAAATCATGTTTTTGCATACTTGATGTATGCGTCAATCCCCCTTTTCCGCTACAACATGCTATGCTCACATTATTAGTCAGCCTCAATTTTTCACCCCACAAATGCATGTTTTATGGTTGTAACTGGGCACAAGGGGTCAAGCAGGCGATTTGGGTTGTGTTGCAAAGATGTGCAGGAATTTAAGACACACTCACTCTTTGAGACAGATGCTGATGACATTTCAAAATGGCGAGCACCCACGCGCATGTTGGCGACTCACTTTTATACTTGGTGTATAAGTTGACCTCTATTTTTGGAGTTATTTTTCAAGGCTTCAAAGTTCGACTAAGATACTGACAACTGCAGTACTTTTCTAGACATGGATGATTAATTCACAAGGTTTTTTTTTTGATGAAGAGCTAAAGTGAAGGGGATAACAATTTGTTTAGTGCTCTTTAATTAAAATTCCTTAAAAGGGTTGTGGGTTCATCAATCCCAGTTTTCTTAAACTGCCTATTTATTAAGCTCATGAGACATGATCAACAATTCATACAACAATGCCAGAAACTGTAAAAATCACCTTGGCCCTCAATTTCGATGTATCTGGCTTTATTCAGTCCAGCAATGGTGACATCTGCAGCCTCAACCAGTTTGTTATCCAAAGATGTGTCAAGGAAGTCACAGGTGAATTATTTAACATTGTCAATGACTTTCTTCAACTTCTTCATTAATCAGCAACAATTACATGAATACAATTCTGCAGATCTTTGGGCTTTCACCATGTCACTGATTGTACCCATGTTATGATGTAGGCCCCCCGTGTGCAATGCTATTCCCAATCTGAGTCAGTAAGGATTTTAGTGGCAGTGTCAAAGCTGGCATGTGGTCTGTAGCTCAGAATAATGCAAGGCATCCCTGATTCTTTCAAATTGCTGCCATTTAAAGGCTGCATCATACCCATTTGAAGGGAAGGAAAAGTAAAGGGTTAGTTCCCAGGAGAGCAGAGCTACATGCAACATACTTTGCATCAAACCTGACAGAAGCAAAATGAAAATACACCGAAGCTCATCCTACAACCATATAGCTGGCGAACATAACATTTTTATCTTAAAGCAGTACTTCAGATGTCTTCACTGAATGGGGACTCCTCAGTATTTTATTATTAACTGTTGACTGCTATCTGCTCCTGAACTGTAGCCTGCAAAAAAAAGCCTCAGGGCTATCAACCTGATACTGATGGAAAAACAAAAAGATGGAAGTGGAACCGGCAATGCAACATTAGTACCTGGCATTAATTATAGATGGTGCCTTTTGAGTGCCAGAGCTGCCCAATTTCAAAGCTGCAATCCATGTTAAGAAATTGGGTTTGTTAGTGTTCTCTTTGGTGCTGCCTGTGCCCTTAGAGCTTGAAAATGGCATCCATAGTGAATGTGCATGCTTGTGGAGTGAATTGCGCGGGCATGATATTTGTCAGGGCATTAGCATGGACAGAGTAAATTTTCGCCGGCAATATGCAGAGTCGGCATGTCATGACATCAATTAGCATGCAACACTGATCTGACTTTAATGGTGACATTTTGGAGCTCAATGTTCCAGCTAATGGCCTCTTTTAACCACCCATAGCTGAACATCTGTTCTGATCAGAGCAGGAAAGACCCCTACCATCTATTTAAAGGGATCATCAATAAGTTACAGGTTGGTTGCTCTGCATGTTGCTATGATTTTACAAGTGTTTGGTGCTTTGCATAGTTGCTTCAATTTGCAAAAGTCTACAGGGTGTAGTGTGGCAGTTGTTGATGGACTTTTTGATGACATTAAGGTTTCTGCTCAAACCATTTGCTTCCAGTGTACCAGTAGGAATTCCCCTTGGAATACTGCATGACTTGGGAAATGAACAGACACCACATAGAGCAAATCAAGCTAGTGAAAGAAAGAGAGGGAGAAGGGCTCACGGCAGGAGAGCAGGTCTGTTTAGAGTTTTCAATTCTCCTACCTGACCCTCAGCATGGAACAATATGTGAGATGTCTGTACTTCCTTAGGGTCATCCTCATGCTATGGGTGGTTAAAAGAGGCCATTAGCTGGAACATTGATCTCCAAAATGTCACCATTAGAGTCAGATCAGTGTTGCATGCTAATTGACGTCATGACATACTGACTCTGCATATTGCTGGCGAACATTTACTCTGTCCATGCTGCAGCCAAAACTCCAACCTCAGGGCAGGGAAAGGACTGCATTGTAAATGACTGTAGTGACCGTGGCAATGGACTTTTATGGGTCTGGCTCCTTTCTGGCTGCAGCTACAGATATTTGCAATGTCTCATAGTTTGGCATCCACTGTCGCGAAAGGGGAGTTACCAAAGCTCTCTCTATTTAATTATATGTCAATCGCTTTAGCCAGAGACATTCAGACAAAGCAAGTGTCATACATGTGGCTTCGTTTGGATTGCAGGCTTCCCCATGGTGCAGAGTGACATGGACTATCCATACAGTAAGGGTATTGGCAGAGTAGTAGTGGTGGGAGAACAAATGCTGTCACCCTGAGAGAGGACAGCTGGTTTGTATTTCAATGGAGCCACTGCTACTTTCCCATGACGAAGCCTCAGCAATTCTAATAATCTGTTGGGTGACAGATTGCTGGACTGCTCCAGCACTCTGCAAGCCATCACACACTGCTACCTTGATGGTAGCATGCTGTCCTTGCTGTCCTACCTGAGCTTCCATTGCAGCACTCAGATATTGAGTGGCTGCTGCTTGTTTTACAATGGAAGCTTCGAATTGAAGCATGCTGATGTTGTTGGCCATCTCTTCAATGCTGGAAAGTAGGCTCCAAGCTCTGTGCAAAGCCCTGTGGCAAGTTGATGCTGAACATTGACCGCAAGTTTTCTGGTAGCTTTGCAATGCACCAAACATTTTATCATACATTACCATCGGCATTCTTCTATAGGCTTATCCATTAAAGTGTTCACCTGAGTCTTCTGCAGCAGAATTTGCATATAACTTCCCTTCTCCAATGAGTTGTCTATTGTGTTATCCTTTCCCCCTGCCCTGGCTGCTGTACACTTGTCTCTAATCGATCCTGTAAGACATGTTCAGTTCAGTGAACAAGCTGCTGCAAGTTTGAAATCAAGTGACTATACTGTGACTTCATCATCACCATCTCTCTGGTTTTCCTCCACTGTCTGACCTGTTTGGACCTCCTGGCTTTCTGAAAGGGAAAAGGCACAAGGATAGGGGTCTGGTGTGGGGAATTGTAGGGTGGGGGGTGCGTGGGGAGGTGGTGTGGAGGGCTTGGGTTTGAGTAAGAAATGCATGCTTGCACTATCTGAAACTTATAAATCAGAGGAGAGTACCGGATGATGCTAAGTGGGATGTGAGAAAAAAAATAAAGAAAAACTTGCATTTATATAGCGTTTTTCATGATCACCAGGTGCCTCAAAGCACTTTACAGCCAACGAAATACTTCTGAAGTGTAGTCACTGTCATAATGTAGGAAACACAGCAACCAATTTGCACACAGCAAACTCTCAAAAACAGCAATGTGATAATGAACAAATAATCTGTTTTATGGGGCAGAATTTTGCCCTTGATGGACAGGCGGGCCCCACTGGCTCGGCAGCGGGCAGGCAGCTAATCGTCGCTGCCGAAACGGGCCCCGCCGCCATTTTAAGTGGGCAGGCTAATTAAGGCCATCCCAGCGGGCCGCCCGAAGGGAAGCACTATGCACTTCCTGTGCGGGGGGTTGGGATTCCCCAATTGTCAGAGTGCGCTCTTTTGTGCATGCGTGCGAAAGAGCGCTTATCTCCCTGAGACTAAGTGCTGTCTCAGGGAGATCAGTGAAAGGTTTATAAACTTCAAAAATAGAAAAGTAAAAAAATTAACATGTCCTCCTCATGTGACAATGCACACTAGACAGGACATGTTAATAAAAAGCACAGAAACTTTGTTAAACTTTTTAAAAAACAGATATGAAACCTCATCCCGCCGGTGGATGAGGTTTCATGTTTTTTCAGAAGCCTGCTGGGGCTCCTGGCCTGCCCGCTAACCTTAAGGTTAATTGGTTTAACTACTCTGTCAATGGCTTCAATTGGCCATTGACAGGTCGGCGGGCGGACAGCTGATTTCGCTGTCTGCCCGCCTTGCTGAATATTTAAATAGGGCGGGATGACGTCGAGGGTTCCGATACATCCCGCGTCATTTTTGCATCGGCGAGCGGGCCCCGCCCCCAGCTCGCCAACGGAAAAATTCTGCCCATGATATTGATTAGGTATGAGGACACCATCATCTTCGAAAGTTTCGGCCCTGTCACTAGCCATGACCTCAGCAATGCGCATCCCAAAAATGGCCAACGTTATTGCCCCATTGGGTTAGGACATGCAAGCACCCCATGTTCTCCTCTTGTTTGCTCTTGCTGCCACTGCTTGTGTGTCACCTTATCCGGCAAGAGAGAGGGATACGTAACTATGAGTATCGTGCAATTTTCTTGGTTAACGTGACTACCATGGTTAAATAGCTGCCGGTATGTACAAGATGAGAGGTGTGGGTGCGAGGCTTACTGCAGTGTTCAGTGTGTGAGGATGAGGTGAAGCTATGGATGTTAGGTATGGTTCCTGATTGATAGAGATTGTTGGTAAGTGAGTGATGGGGATGTTCTGAATTGAGTGATGCACGAGGCTTGTGTTGCAGTTAGTGGGATATGACACTTGACGATGCACTCACTGTCCTTGACCACTTATGTGACATCACTGAACTTCTTGCAGCATTGCATCCAGGTCCTTGGGCTCGACCCCTAGCATTGACCTCCACGACTATCTGCTCTCATCGCCTTCCGAGCCTGTGTCTAAAGGGTCTCAGCCCCCTGCAGATGCAGGACACCTCTTCTCCTTTCTGCCTCCTCCACCTACACCACATGGACTGCAGCGGTTCAAGAAGGCAGCTCACCATCACCTTCTCAAGGGCAACTAGGGATGGGCAATAAATGCTGGCCCAGCCAGCAAAGCCCACATCCTGTGAATGAATTTTTTAAAAACCTAGACCTCTAGTGGAGTGCTTGAAAACCTAGGAGCCTATTCGGAAATGCTCAGCACAATGTTCACAATCCAATCTTTGAATTAATTTTGACTCTAGTAATCGTGCTATTGAATTGTGTGCAACATCTAACATCTAATTTCTTACTTCTTCTAAGTGATTCTTTTCTTGAAGGGCTAGCTGTGCTGCTGGATGTCCAGCTTCCCTGGGAGATTGTTTGGCTGCAGAGTTCCCTGACAGACTGCTGGGCTTCTGCAGATTACAGACCTCCTAGTGCTGTGCACTGTATTACTGTTGTGGCTGTACTTGCCAAACTATTTTCAGGCATATCTGCTGACATTTGCACAGGGATTTGCCATCAGCTTTACCACCTAACCAACTCAATCTATGATCACTGCTGTGGGGCACTCCCACAACATCTCTTATTCCGTCTAAGAGGCAGGCATGGGGTCTGAGAATCTCTACCTCAAGACTGTTACTAGATAATCTCCCAATATGGCAAAGCTAGCCAAGGATGCTTTTGAAGATTTGAGCCCAAAGCCTCTGAAGAAGCATTCTTGAGAGATGCAGCTACTGTGCCTTTGATATGTGCCACTGAGGGTTCCACTGCTGATGTCACAGGAGTTGCCATATGCTCCATGGCAGACTGCAGTGCAGGTGAATCTTTCATCCATGACTGCAGAGATTGTGTTAAGTCAATCTCTATACTGCCTCTTTGGACGTAGCAAAGTATTTTACATGAAGTGTCATTGTAGACAACCCTGCTCAGACATTGATCTCTATTTGCAAACAGTTTTTGCTACCTGGATCCCAAGAATGGCAGAAATCATGCAAGACTTTTAGCTAGTTGCCCAAAGTCAGATATCTGCTATGACTACTTACTTCTCCCCACCAATTGTACTGTGACCCATTCTATACTTCCTTTTCAACCTTGCTGTCTCATGTTCTTGTGAAAGTGTGCTGGTGCTCATCAGAGGTGGCATCTCTGATACAAGATATTGTGAAGTGCAGTGTTCCTCAGGAATATTGTTATAACTTGACATTTCCATTCCTAAGAAAAAAGAAGAGAGCGATATATCATGCTGGCTGAAATACCCTTTTCAAGCATTGCTATCACTGAATGATGCTTTGATGTTATATAAGGTGATATGGACAACCATTTGGAAGAACATTCCATGATATGATCATGGGGGCTAGCATTTAGTGAAAGAGAAGCCTTGAACACCACTTTTCCTCAAGTAGCTCAATGGTCTCCTTATACGAGGACAGGGTTTTGAAATGCTTAGCTTCTCTGATGGGTTTGCTTCTATAACACCATGACCTTCAGGCAGAAAGATAGGGACTGATTTCAAGTTGGACCAGGTTTCAAGGAGATGGGGAGGGAGGCAGTTGCTGACATAAGTTTCAGACCCAGAGTTTATAACTTCCAGGCCTAATTTAAATGTCACTAGTATACTTCCTACTATCCAAGTGTGAAAAGATGCAGAGCAGCTGCCAGCAGGCAAAGGCTGGATGGATCTTGGCCAGGAATGATGGGGAAGGGGTTTTGGGGGAGTCTCACATGAGGGAAGGGAGATATTTCCTGGATAGGGGAGGCTATAACTTTGATTGTGGTTGCCAGAGTGGCCACACAAAGGAAATTATTTGGATCTGCTGGAAGGTATCTTTGTCCTTTAGCCCAGTGAGGAAACCACAGCAACTTTCTGGCTCAGATCCCAGTTAAAACGTCGTTGGGGTCCCATTGATGTCAGAAGGCCCCAGTTAGCATTTATGCACAACTCCTGCCTAAGTCCTATGAACATTTGATCTGCCACCAAAACCTTCTAAAAGCATGCATTGTGCTGGTTATCTTATGCACTGGTTAGCAGAGTTCACCAATCTGGGCAAAGTTTCTTGCCTTTCTTTCCCGGTCAATGCTTGTCATGAGGAGCAGTGCATTTTCCATACCATAACAGATTAGGTCCGAAATATTTTTCTGAATCTTTCTTCTGGGCTGTCAGATTTGATAGTTGGGGAAGTGGCTTTACAATTTACTCTTCAAGTCCTCCAAGTACTTCTGGGAAGGATAGCAACCTATGCCACAAATGTATTCCCTTTGTTCACTCAGACCAGGCTTCCAGGGTTCATCATGAAATGTTTGCTTCTCTCCATCTGACAAAGCATTGCGTAGCAAGATTTCATCAACAATTGCTTCCCAACTCTATACTGTTGCTGCATGGCTGTTTATTGTCATTAACAGTGCTAACTCTAATTGTTAATTGTCCCACTCCTCTGTGTGGGAGGTAAAGTGTATGATATATTAATAATCTATAGCACAACAAAATGAGGAGTTAATGAGCATTCATTGTATTGCTTAAAAATGTATGTAATACTCAGTTAATTCTTGATCTGCATACTAACTTACAATTTCCAGGCTGTATCTATACCCTCTCTCTCTCATATAACTATATGGATACAACGTTTGCATATTCTTACTTTGAGATTCCAACAGATGCTTTGAGACAATTAGAAAAGTGTCAGGTTACATTAAACAACTTCAAGTTCTTAAGCTTCTTTTTCACGTAGTTAACGGGTTTGGAAGCTCTTTTACGTTACTTTGCCAATATTGCTATAGTAAGCCTTCCCAAATAAATAGCACTGCCTTGGTTCTAACAATGCCAGTTCCTGGATTCAACCATTCCTTTGTTTTTTGCTAGTGCGTTTTTAGCATTAAGCAAGTATTTAACAACTTTTAAAAAAAGCGTTACCAACTCTCAAACTTTGAGCCTCCACAACTGTAGCAGTTTTTTAAAAAAAAAGACGTAGCCACATGACCAGATTGGGAGTGAAAACAAAGCACACTCAAGGGGCAGAATTTTACGACCCCGTTTCGGCGGGGACGGGGCCGTAAAGTGTGGCGAGCCATTATAAACCCCATTGACTTCAGTGGGAACGTAAAATCCTGCTGCTGTAAAGCTGCAGGCTGGACAAGGAATCTGGACAGATGTGAGAAAAGTTGCTGCAGGGCATTGGACCTTTCACAAAAAGAACCTTAAGAAACAAAAGAAAATAATATCTGCATAATCCAAACACACTCCCTCAAAAAACTCAAATATTAACTCAACCTGGAAATCATCAGGGATATTCCCTTTAATCATATATTGAGAATTTAAATAGACCTTGTTTTGCTAAGGAGATGATGAGGAAATGTTTTTGTAATGAATATTGAAAAAAATATAGGTATGAAGATGAAAATGACAAGCCTTTAGGCCTAATCAGTCTATCCCTTTTTGACCCTAACCCCCAATTTACCATGGTGTCCCTCAATCCCTAATGCATCCATCTATTTCTTGAACTAATTTTGATTTTGAACTGCTAGCACAGAGCTTCAACTCTAATAGATAGAAACATTTTGGAACCGTGTGGCTGAAGTCGTCCTATAATGCATGCTCCCAATAGGCAAGGCTCCAAGCTGGATGCACTATTTTTATAAACTCACCAAACACTCTGTCCAGTCTATGGACTTTGGCAAGTCAATCCATTATGAAAAAAAATCTACCCCACATTCCTTCTTATTGTAAATTTTCCAATTTATAATTTGATAATAACAAAAAGTCATCAATTGACATCTGATTTGCATCATTGCTAAGTTAAACAATTCAGTTTAATACTTGCCACTCTTATGGAAAACTTAAATATAGATTCCTATGTTTAAAGAGTATGCAGTGCAGACATTCCACAGATTGTTTGCTCAGTGAGTAATTATAAGAGCAAACACGGGATGCACAAAAATGGAAGATCATATAATCAAGTATGTTTAACTTGATGATATCAATCAACTAATTTTAATGCATTCAATATGCAAAAAGTCATAGGTAAATATGAGATTTCTATTAGCATGGAAGGGAGATTAAAATTAGCCCTAATATGTGTTTAATGTTGGATAGCAAAAGTTTTAATTTCTTGTGTGGTAATAAAGATCTCCAAAAGAATCTATTTAGCATGCTGTGATCTGACTCCAGCCTTCTAATCATCTCTCCTTCCCTTCTCACTCCTCAACCTGTGGCTTCATTAGTTGTGCTTTCTGCAATTTTCTCCCTAGACCTCAGTCCCTTTAAAAAAAAAATCTCAAAACTCAGAGCTTCAGTGAAGCTTCCTGCTCCTGCTCCTCACATTTTTCCTTTCCGGGTGTGCAGCCCTTTCCAAAGCCTATGTGTGAAGGACATGGGATTTTTTTTTTCCCCCCATTAAAAGGAAATTCAAGCTCTTATAATTATTTGTTCCCTTCATTTAATCTTCATTTACAACTCCATGAGGGGTCCTTCACCTGCTTTGCTCTCTTCCACTGCACTGTAGTCTAGTTATTCAAGCCAGTTAAGGAAGGTTTTGAAAATTATAACTCCCTGATCCGCCAAGGCAATCTCTATTATTGATGCTTGACTTACTGTTTTCCACACTTGATGGTTCTTGAGACTTAGCAATAGAGGAATTAGGTTTTCCATGGTTCATTTCTCTCTCTCTTTAATAACTTCAAGCTCAACTCGAACCAAGCATTTATTGGTTTCTTTATTGAAACAGTTAATCAATATTGCATTGTTTTGCTGTTCCACGACTCGGGAAAAAAAACAAAAGCTTCTCATCTGTTCCCTCACTTAAGATGTGGGCATTTTAGGCCTGTTCCCTCTGTTCTGTGTTCCCAGTTGAAGTTATAGTCTTTTTTGCATCTACTTCATCTATGCTTTCCATCATTTTAAAGACCTGAGTTATATCCCTGCTCAAACTATTTTTTTCCCAGTGACCTAGTGCTACATCATGTATTATTTGTCATTTAAGCTATTAAACTTTTTTTCATTAAACTCAACTCATCTGACATTCTCATTATTATTAAGAGCTGCTACCAGAGAAGAAATCACTCAGATATAAAATGCTCATTTGATCATTTTTTTGTTCTAGCTGCATAATGATATTCCATGACATGAGCTATTAATGTCTAATCAATTTTATTGTAACACAAGGCAATAACGCTGGGAATAAGATTGACACATGACCATTTAATCACTACAATGAGTTCCACTTATGATCAGCAGTTGTACCAAACAGGACAGAGGTTTACATCCATAAAGGCTGTGACCTATCAGAGCGTTAAGTCCACCACACACACTGCGCCATGAGAGGTGGGGCTTGTGACCTTCCTGCATTAGTTTAATGCCAGAAGAGCCTAGATTCCATTTCTCTAGCACATTCAGTTTTTAAAAGAATAGTGCTTTATTGCCTGCCCATGAGTCTAGTGTGCTTAAGACAGATTGCGAGTGATCCAGCCGGTAATCCCTTACAGCCCATCTCAAATGGCATCACCTGCTGATAACAGCCCCAAACTTCCATTTCACCTTTAGATCTGTATACATCCTAACAGAACTTAAGTGCGCAGCTTCCAGACCATCCTCCCATGGGTAAGTAGTTGTCTAATCAGCATTCTTTTCCTGGTTGGGCTCCACAGCACAAGGTCCAGATGAAGGTTTGTCCAAAATGTTTAGCTGAAGATTGTTCACAGCTGTGTGGTGACATCCAGAGCCAGGATTAATGCTTCATGATTTCAGAACATGTTAAAATTATAACATCTCACCACTTAGAAGGAAAAAACAATTCGGACCAGTACTCTTATTTCCCAGTTTTTACTGGTCTTCCGTTTTAAGTTATACAAGAGCAGTTCTGACCAGTATTCATATTTCCCAGATTTACTGTTTTTTTTCTTCTGAGTAGTGGCAATGGGTCAATGGTGAGATTTTCAAGCTTTTTTCATGTATTGTCTGCTGTCAAAATTGATTAAAACATTGTTTAAATATAGTCAGTAAGTTGCTACCAGGAATATATATATTTAAAGGCACCAACAAGGGAATGATTAGAATTTTATGTATATGAACAGAGGTTTGTTAGGACATTGGGGGGGAGAAATTGGCTAACTGCTAAAAAGGGGCACAGAGATTTGAGATGGGCTGTGTCTGTTCATTGCATTGGAGGCAGCACAGTAAATTGCTGCTATCAGCTGCTTTACATGGTTGCTGCAATCAGCCGGCACTACCATGCTCTTCATTAGCTGTATGCATCAGCAGAGTGGCCAGAGTTAGCACTAGCTAAAGGCAGCTGGCATCTCATAAATGGGAGGTGCACTGTGGCTGCAAGAAGTGATGGCAGTCATTTAAAAAGATAACCTGTGCTGTGATACTTTGAGGAAAAGCTGAATACATGAGAGAGCATGCACCAACGTTTACAAACCCTGCACAGGTGGTCTTGGTACAAGACATGAAGAATAGGAGAGTTTATCTGTATCGGCAGGAGGCCAACTAGGTAGATGCTCAGGTGGCAGTGGGAACAAATAGCAGCTGAAGTAAATGATAGGAATGTTGTTCCAAGAACATGATGAAGTGCAGGAAGAAGTTGAATGACCTTGCACAAGCTGGCAAGGTGAGTGAATTTATCTTAAATGTTATGTCCTGCCAAATACACCACTAGCATCATCCAATGGTCAATGGCCACAGCCCCATCATCCACCCATCAACAACCTCTACCAATCAGAGCTCATCCTTTCAATTCATTTGGTTTACTTCACTCTCAGAGATATAACACTGTTGCAAGCCTCACATTCACAACTCACAGTTTACACATACTGGCAGCTCTTCCATCGTGATAGCCACAACATACTGCATAACACTCACTGACACACTTCCCTCTTATTTGCAGGAGAAGATGGTGCCTAACAGTATGGGACACCACTGAACTGGAGGAGGACAAGCGGAGGTTCATGTTTTAACATCCATAAATGAGACAATTCTGACCATCATGTTAAAAGGCATGACTGAGGCTGTGGCCACTGGCAACGCTGAAGCGATGAGTGTACCACATACCTAATCCTCCTTCTCTCATCCAACATCTCCCTCATTCCGTTGTCTCTTCTGACTGAGAAACTGAAGAGGGTATAAGTATGACATTTTTACTCTCCCACCTCCCCAACCCAACCCTTGTCTCTTTTATCATTTCAGGTATCCAAGACTGGAACCTGCCCAAACAAAGGAGGAAGACGAAGAACAAAGTGAAGATGAACAGCACTGGTCATTTGCCCTTATACTTGCAGCTACTAACTCAGAGACTGATACTGCACATATTAGCCAGGGAACGGGGAAAGGAGAGTGCAGGTGTCAGCTCATTGAAGGGAGAGGTTGCACAATAATTCTGCTGCAAAGGACTCAGATGTGTACTTCAATGGGCCATTCTACAGAAGGAGCTTGGTGCTTTGGAAAGCCTGCCAGAAAGCCTAAGGTAAAAGCAAAAAACTGCAGATGCTGGAAATCCAAAACAAAAATAAAAATACCTGGAAAAACTCAACAGGTCTGGCAGCATCTGCGGAGAGGAACACAGTTAACGCTTCGAGTCCATATGACTCTTCAACAGAACTGTGTTCCTCTCCGCAGATGCTGCCAGATCTGCTGAGTTTTTCCAGGTATTTTTATTTTTATTTTCTGCCAGAAAGCCTGCTTAATGTTAAAGAGCATGAAGGAATGCAGCACCAACTCAGTACAAAGCTTTGCGTAAAGCATAGAGCTCATCCTTTCCTACAGGAAAGGGTGGTCACCTCTATCTGCAGGCCTGTGGAACCCAGCATTGTGCAGTGTCTAAAGGTCAATATCATAGTTTTTTTGCAGCAGCTGCTGCTTCCATTGAAGATCTGTGAGCTGCAGTGGATGCACAGATTGCTGCCCTCATGGTTCTGGATGTCAGTGTTCAAAGGGGTTTCCATGGCCTCATAGCAGTCTCCAACAGATGACTAGGATTGCAGAGGCACTACCCCGGGAGAGGCTGTGACTCCATGGTGCATGAACCTACCATCCTCTGTCAAGGAGCCAGCATTTCTATTCTCACCCCTAGCACTCCACTAGTGCCTTTGCTGTTGTCAGGCAGCCAAGACTGCTGCAGCTCAGGTTGCATGGTGCAGTCTGCAGTCAGCAGTCAGGCCTCCTAGGCCCAGAGCTGCTCGAGGTCAGCTGCCAGGGTCATCTCCAGGGTCATCTACAGTGTCCTTCATTAAAGCTCAGCTGCCTTATACCACCTACTACTGGGCAGCTACTGGAGAAACACCTCACAGGAGCATTAGGACAGGCAAAGGCACATATGATGCAGGCACTAGGGAATTGCACAAGAGCGATTAGTTTAAATTTGTATGCATGATGAATAACTTTGGGTTGAAATATGGATTTTCTGATGATTTCTATTTTTGGCATTGACAGAAAGAGAAAATTGAGAAGATCAATGATAGAGGAAAGGTAAGGAGTGTGGGAGAATTGGTGAATGAGGAGTTATGGTTGAGGTTATTGCTGTCATTCAGTAATTACTTCATTATGTAGTGCCCATTTTGCAGCCTCTTCTTCTTCCTGTTCTTCCACTTTCTACTGCACTTCCTCTTGCTCCACACCCTTGCTCCTCTTTAGCTTCTCATCTGATAGGTGGTGGCAGTGATTGTCCCTACATAATGAAGAAGTGGTCCAGTGTGCAGAAAACTACCTTACATCCTGATGGCCACTCAGCTGAGTCCAGCAGACTCCTCCAGCGCAGTCCAGGTAGTGGAAATATTGCTTGAGGACACCAATGGTGTTCCTTGTGGCAGCATGGGTCTAGTATCATAGCCACGATTTTCCACTTCAGTTTGTGGCAGGCGTCATAGCAGGCGAGAGCGGAAAATATCGGGGGAGCAAAGATCGGTTTCACAACATCGTAAAACCAGTTTGCAATCGTCCGCTCCGCCCATCAATGGCAGGCCGCAGTTCCCGCCACCACATGTCGGGAACCTAATTTCAATACTTTAGCATCTAATTGTAAGCCCTACTCACTGGCATCATCCCCTCTCTCAGGATCATGAGCTCTTTTACAACGGTGCATAAGCGACATCCAGCTGGCGAACTGCACTTTGCTCGGGACTTCAAGGTCTGTTTGCCTACCTTGCTTCGGGCAGCAATCGCAGCCAACAGCACCAGGCTTCGCAGGCAGCACCACATCACTTTCAGGGGAGGGCTCACAGGCAGGTCTCCACCTACTAGACCAGTGGCTGCAAGGCTAGGGCTTACTTGGGGAAGGGGCTTTTCCCAGGGTGTGTGTGGAGGCACAAGTTCATCTGTGCAAGTGGGCTCAAGATGGTGAGGGCTGAGGGGGTAGTCTCCAGAGGAGATGAGGCCAGATGGATATGTGAGGGTGTGTATGAGAGAGTGAGTGGTGATGTCCCTTGAGCTGGCAGTGAGTGAGATGCCAGTGAATTTGTGATGGGTTTGAGAGTTTTTTTTTATTCTTTCACAGGATGTGTGAGACACTGGCTAGGCCAGCATTTATTGTCCATCCCTAATTGCCCTCAAGAAGGTAGTGTGCTGCCTTCTTGAACCACTGCAGTCTGTGTGGTGTAGGTACACCCAAAATGCTGTTCGGGAGGGAGTTCCAGGATTTTGATCCAGTGACAGTGAAGGAATGGTGATATAATTCCAAGTCAGGATGGTGAGTGGCTTGGAGGGGAACTTCCAGGTGGTGGTGTTCCCATGTGTCTGCTGCCCTTGTTGTTCCAGAAGGTAGTGATCATGGGTTTGGAAGGTGCTGTCTAAGGAGGCTTGGTGAATTGCTGCAGTGCATTTTGTAGATAGTATACACTGCTGCTCATGTGCATTGGTAGTGGAGGGAGTGAATGTTTGTAGATGGGGTGTCAATCAAGTGGGCTGCTTTGTCTTGGATGGTGTCAAGCTTCTTGAATGATGTTGGAGCTGGTGATATTGGATCTGCACTTGTCCAGGCAAGTGGAGAGTATTCCGTCACATGCAATCGGTTAGCGCGCGGTACTTATACTCCTGGCTTGTGCCTTGTAGACGGTAGACAGGTTTTGGGGAGTAAGGAGGTGAATTATTTGCCACAAGATTCCTAGCCTCTGGCCTGCTCTTATAGCCATAGTATTTATATGGTTAGTCCAGTTCAGTTTCTGGCCAATGGGATTCAGCGATTGTAATGCCATTCAATGTCAAGGGGCGATGGTTAGATTCTTTCTTGTTGGAGATGGTCATTGCATGACACTTGTGTGGCACGAATGTTACATGCCACTTGTCAGCCCAAGTCTGGATACTCTCGAGGTCTTGCTGCATTTGGATATGGACTGCTTCAGTATCTGAGGAATCACAAATGGTGAACATTATGCAATCATTAGCAAACATCCACACTTCTGACGTTATGATGGAAGGAAGGTCATTGATGAAGCAGCTGAAGATGGTTGGGCCTAGGACACTACCCTGAGGAACTCCTGCAGTGATGTCCTGGAACTGAGATGATTGACCTCCAACAACCACAGCCATCTTCCTTTGTGCTGGGTATGACTCCAACCAGCGGAGAGATTTCCCCCTGATTCCCATTGACCCTAGTTTTGCTAGGGCTCCTTGATGCCACACTTGGTAAAATGCTGCCTTGATGTCAAGGGCAATCACTTCCATCTCACCTCTGGAGTTCAGCTCTTTTGTCCAAGTTTGAACCAAGGCTGCAATGGGATCAGGAGCCAAGTGGCGAAACCCAAACTGAGAGTCAGTGAGCAGCTACTGCTAAGCAAGTGCTGCTTGATAGAATTGTTGATGACCCCTTCCACAACTTCACTGAGAGCTTAGAGTGATGAGATGGTTGCCTTACCCTGGCAGCACGGATGAGATCATTCATCCTTTTTCTGCACTGGATGGCCAACCTCTTTGGTGCAGTGTTGGCACTGACACCGCCTCCCAAGCTGGAGTGGTGAGATTTCTGGGTCTCCTGTGGCCACAGCAGTGTGGAGGGCATCATGATGGGCCTCCAAAAGGCATTCCAGGGACAGATCACTGAACTCTCCTTGGCTTCCTGGGCCATGTCTTCACCGGAGCAATCCTGGGCTGCAAGCATTGAGAACCGTGTGCACAGCTGCAGTTTAGATATGACACCCGTAGTGAGGAAATACTGAGGTAACAGTGTGCTGGGCGATTCAGAGGCTGCCCGCCAGCGATTCGGTATGTATCCTGTGGCTGCATGATTAATGAGGTGGGAAGCAGATGATACACCCTTTCGGCTGGCGGGAAAAATATCTTTCTTCACGCCTGCCACTGCATTTAGTGCAATTCAGAGAAAATTCCAGCCTATGTCTGCTGTAAATGTGAGAGTGGGTTCTGGACCAGAGTCTTGAGCCATGTCATAAACTTTGTCATCCAGCAATCAGCCTTTGGCTTGCTACGTAGTGTCAAATACGGGTGTCACACAAGGTTGCAGCAGAATGAAGTAACCATGACGACTGTCGTATTGAAGGTGTGCTGCCTGTGAACGCACACCCAGTGCACAGTGAGGACGACCCTTTCAGTTCATTAAAATGTTCCAGTTGACATGAGGAACATGCAAGGTAGTGTGTGTGCAACCACATCCTGTACCATGGGGAAGCCTGCAATCTATGTAAACCTTTGAGCTTGCTCCACCTGTTTGTCTCTGGTGAAAAAGAGAATTAGATGAAACTTTCTGTGTATGGAGAGTCTCAGTGACCTCCTTTATGTAGCAGTGCGCTGCAAACTGTGAGGCGGTGCTTACATCTCAGCTGCAACCTGGAAGGAGCTGGGGGTTTAAACATTTAATGGCCACAGTCAGTTTGAAAGCCACAGGCAATGCAATCCTTATGCTGGTTTAAGGTTGCAAAGCAGACAGCAGATTTCAGCCACAGATTCTTCAGTGAAGTAAAGATGAAGGGTCATACGGACTTGAAACGTCAACTGTATCCCTCTCCGCAGATGCTGTCAGACCTGCTGAGTTTTTCCAGGTGTTTTTGTTTTTGATCAAAAGGTTGCAAGCACATCTGGATCATTATTTTCGAGCATTAATCTAAAATCCAGCTGCTACAGAGCCCAATTTCTCCCCCAGAATGTCCTACCAGAAACAGTGATGGAAGTAGGACCCCCAAATCTTTAAAGAAAAGTGGATAAATAATTGGAAAATAAAAAAGTTAATAGTTTATGGGAATATTAGGTCCAAGGTCACCTGTTCATTGCAAGCATGCTACACTTACCACATACCATGTCTCAAATTACTCATAGATTTGAACCCAAAATGTTATTTTTTTGATAGAAAGAAAGGAACAGGTGACTTTGGACCTGTGGTTCTCAAAGCTCTCCACTACTGGAGTTTTCCTTACCTCATATCTAGGTCTGTTTTAGACCAATTGATAAGTTCATTACAATGATTATTTAGCAACTTCATTATCTTTATATCATGTAGTACTGTACAGTAAGGTAGAAGGTGAGCTCGATTGACCTTGGTCTTTTCTTGTCTAGCAATTCCTATGTTCCAATGATCTGGTTTCAGTCACAACCTTTGAATAAAAATCTGACTGATGTTGAGTGAAACATTCAATTTTGTCCAATATTTGTTATTAAAAACACTGTGAAAGGCTAGAGGAATAAATTAGTACCAAAGCAAAGGTTCCTTAATATTACAATTTAACCTTGCCCGCAAAAGAATCCCCTCACTGCACCTAATGACATTTTCATTGTTCACTCTCAAGTCTCTGACCTTCTCAGAATAAGACTGCTGAACCAAAGCCATTTTATCCTGAATTCACGGCAGGCTTCTGATATGCAATGTCCACAGGGACCGAGGTTGAGACTGAATCAACCCCTCAGTAATACACGTAAAAAAAAGTGAAAACACAAGGGAGTAGCAATAGTTTTTATGTCAACAAACCTGTTTCTATTTCTGCAAACTGAGCAGCAAAGGTACAAAGGAATGTTCATCAAGTGCCTTATACCATAATGCTAGAAGTTAGATTTGAATAGTTCAGATGTCCCTGGAAATTGTTTCATTCCTATGAAATTATCACTTCAAGGTACATAGAAAATTAAGTCTATGGTGCTCATGTTAATGTGCATTGAAGACTCAGAATAGATCGATGCAGCACAAAATTAAGCATCCATGAGGAGCAGCAGAATTGTATTCAACCACAATCTGTAACCTCATTGCCCGACTCTACTATGAGCCCAATGCAAAAGACAAGGCTGAAGCACTTGCAACCACCTTCAGCCAGAAGTGCCAAGTGGATGCTCCAACTCGCCCTCCTCCTCGAGGTCCCCAACATCATAAATGCCAGTCTTCACAGAATTCAATTCACTCCAGCTGATATCAAGAAATGACTGAAGGTATTGAGTGCAGCAAAAACTATGGACCCTGGCAACATCACAGCTGAATAACTGAAGACTTATGCTCTACAACTGGCTGTGACTTACCCAAGCTATTCCAGTACAGCTACAACACTGGCATCTAACTAGCAATATGGAAAAGCATCTCAAAAAACAGGACAAATCCAATCTGACCAATTACCGCCCCATCAGTCTACTTTCAAACATCTGCAAAGTGATGGAAGGTGTCATTGACAGTGCTATCTAATGGCACTTACTCAGCAATAACAAGCTCGCTGATGCTCAGTTTGGGTTCTGTCAGGGCCATTCAGCTCCAGATCTCATTACAGCCTTGGTCCGAACATGGACAAAAGAGCTGAATGAGGTAAGAAGGACTTCCCTTGACATCAAGACAGCATTTGATTGAACCCCAGTAAAATTTAATTCAATGGCAATTAGAGGGAAAGCTCTCCATTGGTTAGAGTAATAACCAGTACAAAGGAAGGTGGTTGTACACATTGGCGGTCATTCATCTCAGTCCTGGGGCATTGCTGCAGGAGTTTCTCTGGCCCAACCATCTTCAGCTGCTTATTCAATGACTTTCCTTCCATTATAAAGTTAGAAGTTAAGATATTTGTTGATGATTGCACAATGATCAGCACCATTTGCGACTCCTCAGATACCGAAGCAGTCCGTGTCCATATGCAGCAAGACCTGGACTACATTCAGGTTAGGGCCAGTAAGTGACAAGTAACATTTGAACCACTGAAGTGCCAAGCAATGACCATCTCCAACAAGAGAGAATCTAATCATTTCCCCTTGGCATTACCATCGCTGAATCCCCCCACTATCAACACCCTGGAGGCTACCGTTGACAAGAAACAGAACTGGACCAGCCATACTGTAGCTACAAGAGCAGGTCAGGGGCTCTGAATCCTGCAGTGAATAACTCACCTCTGGACTCCCCAAAGCCTGTCCACCATCTACAAGGCACAAGTCAGGAGTGTGATGGAATACTCTCCATTTGACTGGATGAGTACAGCTCAAGCAACAATCATGAAGCTCAACACCATCCAGGACAAAGCAGTCTCCTTAATCAGCACCTCATCCACCACATTTATTCCTTTCACCACCAGTGCACAATGGCAGCAGCGTGCACCATCTACAAGCTGCACTGCAGCAACTTGCCAAGCTTCCTTCGACACCTTTCAAACCCGTGACCTCTACCACCTAGAAGGACAAGGGCAGAATGGGAAAACCAGCACCTGCAAGTTCCCCTCCAAGCCACACAACTCTATCGTCGTTCCTTCTGTGTCACTGGGTCAAAATCCTGGAACTCCTTCCTTAACAGCACTGTGGTGTACTGACGCCACACAGGTTGCTGTGGTTCAAGAAGGTGGCTCACCGCTACCTTCTCAGAGGTAATCAAGGATGGGCAACAAACGCTGACCTTGCCAGCAACTCTCACATCCCAAGAACAAATAATAAAAAAAGAGGGCCAGCAGGTCCTATTAACAGTAGAGCTGCAAGTGGTTATATCAGCACATAATGAATGCTACCAGGAAAGAAAAGCAACTTTGTAAACAGTGTGCTTCTATGCAGGTGGTAACTTTGTCATCATCACAATACGACGGGCTGAATGTCCTTTTTCTACACCATAACTTTTCTATGGTTCTATTGTGTCAGAAATACAAGGCAGCGGGAATGTGCCAGAGCAAATCATCCTCCGACAACCATGAGTCTGTCTCCTGATTTATGTAGACTGGTGCCTATTTTTAAAAATTAAACCTGCAATGTGGTAGCACAGGATAGAGCATCCTTTTAACCAGATGGTAGACTTTGAAAATCAAACAATCAAATCTAGCTGACAATACATAAAACCAGACACTAAACTCTAGGTTACAGGTTCATTTCAACCAACATGGCTAGCCATATGGAATGCAATCATTTAGATGGTGCATAGCTGCTTTAAATCTTCAGGCCAGAATGAAAATATGGCACATTCAGGTGGTAAGCAAGCAATTCTTGTTACTTGCATGCTGATTTTCTCTTCTAAGATTCGCTATTTCCTCCAGCAGTGACACAGATTGTTTCATGGTGCATCATTAGGGAAGTCATATCTTGAATACTGGACCCAATTATTGGTACATTACAATCAAGAGGAAATTGCTGCATTTGAAAAGGAATCAGGTAAGAGTGAACAGTTGATTCAGGAACTTCAGATCTTTAAACTATGTAGAAAAGGTTACAGAGGAGAGAATTGGTCCAGCTCTTCAAATGGCATTGAGGCACTGATGATATAGCAATTTGTGAGCTTGCTGATTTACTATGTCAGTACATAACCAGAGGATATGCCTTTAAAATGAACAAACTCAGCTGAGAAAAGCAACTCTAGCCTACACCTCTCCACCGTGTCCCTGTGCAAAGCAATGGATATGTAGAACAAGTTTCAAAAAAACACTTTAAGCTGTATCAATTAACTCATGTAATGACAGCAGGAGCTTGCACTTTTTAGTTCTTTCCTTGGGAACAACATCTCAAAGTGTTTTACTAGAAGATAAAGACAAGAACGCAGCAATGGTGAGCAGGAAAGATAGACTATGATTGCCGTCAATGTACTTTCGAAAGGATTTTTAAGACGAGAGTGAAACAAAACAATTTTGGGGGAAAAATTTATAGAGCAGGGCATAGCGGGAGTGAAATCTGTCTCGGCTGGTAGTGCATCGGCGGCCCATTTTAGATTGTGTCCAACTTTCTTTAGCGCAATGGAAACGAAAATCAGGAGATGTGAAAACTGGACTACCAACGTCTTGTTCTACTGCCCAAGCCAGGTTTCCCTGCCAATGACTGAAGCAGAAGTTGCAAACGTGGAGTGCAGGAAGTGAAAAACAAGCAATCATCCAGGTTACAGAAGCTGAGTGAGAGAGCTGGGCTATGCAGCTCGAAGAGATAATTTTATGAGGCTCATTGCACCATTGGCCTTTCCAAGGGTCTCAACAGGAGAATCTTATTGAAGCCATGTAAGTGCAAATGGAAAAAACTGTCCATGGGAGCTGGGAATTTTCAGAGAGCCGTTTAATGTAGGGGGTCAGATAGAACAACCACCCCTGCACCCCCACTGACACCCCCCACCTCGGCCCCCATTCCTTTACTGGAAAATGGCAGAACCTAAGGAAAGAGGCAGAATCCTTGAGAAACCAAGATCCACCCCATTTTCCGCACTGAAAACAGAAATTGCTGGGTTTTCATCTTAGGCCAGACCATAATTTTGTGTTCAATATTTTTCAAGTCCATGTGTTGGAGCATCGGAAAAGATTAACTCACATTTGGAGACAAAAGAAGTCCATCTGCTCCTTGCATTTTATATGAATAAGAATATCACCCTGAGAATGGGATTGGAGTTTATAGAGAATATGCCATCTGCCCCACTACTACCTGTTCTGCTGAAATGAAGTGTGGGGAAGAGACTATTGCCTCAGGAGGCAGAGGAGACCAAGGCTGAATGGGTAAGGGTAGGTGAATATTTTCTAGTTTCTCTTAATAACCTTTGGGAACCAAGTGGCAGAACTTTCCCTCATAAGATTAAATGGAAGAAGTAGAAACCATGATGGTGTAGATTTTACTTGGTCTGTGAAATGAGCATTGTCAAGATACAAATAGGCCTTTTTCCGTTAAATGTTTGCTTATGGTCCTTTTAGTCCTGTGAGCAACTCTGCAGGTTAACACTGCAGACAGAGCAATGTCTCATATTAGTTCCTTCGGCAGAATATTCTTTATTTTCGGATACAAGAGATTACAGACAAAGTAAACAGTTGATTTACTGCTGGATGCAATTCCCAATCACAGCTGTAAATGCTTGATGTAACACTTAAATATTCAGCTTATAACAGCCAGCTATTTTAATGAGAGAATATTAATTCTAATAACGGAAAGAAGTGCAGGTCAGATGGGAAAATATCAAAACAAAGATTAAAACTCCCAAGTGCTGACCTGAATAGGATTCAGCTGTATTTTTATATGGAAGGTGAAGTGAGACAAGCAATTTGACCAATGAATAAAGCGTCAGCTGGTCATATCAGTAAGAGTTATTTAATCGGACTGAACAATTTCTTAGTGGCATGCCAACTGGTGGTGAGAGAATATTGGTAATGTAAACTTCAAATGGTTCGCAGAAACCACTTTCCTACTTCTGTTGACATTTTCTGAGAAAAGTTGTACCGGTTCATAAGGGATTGAAATAGAATTCAACAGGTAAATAATTAAACAATTCCACGGGATCTGGGCTGGGTCAGGATATGGATGGTAATAGGTCTATGTTTAAAATAGGAATGATTTAGAAGTGTGAATCTGCTGAACCTGGAAAATGATGGTCTATACATCAGAGAAGGTTCCAGTGTCTGGGGGTATTGGACCACCTGGATCCAGAGCATACAGGAAAATCAGAGCACATAACTGTAACAGATCCCATCCTGTCCAATTCTCCATTCTTTTAAGGAAGATTGGGCAGGCTTCTAACTGCCCAATTTTCCTGTGTTCACTGCTCTTTGATGATCCAGACAGAGAAACTTCACAATTTTCCCCAATAATTTGCATAGCAAATTACCTGGCCGAGTGTGTCTTGGTGCTGTGAATGAAGAGATGATGGACTGGACTGTCCTCTCAGTGCTGGTGTTTGTGTGTTGAGTTTCCATTGCCTGTGTGACTGTGCTGTTGAACCATTTACCTCTTGATGCCATGAAACGTTGAACCTTGAGTACATTAAGCTAATTATAACCTAAAGCAGGAGCGAGAGCCCTGGTAGGGTCATGATGTGGTGGCCTTCTAGTGGGAAATAGGACCATTATTAAAGGGTTTTTCAGCTTGAGCTCAGCCACTGCAACACATGATTTTCTGCAACCTTCCCATAGCCACCTGTGTTGCCTCTGAGTATCTTTCCCAAGAATAAAAGTCTATAAGCAAAGACTTTACATTCAAATCTGCACAGAGAAAATTGAAGGAAAAAGGGAAGGAAAGGAAGAATGGCTTGTATTTATATAGCACCTTTCATGGCCACATTACAGACGATTAAATACCTTTGAAGTTCAGCCACTGTTATAACGTAGGGAACATAGCAGTTTCTAGACCTGCAATGTGAAAATGACCAGGTCATCAGTTTTTAAGTTTTCAGTTCTGTTGAAGGGTCATGAGGACTCAAAACATGAACTGTGCTCTCCTCCACCGATGCTGCCAGACCTGCTGAGTTTTTCCAGGTATTTCTGTTTCTGTATCAGTTTTTAAGTGTTGGTTGAGAAATTAACATTGGCCATGAAAACAGGTAGGCCTCCCCTGCTCTTCTTTGAAATAGTGCCATGGGATTTTTTTACGTCCACCTGTGGGGGCTGTTGTAAGGTGATGGACATAGTTCGGTCTTATTAAGGTATTTGTAGTCTTAGGTAGTTCAACATAAGTATTTATTAACTACTAGAAACTACATACTTAGGTACAGTAAAGGTCCAAGCTAGAAGATGCCTCCATGCTTGCTTCTACACACAGCTCTGTCCAACACTACACTGAAGCCTAGGTGCGGGTCATGTGTACCCTTACATCACTGTGTGGACGGTACTATACTAAGTCCCATGTTAACTCTTTATGCGCCAGACCCTTACACTACAGGGGCCTTAGTTTACCATCTCATCCAAAAGCTTGTTTCTCTAGTATACATTCAAACAACAGGGTAAAAACACTGATAGATAATTTAAAATGAATACGTCACTGTGCATTGATAGTCTCTTACTGATTTAACAAAATAGCTTACAGTATTTGTAGAGTTCCCATTTAAATGTAAACCGCTATCAAACAGAGGAGAGGATGTCCCGCTGCTGTGGTCACTGGATGGCCCTGGTGAACCTACAAAATGTAAGAAACAATACAATATGTTTAGTATTGAGGAGCTGTCAAATGAGCAGGAAGAATTTAGGATTTGTTATAACCTTATCCATCAGGATGGTCACAAGTTAGTGAAGAATATGATGCCAAAACAATTTATAATTTTATGTGAAAGAACCTTTTCCCCCTTAGCATTTTAAAAGGCAAACACATTCCCAAAAAAGCCATTACAACTGTTAGACAAATATAAAAAGTCATGTATATTTGTGTAATGTATAAACAAATACAAATAAAAAGTCATACGCTATTTAGTTAATGTGTCTCATCCTCTTTTCATTTCACTTTCCCAACAATTCATTTTGTTTTCTTTCGGACATCACACTTCTGCACAAGTGAACAAACTTCACAGACATGTGCAGATAGGTCTGTGACAAGGGGCTGAATTTACAATGGTGGGGGGGAGGCTTAATGTTCGCCCCCCAACCCCAACTAAAGAGTCGGTTTAAAAAGCCTGTTCTGTACTCTGCGGTCGGCAACATCAAGGAAAGTGTGGGACTTCCGCCCATCAATGGGAGGAAGAGTCGCCCTAGGGAGCTGCTGGCCAATCAGATTGGCCAGCAGCTCTTGTAGTCCCCGCAGCCCCAGAGTTCAGCAGTGGACAGTGCTGGGACTGCAAGCTGGCCCAGGATGAAAGCCCCAGTGGGGGTTCTGGACTAGGGTAAGAATGGGATATTGGTCTGGGAGGGATCGGGTACCTTAGGGAGAGGTGGCAGAGGAGTGGGGCTGTGGGATTGCAGTGTAGGTGAGGAGGAAAGAAGGGGGTATACTATCTTCTAGGGGTGCCCCCAATGTGCAAAGGGCACCCCTCGCCCTCCAACGATAGTACTCCCTTCCCTACCCACGCACCCTTTTAAAAACTTTTTTTGAAAGAACAGGCTGCCCACTCCCACCTGGCTGCTTACACCCACTGTGTTATATCATTGGCAGCATAATATTGGTGTCAACTGGCTTCTAAATAAGCTCAATTGACTCTTAGTTATTTATTTGCATAGGTCTGAGAGGCTGCTGATTTTGGTGCTTGCCCCTGCTCAGGGGTGGGCAGGAAGGTGGTGGGCTAACTATTCCTTCTATTTAACGTGATCTGCCTGCTGAACACACCCCCGGAGGGGAGCTGTAAAATCCAGCCTAAGGAAAATGTTTCAGCTCATTACTAATATGCGACTGGATAATGATATTTTAATTTTTATGACATGAACATAATATATGTAAAATATAAGAAATGTATATTTGAGGATTACACTGGCATCTCATCAAAATCAAAAGTAAAATCATTTTCAGCTTAATTAGCTCATTTTCTGTATTCACTAAATTCTATTCAAAATACTCATTGCAAGACTTAATAGCAAATTATTCTGATGTTTTTGTGCGCTTTCAACACTTGGAAAAAATATTTAAAATCTCTTCAATCGATAGTTGGTGCTTGTGACTTCCTTGACAGGGAAAAGGCAACCCTTTGATCCGTATAATCAATAATAACATACACCCAATGTGAAAGAGAATAAAGCCCTTCTCCAGTCACTGCCAATTGCCAATTTATCAGCTAGCAAAATGACAAGTGAGTTCTAAAAACATCTGGGGTGCACTGCAATATATGTTTTGCTGCTATTCTGCAGAATGGAGTTTCCCTGGAACAAAAATTGGACATCATGCACTGTAATGTCATGGAAAAATGTCATTTAATCCCTTTTCTGACTCTGCTCATTTCTAAAACCTAGCTCATTTCTACCTGGAACCATGGAAGTTCACACCACATATGGTCATTTGGCTTACCATGTCTTTGCTATGGCAATCCAAAACTGTTTTGTCCTCTGTTCGTCACTTGCACTTCTCATTATCAAGGCTATGTGAATCTTTTGTAACATTTTCTCATGTAGATGTTGAGAGATCTGGGCCTGTTTGGAGGCCAAAATGGCATCTGATATGCATGTGCACACTTCTGCTGCAAGTCACACTGAACATCATCTTGGTGAAGGCCTGAGCATGCTGACAGCTAACATATACTGGAAGTACCACAGAGTGGGTGGATTAAAACATCAATTAGCGTACAATACTGTTTTGACACAGTGGTGTCATTTTGGAGATCAACATTCCAGCTGACACAGAGATATAAACAAAAAGCTAAAAGCTTTTCTGCCGAAGGGTCATGAAGACTCGAAACGTTAACTGATTTCTTCTCCACCGATGCTGCCAGACCTGCTGAGTTTTTCCAGGTAATTCTGTTTTTATTCCAGCTGACACCCTGTTTTAACCACACACCACATAAATGCACATTAAGCAGCAGAAAGGACCCACCACCAGTGCTATTTAAAGGGACCATCAACTATTTACAGGTTAATTGCTAGTTGATTTCTTCTGGATGTTACTTTGATTCTACAAGTGTTTGGTCCTTTCCATTTGTTTGGCTCTTTCAAGTTGCCTAAGTCTACAGCGAGTGGTGTGGCAGGTACTGAAGGAATGCTGCATACTGTACAATCTCAGCACCATGAGGGAGAAAGCATGCCATCTGAGCAGCTGAGGAGCAGCAACAGGATGAAGCAGTAGATGAGGAAAAGGAAGGGAGGAGTCAACCTCTAAAGCTCATAATGCTGACACAATTAAAGCAGAAACAGAAACAATTCCCCCACAGCCCCACACCTCATCTCCTATCTGTCACTGACCATCATAGCACTTGCTTGGCCACAATGCCAAAATAAAAACCAACACAAAATAAATGTTCCAATCCAAATGCATAAATTAAGTAAGTTTGGCCTTACATGACAGTGAACTTCCACTGCAGCACTCAGGTGTTGGGTGGCTGCTGCTTGTGCTGCATTGGAAGTTGTGACATTGCCACCAGACACTGCATGGTCCACAAGCAGGTGAATGGACTTGGCCACCACTTTCATTCTAGAAAGGATAGGCTCCAAGCTCTGTGCAAAGCCCTGTAACCAAGTTGCTGCTGGACTCCCCCATGCTTCTTGACATTAGATGCAGCCTTTCTGCCATGCTTTCCAATGCAACTAGCATTTTGCTGGCCGTAACCATTCACATTCTTCTGTCGGTTGCCCCATCAGAGTCCTTATCCGAGTCCTCTACAGTTGAACTTGCTGCAATTTCATCCTTTGGTGAGCTGGCCTCTATGTTATCCTTGACGCCTGCCCTGGCTGCAGCCCACTCACGCCAGGTATCTCACCACATGCAGATCCTTCCTCTAATCTATTGTCTAATATGCACATAGTGTCGGTTTTTGAGCTGATGGGTGCAAATGTGAAATCAAATGGCTGTCCTGTGTCTCCATGGTCACTCATTGCCTGGCCAGGTAGGACCTCTTGTGCATCTGCAAGGAAGGCACAAAAGGAAGGTAATGGTGTGGGGAGGGGAGAAAGTAAGAGGTGCATGCTTACACCGTCTGCAGCTTGTAAATCAAAAGAGAATGTGGAATGAGGGAAAGTGGGATGTGACAAAGAGGATTTGGTATGAGAATAAAGCCAGCATCGATGGTTACAGCCCTACCACAGGCCCTGGCCACAGTCATAGGTATTTCAGTAACAGCCAGCTCCGTCTCCTCTATGGGTGTTATGATACGTGCCTGTCCCATTCAGTTAACTCTTACTGCCTCCAGTTGTGTGCTACTTTGTAATGCAAGAGAGCGGGAAGTGTGTCAATGAGTATTGTGCATTCTGTTTTGCTGATGTGGTTGTCACAGTTGAATAGCTAGCAGTGTGTGCAAGCTTGGACCAGTGCACAGTGTGTAAGAGTGAGGTGAAGCATATGATTGTTAGGTGAAGCCTTGATTGATAGAGATTGTTGGTAGGTGAGTGATGGGGGTGTGATAAATTGAGTAGTGTCTGAGGCAGTGGTGTAGTTGGTAGGATATGGCATTTGAAGATGTATTCACTGACTTTGACCACTCATATGAGGCCATTGAGGTTCTTGCAACACTGCATCCAGATCCTAGGGGTTTGACTCCTGATATTGACCTCCATAGTCATCTTGTGCGTGTGCCTGAAGGGCCTCTTGTGAAAACAGGACATCTTTCCTCCTCCTCCACTATTATCTCCAGTGCAGTGCCTGAAAAATTTGAAGCCTACTCTCTTCCATGTTGTGCCTGTTCTAATATGCCTTTAAGGGACATTAACATGATATCACTGGAAGGAAAATGTGCCATTTGATCAAGTTTCACTTTTGCTTTGCGCAGAGCACACACGCATAACTCTGATGTCTTCAAACTTTATACCTACGTATAACTGTTCTTATGTGCCAAGTCTGAGTATATGAATCCACAACATGTTTACCCAATCCCTCAGGAGCGATTGGTGCCTTGTGTCGAGTACAAAAAATAGGCCCTGAAGAATCCTTCTTCGGACACCATGAAGTAGACTTCCAGTCTGGAGTATGTTAATACCAAGTCTTTATTAACAACTCTTGTACAAATGTACATATTTACAGTAGAAGGTACAGGTATGAAGCTAACCCCATTCTAGGCCTTAACCCCAAATGCGTGCATCTCCAGACTGATCCTGGCTCTGGGTCATGTGTCTCACTACTTGCTCCAGTCACAATGCACCTCCCGTTTAACAGGTGCAGGCTAGTATTAAGTCCATGCCCTTCAATTTCTGCAAAACTGGCTCTCTGTATCTATCAAACTGTCAATTCCTAGCAATTGATCAAATTCAAGCATTTTCTCTATCTGCATCTATCTCTTATTCCTCAAATGTACCAAATCTGCTATTTTGATCAGATGCTCTGCTTGTAGCTTCTGCCCCTTCACTGAATGTATCAGTTTCTCCATTTGCATTGATCTCTCTAACTTCAGCTAGTTTCCTTCCGCTTTATATATAAAAATCTCTATTTCTAACAATCTCCACATTACGATTTTGGATCCCAAACCGATGCATGCAGCTAATGAACAATGTGGTTAGCATTAGCTGCAAATAGGAATCATTGCATTGAGCAGCCTGCACAAAATGAGCATGCTGCTTGGAATACACTGAACAAGCACAGGTTAAGTGAACATCACGACTCTCACCCATTTTTGGGGGCTGTCCAGTTTATCCCCAGATAGTATGATCTATCATTGGCAATTGTTACTGCTGATTATAATTTTGGTTTCATCTGCCACCAAATCTTGCTCAGCACTATTACATTTACACTTTGTTGTATGTTCCTGTAAGTCAGAGGACAATATCCAACGCTAAACCTCCTCTCCAAACACCAGGTACCAGACAGACAGAGTGCACCCAAAGTATGCCTGAATTTGATGGAATCTGTCATTCATATGACCCCCTTGCCCTACCCCCACCACCACCACCCCACCCCCACCCCCTGCTGCTTCTCTATGGCAGGATTTTCCATTGGGAATAGGGTTCGGAAACCTAAGTGCAGCTGCAGGCCTGACAGCCAATTGACCAAAGGCTCCTTCAAAGAAAAACAAGGTTTTTCACCTTTTAAGCCTTTTCCCCTTGCTATCATCCCCCCTCATAAGCTCTGATCTGAGGGGAACTCAGGTAAAAGGTCCCATGACAGCTTTGTCAGGTGACCCTGCTTCTGGGCACGCTTGCAGGGTAATTGCAGGGCTGGAATTAATGCACCCCTTTGGCCTCATTTCCAAAGAAGTATTTAGTCTTGTTGGATCCAGTACCCTGGTTTGTTGGGGCTAAAGGATCTGGGTTGCAGGCTTGATTCGGGGTGACCGAGTTGGTACCAAGACAGAGAAGATGAGTAGACCATTCTTAGAATAAACACATTCTGTTTATTTACAAAAGGAACTTAGAAGCTACACTTATGTGTTTACAACTCAAAACTCTGTCTTTACTCTTCAGGCTCTAACTCAAGACTATTGATGACAGAGGTAGCCCGTGCTACTCTGCTATTGGGTACCAAGATCATGTGATCTTACATTACAACGTTTGTCTTAAAGGTATATTACACATTAGATTACTACAGGTCTACACTAATTGCAGGCACAAGTCCTGCCTCAATCCTCAAGGGAAACTTTAGAAACATCAGGGCAACACACTAGTACACAGATAATTAACTTGTTAGGGGAGATGTTAACCAATTAAAAGTAACAATTACAAAAACATTGTATAAGTGCAAATTGTTACTTGTACAAGGTTTAATGAAGGTAAATTAACCTATTGACTGAGCATTTTATTAAAATAATGGACAGAATAACTTGTAACTACTAATATTACATTGCATGATTTACACTTGCTTTTGTGGCTGGTAAGCTGCCAAGTGGCATAAGAGCATATCATATCTCAGAAGGTAATTGAAATATATTTACAAAGGTATTCAAAAATACATAAATAATATAGAACTTTTCAGATATATTCAGGTACTAATGTGAGCAGCTAACTGAGACAACAGTTATTTATAATGACATTCCATGTAGTGCTGCCTCAAGGCCTTCTGTGTCACATTCAATGAGGCAATCTCACAGGAGATTGCCTGTGTCAATGCTGTTGTTATTTAACAGCATAAAAGCAGAAAAGAACAATAAACCAATCCATATTATTCTGTCTCTTACCTAGTGGGAGTTTAAGGAAGGAAGGGGCTTCCCTGAGGTACTGAACGGTGATAGTAACTTCATCCCCAGCATTTCGCAGGAGGTGCACCTGTCAGTGTGATTTATAACAACAGCTTTACTGCAAAGAAGCCACCAGATATAGCAAATACAACAAAAACATCACCATCTTTCATTGTATTTATCCTGACCACGTGCCAACTTATCTTAATATACAGAGATTAAACAAAATTGAGATCACTGAACTTAAATCAATTAAAGACCAATTAGAAAGCTGTGAAGAGCAAGTGATGAGGTAAAGATTGATCTTCATTCCACCTGTTTTACAGACGGACATTCTGCATCCAAAAACACGCCAGAAAGGACTCAACCAGATATTTTCCAGGTGTCCCAGGTGATTGCCTGAAAGATGTCTTATTCTGTTTACATATATAAAACAGAGGCTAATGCTGATTCTAAAGCCCCCAGATGATCATGAGTGCTGCACATGAATCTCCTGAAATGATGCTTGGCTAACATTATGTCAAGTGGAGAAAGAATGTTTCCAGGTGTATAATTGCTATTTTATTAAGCAATCTTTTTTATTTATCCTCACTGAGACCTGCTCTGTACTTTCTGTTTCTTTGAATGCATTTTTATGGCATCATATGAGCACATTCAAATTTGAAGAGCTTCTATGATTTCATTTTTTAAACATGTTGTGTTGGACCGATGGCTTCAAACTTTAATTTTCATATTTGAGGAAGGAATTTATAGTGTGAGTTCCATGCATTCCTCCAGCCCTGATCATTTATGTTGACTTCTGCTTGTTATATGGTAATTTTGACAATCTGGTGAATGCTAATGAAATAGACTAAAAACTTTATGCGTAAATTTATGTTGGCAAAACAGGAATGAAAAAGGATGTACATTTTGTCACAGCCTGGCGATTACACCCCTGTAGGAAATTCCAGGCTGATATGTTAATTTGATGCCCTGTCTCATAGTTGAGGATGTACTTAAAAGATCCCATGACACCATCACTGGTTTCTTGCCTCATATTCATCCCTCAACCAGCATCACGAAAAATAGGTTAACTGGTCACTTGTCTCATTGCTATTTTTGTGACCTTGATGTTTCAGGTACATAAACATAGTGCTAACTGAGACTAATGAGACAACAGGTATTTAATATATAATGAACAAATAGCCTTGTTTGCCTATATCATAAGAGTGGCAGCACTTAGCATTGAAGTGCTTTGAAACATCCTGAAGATGTGAAAGGTTCTATATAATGCAAGTTTGAGGGAAGAAGATTGAGAGGTGATTTAGCAGATTGATGGGATTATCTGATCCAGGTTTTTAAAATGTCAAAATGATTTGGTGAAGGAAAATTATGCCTAACTAATTTGGTGGAGTTTTTTTGAAGAGGTAACAGAAATGGTTGATGAGGAAAAGGCCATTGATGTGGTGTATATGGACTTTCAAAAGGCATTCGATACAGTGCCACACACAGACTTGTGAGGAAAGTTATAGGTCATGGAATAAAAGGGACAGTAGCAACGTGGATACAAAATTGGCTGAGGGATGGGAAACAGAGAGTAATGGTTAATGGGTATTTTTCAGGCTGGAAGGTGGCCTGTAGTGGAGTTCCCCAGAGGTCGGTATCAGGACACTTGCTCTTCCTGATATATATATATTTAAATGATCTAGATCTTGGTGTGAAGGGGTCAATTTCAAAATTTGAAGATGACACAAAACTTGGGAGAATTGTAAACTGTGAGGAGAGCAGTGTGAAACTTCAAAAGGGCATTGACACATTGGTGGAGTGGGCAGAAAGGTGGCAGATGAAGTTCAATGCAGAGAAGTGTGAGGTGATACACTTTGGTACAAAGAAAATGAGGAGACAATATAAAATAAAGGATACTATTCTAAAGGGTGTGCAGGAGCAGAGAGACCTGGGTGTATACGTACATAAGTCATTAAAGGTGGCAGGACAGGTAGAGAGAGATGTTTCTAAAACATACAGTATTCTATGGTTTCATTAATAAGGGCATAGATTACAAGAGCATAAGACACTGGTTAGACCTCAGTTGGAGTATTATGTACAGTCCTGGGTGCCACACTATAGGAAGGATGTGAACTCATTGGAGAGAGTGTAGAAGAGGTTTACGAGAATGGTTCCAGGGATGAGACACTTCAGTTATGAGGAAAGATTGGAGAAGTTGGGACTGTTTTCCTTGGAGAGGAGAGGGCTGAGAGGAGACTTGATAAAAGTTTTCAAAATAATGAGGGGCCTGGACAAAGTAGATAGGGAGAAACTGTTCCCACTCTAAAATGGTGCCCTCTGGTTTTCGATCCATTTACAAGTGTTTTGTAAAAGAAGCAAATGCGAGGCGAGAAGAAACTTTTACATACAGCGATTAGTTAGGGTTTGGAGTGCACAGCCTGGAAGTGTGGTGCAGGTAGGTTCAATTGAGGCATTCAAGAGAGCATTAAATGATTAACTAAATAGAAACAATGTGCAGGGTTACAGGGAAAAGGCAGGAGATTGGTACTAAGTTAAAATGCTCAGAGAGCTGGTGCACACACGATTGGCTGAATGGCCTCCTTATACACTAACAATTCTGTGACTCTGTGGCAGGGTGGGTACAGAAAACCAATTTCTAGTAGAGAAATTCAGAGCAAGGGCACAATTAAAGTTTGACCTTTTAGAAGGGAAATGCAAAACCACTTTTTCATACAAAGGGTAGTGAAATTCTCAAAGTTTTTGCCCCCAAGGTTTGTGGATACTGGGTCAGTGGCAATTTTCAAGACTGAGATTGATGATGAATTTTTGGGCCGTAAGGGTATCAAGATGGGTAAATGGAGTTGAGTTACAGATCAGGCAAAAGCTAATTGAACAGCAGGACAGGCTGGATGGCCTACTTCTGTCTCTAGTTTCTTACACTGTCCCAATCCTGCATGCTTTACTATGAAGTGACTACATTCATTTCTTTTCTATGAATTTTTTATCCTACTTGAGGTCATTTGATTTATTTACTCTTGAAGTAATTCAGAATTTGGCAATTTGACTTTCCCCTTGCCACCATGTATATCCTGTTGCTATTTACATTGCTTGCGCCTGCCATCTAACACCCTAACCATAGTGATGATGCCAAGATTTATCCTGACTTATCCCATGTGTTGCCAGTGTTGCAATCAAGAAAGCAAAGTACAATAATATGCATAGCATAACAGGGCAGCATTAATGTGGGTGCATCCAACATAATGCTTTCTCCCCTTGCCTTGAGGGCAATTTGATTATTGATCACGTCCACTAACTCTTCACGCAATGATACAAAACAGATAACTTGCTTTGAAAATACGTTAGTGAACTATATTCAGTGGGTGCAATGTTAGTACAAGTTGCTGGTATTTCATTGCTGATTTGTTCCCTATTGCATTAAATTGGAGAATGTAACCTTTAGCAAATGCATCAGACTACTTAATACTCACCACTTCTTCATGTGTAGCATTTTCAACATTAATGCCATTAACCTGCAAAAAAAGTATATATGTGTCTATATATTTTCCACATACAATTTTAGACTAGTGAAGTACACACAACTCTTAAGCAGAACAAACTATAAAACCAATATAAATGTTCTACTAACTTGCAGCACTGCATCTCCAACGAATAACATCCCAGTCTGGTCAGCTATATACCAAAGGAGAAAAGAAAAGTGTGTGAGAAAGTGTGGTGGAAAGAATGTACGCAGTCAAGAGGCTTCTTAATGAAGGATAGTTTAGAGCCCAGTGTAATTCCCCACATTGCCAATTCTTTCCTGTATCAGGGGCTCTAACCAGTATAACTGGGGTAGATCTTGACTTTCTGCATAAGTGTAAAATGGGTGATAGTGAGCTGGCAGCCCTTTTTCCCACTTTCTCGATTGACAATTGAGTTTCATGGAGAGAAAAATTGTGAGAGATGTAAAACAGGTTGCTAACTCACCATCACCCTTTTTACACCATTTTGCACAAAATCAAGGACCATCCGACTGATTTCAAAAGGTGGACATAAGACTTCTTTGGAGACAGGAGATTGATTTTTCCTTGTGAACAGTAAATGCCACTGCTGTCTAATAAATAAAGTTCATGTTAAAGAAAAGTGAAGCCCCACATTTCCATACATACCACCAGAATTGGAAGCAACAGATATTCATTAGCTTTTTGTGCAGCTGTACAAAGTGTTACACCTTACATTATTTTGTTTGTCCTGGAGGGGTTAGCAAATTGAATAAATGCTGAAAGAGAGGTGCAAAATTATTTGACTTTCAACAGGGGGGTAAAAAACCCAATCAATCCTAAAATTCTAATGTTATTTATTTTCATACTTGCAAGCAAAAAAATATTGAAGCGGTAAATAAATCGATAGACTTTTATTTCAGAAACATTGAATCCAATTCTTAAAGATTTCTGTATCCCTACTGTTTTCCTGTAACTGTTTTGCATTGTTAATTGTTACTACAATTTAGATAATATTCCACTATATTGAACCAATTTGGGAATTATATGACTCACCATTAGCATCCCTTGAATATGCAGGTTTGGAGCTATTAAGGAGAAAGACATTGGGCGGAATCGTCCCAGATTTGCACTAAGTGCGGTAACGGGTGTGAAAAAAATAATTTTACCCGCCAGCCACAATGGCAAGTTTTCACGCCGTATTGTCCCCTTCCCACCTCACAAACAAACACACTGGATCGCTGGCGGGCAGCCTCCGAATAGCCCACCACACCATTACCTCGCTGCTTTCTCATGCCGGGCATCATATTTAAAATGCAGCCACGTGCACACTTCTCAATGCTTGCAGCCCAGGACTGCTCCAGTCAAGGCATAGCCCCAAAAACCAGGAAGATTGCAGCCCACAATTCAGGGGTGCACCCCTGGGACACCTTCCGGACACCATGGAGGCCTGCCATGAAGTCCTCTACCCCCACTCTGGCCACAGGAGGCCCGTGTGTCTCACCACACCATCCAGTCATCCAGTGCAGAAAATGGATGAATGATCTCATCCTTGCCACCAGTGTAAGTCAACCATTCATCACTCTGAACTCACATACTCACAAGGCCATCACACATTCTTGACTTTGGAATGGTCTTCCTTAAAAGGTGGTTTATGCAGAGCCCTTGAATATCTTTAAGGCAGAGGTAGATAGATTCTTGATAAGTAAGGGATGAAAGGTTATTAGGGGGCAGGAATATGAGGTTAAAATCAGGTCAACCATGACCTTATTGAACATCGGAGCAGGCTTGAGGGGCCATGGCCTACTCCTGCTCCTAATTCATATATTTGTATTCACTGGCATCTCACTCACTGCCAGCTCAAGGGACATTACCACTCACTCTTTCACACACATGCTCACATCTCCATCTTGCCTCATCTCCTCTGGAGATTGGCTCCTCAGCTCTCACCCTCTTGCGGCCACTTGCACAGATCAACATGTGCCCCCACAAACACCTTGGGATATCTCTCTTCCCCAATGCAGCCCTTTCCCTGCAGACTCTTCCCTTGCCTGAGCCCTCTTCCCTCTTCCCAAAGCAAGCCCTAGCACTGAAGCCATTGAAAAGCCACCCCCGCCTTTCAGCTGGTCTGGTAGGTAGAGACCTGCATGTGAGACCCCTTAAAAGTGATGCGGTGCTGCCTCTGAAGCCTGGCGCTGATGACTGCAAGTGCTGCCCAAAGCAAGGTAGGCAAACAAACCTCGAAGTCCCAAGCGAATTGTAGATCTCCAGGTGCATGTTGCTTATGTACAGCTGTGAAACACGCCGGCGTTCAATCACGCCGCAGTGTCTGGAAGACCCAATGTGGGGGTGATTCCGGCGAGCATTACTCGTAATGAGATGCCAAAGTATTGAAATAAGGTTCCCAATGTGCAGCAGCGGGAAATGCGGCCCGCCATTGATGGGTGGAGGGGATGATTGCAAACTGGTTTCACAACAGTGTAAAACTGACTTTTGGCCTTCTTGCAATTTGTCCACTCACGCCCACCATGATGCCCGCCGCCAACGGGAGCGGAAAATTCCAGCCAGTGTAAAGAACACCAACATTAAATCAAATATTGAAATAGGTGGAATTAAACAACACCAACAACGTTAAAAATTATGTAAAATGTATAATTAAAGTAATTATTTTTTTAACCAGCCCATACGTTGCAATTTTCTTCATAAGAATTGAGACAAATTTTGTAATCATTAATAACCAAAAAAGGAAAATGTTGGAAAAACTTTTTATCTTGTTATCATTAACTTATCTGTTCCTTCAAGTATTCCAAGGCTACCTTTGAGAGGGAGAGCAGGAAGAAGATTAATTCTAACCAATACACCTAGTTCAGATTAAATTCATTAAAAAAGTATTGCATCTTGAAATGTCAGATGTCTGAAACCACTTCACACAATACTTGTTGAAGCGAAGTGAGGGTATCGTATAGACAAACATGGCAGCCATGCTGCACCAGACACAACCCACAGAAACACAATCAGATGACTAATCAGTTAATCTATTCTATGTGGCATTGGCGAGTAGGATGACAACACATTTCCACTGTAAAAGAATCAATTAGGTGTTTAAGATTGAACTTACTTGTTTATGGAAGAACAAACATAGGCTTGGACCTCGTTCTCAGTGTGACAGGCAGTTGATAGATTCTGACAATTGACTAGACTTGACCTTATTTTTGATTGCTGTTATTTTAATAAAGCAAGTTATTTTAACAAAGCTAGATGGGCTACTGTTGTGAGAAGTGAAGACAAATATTGTTGGTTGCTTCTTCTAAATAGATCTATTTAAAACCAATGTAATTCAGGTCCAAATGCGTATTATATGTTATAAACGAAACTCTCAGTAATAAATAGTGTATTGGTGTATTAGAACAGTAATAGTGGAGTTCAAAATTATAAAGTTTTTTGATAAAGTAGTTTGGGAGAAATTGTTCTCACTGGTGGGTGTGTCAGTAACCAGGGTACAAAGATTTAAGATAATTGGCAAAAGAACAGAGGTGAAACAAGGAGAAAGTTTTTTATGCATGAGTTGTTACGATTTGGACTGTACTGCCTGACTGGTGAAGCTGATGCAATAGTAACCTTCAAAGGAAATTTGATATTTACTCAAAGAAAACACTGCCAGGGCTTTGGGGAAAAAATAGAGTGAGTTTAGCTAGATAGTTCTTTCAAAGAACCAGTACAGGCATGATGAGCAGAATGGCCTCTCTTTGTGCTGTAAAATTTTATGAAAGTCATATGTTGTGATGTCAGAAGTAAATCAAAACTGCAGTCATCCATAGAAATCAGAATTTCTTATTATGTTTAATTTCAACCCACAGAGAAGTTCAACCAGCCAGCACAGAAAGAAAGCTTTTCAGAGTTCAAGAGCACAGCAATTTAACAACAGAAAGAGGATGAAAATTTGCATTAAAATGCTTTAACTTATGGTGTAGGGCAACACATTATGCAAGTTTATTTTTTTTTAAATCACATTTAAATTAAAATATTGTTATGATCCAGCAGTTGGGTAAAGCTGAGTCATTTAAAAATGCCAGAGGGAAACTTCAAACAACTGTCATAACCTATAATTTTAAGTGGTATGTTTGTGATGCAACTCTAAATTCAGGAATCAGAGCAACAGTTCTCGAGAGGTTTCATATTAAACTAAATGAAACATTTTATTAATTTACACAAGTTAAATATATACACATGGCTACAAATTACTACGATCATAACTTATTAACAAATTCCCAAACTAACCTCCATTAAGGCAACAGTACCCATAGACTTAACCAGACACCAGGCAAAGCATTTTCACCTTACAAATTCAAAATGAGGCTCTTTTCATTTTGGTTCCTGTGGAGATAGTTGGAGGCTCACAGCTGCTTTACATTGCCTCTGCCCTGCACAGACGAGAACTGCTATCGGTTATATCCAGCACATCTCATTGAATGTAAATTCTCATTGTATCACCAGCCTCTTTGAGCTCCTCTTCTAACAATAAAACCCCTTTCATAGCACCAATTTTATCAGTAATATAAACATCTTACTTGGTCTCTGCTAGCCAGGTGCCAGGTTTTGCCCCACTTCTTGAATGCTCTATTCAAAAAATGCAAATGCACTCTACCTCTCTTACATCTCAAAACTAGTACACATCAAAGCACCCAGACTACCTGGCTTTAATCCAATTAAGACACACCCACAGACTAAACCTCTATTTTAAAAGAAAAATATTTTGCTGTAATATTATATACATTAATAGTTTCATGACAATATCAGGAAAATGTCAATCAGTAATATTGCTCCAAAATGTAAATTCGCAATATATTTAGAAGAATGATGCTGTTCCTTGCAGTATGAATAAATCCCATAGAGTTTCATTCTCAATATTCCATGAAGTAGAAGAGGAGCTGAAAGGAATGTGACTAACTATCTGGCAACAATGAGGAAGTAACTGAACTAATTGAATGGTGCTTGGAGAAAGGCTGTATGTTCAGGAAAATGAGTAAATTATAGTTCATACATGATCTGTGAATCTAATTCATTAAGAATAAGGACTTTGTTTATGTTGAAACATTTTATCCCAGCAAGCTTGAGCAAGAGGTTAACTTATTTGCGGAGTAACAACTGTTGACTGAACACTTCAAATGGCTATCTGGTATGCTAAAGGTGGGTGGCCTAAGTAAAGGATTCCCAATGAATTCAGCACTTGGTAAATATTCCAAGCTGCACACTCAGTTTGAGCATGAGTTGCTGCTCCCTTGAGGAGAAAGAATCCTTGAGGAGTATTGGTATAAACTCAAGACTATCATTAATATATTCTTACATTCAGTGGCATCAGCTGGTCTATAAGCCATCTGAGTTTCTTCCTTTCTTGGGAGTTAACTCACAATACACTAAATCCACCTTTAGGACAGTGCAATCTAGGATGTAACAAAAGCATCCTCTTGTGATGTGGGTCAGATATATGTGCCTTTTGCACAAGCATTTCTTGATTATCTCTGAGGGTAGACCAAACCCATAACCTCTACCATCTAGAAGGACAAGGGCAGCAGATACATGGGAACACCATCACCTGGAAGTTCCCCTCCAAGTCAGTCACCATCCTGATTGGAAATATATTGCCGTTCCTTCACTGTCACTGGGTCAAAATCCTGGAACTTCCTCCCTAACAGCACTGTGGATGTACCTACAGCACATGGACTGCAGCAGTTCAGGGAGGCAGCTCATCAGCACCTTCTCAAGGGCACTTAGGGATGGGCAATAAATGCTGGCCTAGCCAGTGAAGCCCACATCCCTTGAATGAATTTTAAAAAGTGCATACTGGTGAGATGAGTCCTGATACAAATCATAAAATTGCTTTAGTTCACATCAGACCAACATACAGAACAACATCTATGATCAAGTTCATTTATTTCAATCAACATAGCTTGTTTTCATGTAATATAAAATAGTGAAAGCACATTTTTCATTTCAGTTGGTGATTTTATTTAATTTAAACAAAATATGAATTTTCAACTCTCGTGCCTGGTGGGAACAGGACAATAGTGCCTATAGGACCTGCTGTGTAGACCTGTAGCTGCAGTGGCAGCAGTGTTTCCTTGGTCTCTCACTAGGCAGCTGGAATAGCCTCCTCTGTAACGTGGCAAGGCTATTTAAAATGTTAATTGGAGTCCTGTAACATATATGGCAGCCTAGTTGACATTTGTGCAGAAGCAGAAGGAACACTGTGCATGCTCTGCCAAATATCTGGTGACCTGGTCGACAATACCCAGCAACTGAGTGGAGCCAAAGAGTGAAGTTTGGGAGAGGCGAGTTCCCTTCTAGCACCAGTTGTGGACCAGAAAGAGCAAAGGTGCACCACCCATCTTATGAACTTAACCTGCTCCCCCACTTCCTTCGATGAATAGACCCCCTCCCTGTGATCGCTGACACCATCCGGAGCATACCCCACCTCATGATGACAAACACCCACTCTCACCTACAAATGGAACTCTCGCCACCCCTTCTGCTATCTATGACCCCATCTTCACTGATCTGTATTAATGATGGGGAGTGATGTTTCATATTTCATTTTCTATCATTATCTCCATGGTAATACCGGAGCCTCGAAACACCAGCACCCTATAGGCATGCAGCATTACTGGGAGAGACATAATGTAAAGAATTTACAGCCCCAAGGCAGAATCAGTGATCGATTCAGGCCCAGTAGATTGGCAGTTCTACATTGACAGATTTGCTATTCTAGCGGAATCCTGATTTTTAAATTTTATCTTTGAAGCAGCTTTTCTGTTTAAGTTATGGTGGATGTTCATCCCCCAAGCAATGGCTGTATTCCACCTCTCCCTACACAATGACAAACTCCTAAGCACAAGCCAAAATACTGCTGTCAGCCGACCTAAATCTTTGATTGAGGATGACCCAACAAACTTTGACAGGGTCAGCATCAAATTATTCAGGTGGGTGGGAAGACCCACCCCACCACATTCCCAGTGGATAATCTCAACACAAATATTCAGAAAGGAACATTAACCAAGGCACTATCATTATGGCATCTTTAATATCAGCCTGAACAGAACTTCAGTAGAACAATATATTATGCTTACTATATTATGGTATTATATTAATGACAGATGAAGGTATAGAGTGTACATTGTAGCCAAATTTACTGATGATACAAAGTTAGATAGGAAATCAAGTTGTGAGGAGCATGAAAGAGTCTGCAAAGGGGTGTAGATATTTTAAATGAGTGGACAAAAATTTGGCAGATGGAGCATAATGTGGGAAAATGCGAGGTTACCCAGTTTGGTAGAAAAAAATAGAAAAGATAAATATGATTAAATGGAGAAACTACAGAATATTGTGGTACAGAGGGATCTGGGTATCCTCATACACGAAACACAAAAAGTTAACTTGCGGGTACAGTAGAGAATTAGGAAGGTAAATGGAATATTGGCCTTCATGGCAAGGCAGATGGAATATTAAAGTATGCAAGTCCTGCTACAACTGTACAGGGCATTGGTGAAACCACGCCTAGGGCAGAATTTTATGTTTGTCGGGCAGGCGGGTAGCCGATCTCTGCCGGCAAAACGGGCCGCGCCGCCATTTTGCGCGGGTGGGCCAATTAAGGCCCGCCCAGCACATTTCAGACTCCCGTGTACAGCGGGAAATTCAAATGTGCGGCGGGTGTGTACAGACCATCGGTTCCAATGGGGAACCAGCAGTCTGTATGAAGAAAGGCCAGGCCGCCTCCTTTAGGCTGCTCACCATGGCCAACGACCGGGCTCCAGAGGAGGTCAGAGCAGAGGAGGAGAAGGGAGGCAGGCTGCAGGGTAGGCCAGCGGGGGGCCAATGTGCTCCTCGGTTCTCTGATGCCTGCCTTGCTGCCCTCCTCGAAGAGGTGTCAAATCATTGGGAGGTGTTGTTTCCCGAGGATGGTAGGAGGGTCCCCCACTTGACCAGGCAGGCATGGCAGGAGGTGGCGGAGGCAATAAGCTCTCAAGATGCTGTGCAACACACAGGAACTCAGTGCCGCAAACGCTTCAATGATTTGTTGCGCTCTGGAAGGGTGAGTACTATGTCGGCCTTGGCCATATTACCCAGCGGGTAGCCCTAGCCTTTGAGCCCCTCACCCCCACCCCCACCGCCCCGCACGTCTTAGTGTTGTTACTGCATTGGGCATTTGGCGCACGCTGGGTGGGCAAACAGATAGTGACCATGCTTACATCAGCCTTATTGGTTGAGGAGAAGATGGGTTCTCCCCGCAGCATAGGTTGGTGTTTGATGCATTTGAGTAGTCTGGGGGCAACCTGCAGGGGAGGCAGCTAGACACATACTCAGAACTCCAACACATGTCATATTGATGATGATGAGATGGTGGAAGGGGAGCCTCAAGGTGTCGTGGCCAAGAGCCATCTGCTGGCCTCGGCGCCGCACCTAGTTGTGCCTCCTTGCCATGGGTGCTAAGACCCGTGTGTTATTCAAAGTAATGGACGCTGAATGTGTCCAAGGTGGCCGCTGGGGGAGGGGGTTGGGAGCAGCCGGGTGGTGGTGGTGGTGTTCCCATCTATCTGCTGCCCTTGTCCTTCTAGGTGGTAGTGGTTGTGCATTTGGAAGGTGCTGTCTAAGGAGCCTTGGTGAATTCCTGCAGTGCATCTTGTAGACGGTACACACTGTGCATCGGTGGTGGACGGAGTGACTGTTTGTGGATTTGGTGCCAATCAAGTGGACTGCTTTGTCCTGGATGGTGTCCAGCTTCTTCAGTGTTGTAGGAGCTGCACTCATCCAGGCAAGTGGGGAGTATTCCACCACACTCCTGACTTGTTTATATAGATGATGGACAGACTTTGGGGAGTCAGGAGGCGAGTTATTCGTCACATGATTCCTAGCCTCTGACCTGCTCTTATAGCCACAGTATTTATATGGCTAGTCCAGTTCAGTTTCTGATCAATGGTAACCCCCAGGATGTTGATAGTGGGGGATTCAGTGATGGTAATGCCATTGAACATCAAGGGGTGATGGTTGGATTCTCTCTTGTTGGAGATGGCCATTGCCTGACACTGTGTGGCGCGAATGTTACTTGCCACTTGTCAGCCCAAGCCTGGATATTGTCCAGCTCTTACTGCATTTGGACATGGACTGCTTCAGTATCTGAGGAGTCGCGAATGGTGCTGAACATTGTACAATCAGTGAACATCCCCACTTCTGACCTTATGATGGAAGGAAGGTCATTGATGAAGCAGCTGAAGATGGCTGGGCCTAGGACACTACCCTGAGGAACTCCTGCAGTAATGTCTTGGAGCTGAGATGACTGACCTCCAACAACCACAACCATCTTCCTTTGTGCTAGGTATGACTCCAACCAGCGGAGAGTTTTCCCCCTGATTCCCATTGACTCCAGTTTTGCTAGGGCTCCTTGATGCCACACTGGGTCAAATGTTGCCTTGATGTCAAGGTCAGTCACTCTCACCTCGCCTCAGGAGCTCAGCTCGTTTGTCCATGTTTGAACCAAGGCTGTAACGAGGTCAGGAGCTGAGTGGCCTTGGCAGAACCCAAACTGGGCATCAGTGAGCAGGTTATTGCTAAGCAAGTGCCGCTTGATAGTACTGTTGATGACCCCTTCCATTACTTTACTGATGATGGAGGGTGGGCTGATAGGGTGGTAATTGGCCGGGTTGGATTTATCCTGCTTTTTGTGTACAGGACATACCTGGGCAACTTTCCACATTGCCAGGTAGATGCCAGTGTTATAACTGTACTGGAACAGCTTGGCTAGGGGTGCGGCAAGTTCTGGAGCACAAGTCTTCAGTACTATTGCAGGAATGTTGTCAGGGCCCATAGCCTTTGCAGTATCCAGTGCGTTCAGCCGTTTCTTGATATCACATGGAGTGAACGAATTGGCTGAAGACTGGCATCTGTGATGCTTGGGACCTCCGAAGGAGGCCGAGATGGATCATCCACTTGTCACTTCTGGCTGAAGATTGTTGCGAATGCTTCAGCCTTATCTTTTGCACTGGTGTGCTGGACTCCTCCATTATTGAGAATGGGGACATTTGTGGAGCCACCTCCTTCAGTGAGTTGTTTAATTGTCTGCCACCATTCACGACTGGATGTGGCAGGACTGCAGAGCTTAGATCTGATCCGTTGGTTGTGGGATCACTTAGCTGTCTATCACTTGCTGCTTATGCTGTTTGGCACACAAGTAGTCCTGTGTTATAGCTTCACCAGGTTGACACCTCATTTTTAGGTATGCCTGGTGCTGCTCCTGGCATGCCCTCCTGCACTCTTCATTGAACCCTGGCTTGATGGTAATGCTAGAGTGGGGGATATGCCGGGCCATGAGGTTACAATTTGTGGTTGAGTACAATTCTGCTGCTGCTGATGGCCCATAGCATCTCATGAATGCTGAGTCTTAAGTTGCTAGATCTGTTCGAAATCTATCCCATTTAGCATGGTGGTAGTGCCACCCAACACGATGGAGGGTATTCTCAATGTGAAGGCGGGACTTTGTATCCACAATGACTGTGCGGTGGTCACTACTACCGATACTGTCATGGACAGATACATCTGCGGCAGGCAGGTTGGTGAGGATGAGGTCAATTATGTTTTTCCCTCTTGTTGGTTCCTTCACCACCTGCCACAGACCCAGTCTAGCAGCTATGTCATTTAGGACTCGGTCAGTAGTGGTGCTACCGAGCCACTCTTGGTGACGGACATTGAAGTCCCCCACCCAGAGAACATTCTGCACCCTTGCCACCTTCAGTGCTTCCTCCAAGTGATGTTCAACTTGGAGGAGAACTGTTTCATCAACCGAGGGAGGGCAGTACATGGTAATCAGCAGGAGGTTTCCTTGCCCATGTTTGACCTGGTGCCATGAGACCTCATGGGGTCCGGAGTCGATGTTGAGGACTCCCAGGGCAACTCCCTCCCGACTGTATACCACTGTGCCGCCACCTCTGCTGATGATGGTGGAGTCTGTAAGGTATGATTCCGTGAGGATGACTAGTCTGCGAGACAGCTCTCCCAATTTTTGCACTAGCCTGCAGATGTTAGTAAGGAGGACTTTGCAGGGTTGACAGGGCTGCAATTGCCATTGTCGTTTCCAGTGTCTAGGTCAATGCCTGGTGGTCCGTCCAGATTCATTCCTTTTTTGTGTCTTTGTAGCAGTTTGTTACAGCTGAGTGGCTTGCTAGGGGGCATTTAAGAGTCAATCACATGGCTGTGGGTCTGGAGTCACATGTAGGCCAGACCAGGTAATGACGACAGATTTCCTTCCCTAAAGGACATTCGTGAACCAGATGGGTCTTTACAACAATCGACACTGGTTTCATGGTCTTCATTGGATTTTTATTGAATTCAAATTCCACTATCTGCCGTGGCGGGATTCGAACCTGGGTCCCCAGAGCATTACCCTGGGTCTCTGGATTACTAGTCCAGCAACAATACCACTACGCCATCGCCTTCCCCAGTACCCTAAGTGCTGTAAAATTTGCCTGCCCCCATGGCCGCTTAAGCTCTGCTCCCGTGGTTGGCAGGCCTGATTGCATCCTACACCCGCACCAGACATTTAGCGAAAATCACACATTTTAGGGTACGTAGGGTAAATTTCCCGATTTGAACTACCCACCTCGATGGCCTTGATCTAGCCTTATCTTCTCAAGTTTGTTGAGTCGATGGAGATGAAAGATTCTGATATTCCACTGCTAAATTCATTTACAATAACTTTTCTATTAACACTCATCTGTTTACTTTCATGTGACTCCAGTCCCACCTCGAAAGTGGCCAAGTAAGCCACTTGGTTGTAACAAACCAATAACAAGAATGTCCACCACCTTTTCTGGGAGACTAGAAATGGGGTAATAGATGTTGGCATTCCTGAGAATAAATTTTAATATAAGACAGCACCATTCATGAGCACATGATGAAGAGCCTTTAGCTGTGACTGAAAATCTAATAATCATGTGTTTCAAGCAGCAAACAAATATGGAAGAAGTACATCAGTTCTTAACTAAATCTCATGTGAGGTGAGTCCCATTAGTATGGTCAGAAACAGAACAAATGTAACATTGGAAAGATTAGAGAGCTGTGCTCTTTTGCATTGGCTGAGATAGAAAAACAAAGAGTAATCAAGCATAAAGGACAAAAAGCATAATTAATTTTAAAAAAGACAATTCCAAACTCTTCTCGCTATTTAAATTTCAAACACATTGATGGAATTTTCTCAGGAAATTGGTGTGAAATTGGTGACATGTTGACAATGTGCACCTTAAGATGGAGACTCAAGGCTCAACCCAAATTGGGATTCCTCTCTTATTGGCTTTCACTGCTCGCCAGTCTGAGCCTTCTGAAAATTGGGCAGCTCGGGTGTTCAGCAGGCCTGCAGTAAGCCATTGGAGGCAGGGAAGGGACAAGGGTAGGCTGACAACAACCTGCAATACTGCTGTGCAGTCAGGAAGATCGCTCCTGTAAATCCATAAAAATTTAAATGAAAAATGTATTTGCCATAGACTTGATACCATCGTTCCAAATGATGTATCAGCACATATTACTAGGGAACTAAATAACACCTTTAAGACCAGCCAATTAAAAACATTAAAATGTATGTCCCAATGTCTTCTTTTCAAATTGTACAAACTGCATTTTATTTTTATTTACAGTTTCTTCATCCTTCCTCAGAGCTTTGGTTCTGTATTTAAAGTAATACCCGACTTGTTCGATGATATACCGATAGGATTTGTGAACAACTGGATTATAACGAAACCTCTTGTATCTTTGAAGCTGTCAGAATATCAGTTGGAACTGTCAGTTTTTATGAAATAATTGGAAGATCTCCATTTGTACAGGTAGGTGTCTCTCAACGGATTTATCAAGGCAGCTTTCACTAAGTGAAAAATTCCCTCCTGAAGCCAACAATTGTCTGCAGGGCCACGAGGCAGCAAGTCTCCTTTATAATGCTGCATATTTTGGAATTGGAATGGCTCTGACAGAGAAGCATATACCGATTAAATACAAAATACTACACACCGTCAACCAAACACAAAATCTCACGGTCCAGCCGGTGCAGACACAATGGACCAAGTAACCTCTTTCTGTGCTGTAAACTTTCTATGTTTCTAAGTGTTAAGGGTTTTAATTTTCACTACGCCAAGAGCTGTAGACTACGTATAAATACTCACTGTAAACACAGTGTTTAGCTGCTAGTTAACCCTGCACATGCTCTCATCAACCCTTGGTGGCACAATAAACAAATGTAAAACAAAACAGCAGTAATGCACACTGAGGGTAGACAATTCCAGAGGAAATGAATGCGCCACCCGTTTTACAGATTTGGGTGGAATGCAATGCAATGTCATCAGTCACTGCACTTTGGAAAGTAATTCAGTCTGTGTGTACTATTGAAGACATTGTAGTGTGACATAGGACAATTGTGGGTAAATTCAACATCCTGTGTTTCTGCAGAGCTATGATTGAAGAGAGCACTGGATGGTAAATTAATCCTAAAGTGTTCCTCCCATAATGCAATCTGACTTGTACAATCTTTGAATATTGCTCCATATCATGAACACAGGTGGTTAAAATTTGGCTTCCCCATTTTTCAGGAATGGGGGTCATGATTCACGACCTGTTAGACTTGTTCCATTGGAGCACATATGTAGTGCTCCTATCTCAATACCATGATTGTAGTGTAGGAACAAGCATCTGCCTCATTGCTGGCTGCCTCTATACTCAGCAGGCTGCTGATCAGCGTTGTGCTAAGCACAAGGTGCAGCCAGCCTGCTCTTTTTAAAGGCAGTCTGTCCCTCTTAAAGGAAGCTGCACTGAATAATATTGCTGCAATTTGAAAGATGGAAAACGGAACTCCAGGGCAGAGAGCATATTCCTGAGTGACACATGTGATGGTGGATGTGTTAAATGATAGGGGTGGGCAGGAAGAGAAGTGTAATGCTTCTGCAGGGGCCAGGATACATGCAAGGGCCATGCTTAGAAGAGTGGCTAGACAGATCAATTCCCAGTGTCTGGATCCAGGAATCTGGCAGCAATGCCACAAGAAGTCTAATGACCTGACCTGAGTGGTCAAGGTCAATGAATGTATCTTCACATGATATCTTTTACCCATTACATCACCAGCCTCTAACGTTGCACAGACCATCCCCATCAGCACTCCCTGGCATTTAGGAGCCATGCCTAACATCCAGATACTCCGCCTCACCCTCACACACTTACCAATCCTAAAAGTCACACACCCATCTCTCACTACATCCACAGCAGCTATTCAGCTTCAGCAGGCACATCACTCAAACACAGTGCTACACAGCCGTTGACATTCTCTCCTCTCTCTTACAGGACAAGGTGGCCCGTAATAGAAGGGAGCAGAGCAGAACTGGCCAGGGACAGAGATACCTGCATCTCCTCAACCCTGTGGAAGAGATGGCTGTCAGCATCATGGAGCCGGCTGCAAAGTGCATGTGGCATCTGGCATCATTGGAAACACTAAGGATGCCTTAAGCTCCTTCTCAGCTCCCAGCTCACCTCATCCTATTATTTGGCATGATGAGTAAGCTGCTGTCAGTGTGACCATGGACATCTTGCTTTACATTCCACCCCACTTCCCTCACACCAGCCTTCCCATTTTGAGTTTCTGCTTTCAGACATCTAATAACTGCCATCTGCCAACAGCAGCTAAAGAAGAAAGAGTGGGAGAAACAGTACAGCAGTGATGAAGAAGCCCCTCACATGAACTGACACGTGCAACCACTAGCTCAGATACTGGCACTGCTCTGACCTTGGAGGCTAGTGTGGAGTTGGCTCAACAAGCGGTGAATCAACGGGAATGAGGCTGCTGCAGCCAAACTGGGAGAACAGAGTTCTGCTGCAGAGGACTCAGATGAGGGCCTTGGTGGGGAACCACCCAGGAGGGGGCTGAATGGGCATATACATGTAGAGGCTGATTGCATTGACTGGCCTGCCAGACAGCCTCCTGCCACTGTCAAGGAGCATGGAGGAGCCCACCACCAAGTTGACAGAAGGCATGGCAAAGACTTGCCTTTGCCACAGCCTCTGCTTCATCTCTCTGCCATGCTGCAGATCCAGAGGCAAAGCCACTGTTGCCTCCAGACCTGGTGCAACCTTTGTGTGGGTGGGGATGCCTTATGAAGGTGGGGCTATGGAGGTTAAATTTGCACCCAAGATCTGTGTATTTACCCTTGAAATGTAATTATTAAAGGAAAGCTCAAATAGATTTTTCTACATCATCGCAAGCATGATGTATTTCATGTACTTGAAGCACACTCCAGACTGTACACTCTACTCAGGTGCTGTTCTTGTCAGGCAGTTTCATTCTAGTTTTGGCATGCATTTTTGACAGTAATTGCCATAAGGAATAAATTAACTGAGTAACTGCAATGAGAATCACAGAATCGTAGGATGGTTACAGCACAGAAGGAGGCCATTCGGCCCATTATTGCTGGCTCCCTGCAAGAGCAAGCAATACACCTATGTCATTCCCCTGCCTTTTCCCCAAAGCTATGTAAGTTTTTCCTCTGCAGATAATGATCCAAGTTTCTTTTGAAAGCCATGAATGGATCTGCCTCTCAGGCAGTGCACTCCAGATCCTAATGTCTTTTCCTCATATCGCCATTGCTTCTTTTGCCAATCACCTTAAAATGGTGTCCCCTGGTTCTCCATCCTTCCACCAATAGGGACAGTTTCTCCCTAACTACTCTGCCATACCTTTCATGATTTTGAATACGTCTACCAAATTTCCTCTCAGCTTTCTTTTCTCTAAGAGACCCAGCTTCTCCAATCTATTTAGGTATTGAAATTCCTCATCCATGGAATCATTCTCATGAATCTTATCTGCACCGTCTCTAATGTCTACACACCCTTCCTAAACTGCGGTGCCCAGAATTGGACATAATACTCTAGTTGAGGCCAAGCCAGTGTCTTATGCAAGTTTATTCTAACTGCCTTGTTTTTGTACTTTATACTTCTATTTATAAAGCTCTTACAACCTGTCCTGCCACCTTCAATGATTTATGCACATATACCCCCAGATCCAGATCCCTCTGCTCCTGCATCCCCTTTAGCATTGTACCCTTTATTTTATCTTGCCTCTTCCTGCTCGTCCCAGGAAAATGAATCACTTCAGACTTCTCTGCATTAAATTTAATCTGTCACTTGTCCGCCCATTCCACCAACCTATTTACGTCCTTTTGGAGTTTAACACTAGTCTCATCACAGTTCACAATACTTCCAAGTTTTGTGTCATCTGTAAATTTTGAAAATGTGCCCTCTACACCAAAGTGTAAGTCATAAATAAGTACTAGGAAGAACAGAAGCTTGGGGAATCCCACTCTAAACCTTCCTCCAGTCCGAAAAACAACGGTTCACTACCCCCTGTTTCCTGTTCATGAGCTAATTTTATATATGTGACGCTACTCTCTCTTTTATTCAGAGTTCTAACTTGGCTCACCAGTCTGTTGTGTGGCACTTTATAAATGCCTTTTGGAAGACCATACACACGCGTCAACTGTTTTATCCTCACCTATCTTTTCTGTTACCTCATCAAAAATCTAAAGCAAGCTAGTTAAACATGAAGCAGCTCATACCATGATTTGGTAATGGCAAGTGACCAAAAGAACAATATAACAAACTGCATTAGCATCCCTGAGTTGTTAGTGACCATAACATGACTAATTTTGAAATGATCTGGGATACTATGAGCCTGGCTATGCAATTTTATAATGGAAAACTTCCAGGGAATGAAGGAAGGGTTTAAACAATGTTGGAGTGGCATTAATACACTGGAAAACTCATTGTTCTCAATTGTGAACAAATGTAACAACTTAAAATGTTAATGAGCATGCACGATACAATAAGCACAGAAGCAAACAAAATATAATCAGAAAATGTTAGAAACACACACCAGGTCAGGTAGCATCTGTGTAGAGGAGAAAGTAGGATTAACTTTGCAACTCTTATGACCCTCAACAAATGGGACCCCAAAAGAATTAACAAGTGAATAGAAAGTTGAATAATTAATGGTACCAAATTTATAAAACCCACTAAGATGAAACAGAAGAAACCACCAGGAAGAACAAGAGAATCTTCAGAGAAAGTAAAAAACAGGTTGTTGGATGGAATGAGGAAACAAGAAATGACTATGGCCGGGATTTTCCCTGCCCGCTGGTGCTGGGCATGTTCGTGGCGTGAGCAAACAATATGGTGCAATTGGGTTCACAACAGCGTGAAAGCAGTTCGCGATTGTCCACTCAGCCCGGATGCAATTCGCGGGCTGCACTTTGAGGAGCGCTCTGAGGTGAGTGCACAGCAACGATGTGCAGTGCTCACCAGGGTCGCCTGTTGGACTTCAAACTTGGAGCGTTGGGAGGGGGTCAAGAGCAGCCCTGCTGTTGAATATAGCGCACAAGCATGAGTTGGGGGCGGGGTGGGCAAGGGAAGCGCCCAAGCATGAGGGACACCTTAAAAAAAGCGGCCATTCCTCTGCAGCTGAGACAGTTCAGGCGCAGTCACATTGATATGATAGGAGTCGGGCTTCTAGCTTATCTACCCACTCAAGAAATGCAGAGGCATCAAAGTGCCACCAAATGCTCCGGAGCTTTCCACCCCCCTCGGGTACAGACCGACTGCACACATTGTACAATCTTCTTGCTAAAGCTGGCGCCGTCAGCTGGTGGAGGCGCTCACAGGCTTTTGCAATGTCATCATCCCGGTTTGGACCAGTCTCCCTGATGGTTCAAGCTGACAGTGCAGCCTCGCTGTGCGGGTTAGGAGAATGCCTGACCCTGAGCTGAGAGCACAGCATGCAGTCCAATGGGCAAAGCTGCTGCCAATCGGTCGGGTGGAGTGGGGCAGAGGTGGGTGGAGTTTTGGGCAGCCATGCAGTGCACTAATCTCTGGCCATCCAAGTGGTGGTCAGCACTCTCCGGGAAGCGTTAAGTGGCCTTCAGACTTAACCAGGACAGGTTCTTAGTACACCCATGCAAACCCACGTGTCTCTGCCTTTCATCCTGTAGGAGTACAACATCAGGAGCACAGAGCCTGGTGAACTAGCTGTATGCCTTGTGGTGTACAGAGGGCAAAAACAACAGAGAAAAGAGCGACGGAGGTGCCTGGCTGCACAGAGGGAGGAGCAGCACCCTCAGGAGGAAGGGGCGGCTGGGGCTCCCACAGACGCCACTGAAGAGCCGCAGAGAGCCGGTGCAGGTCGGTGCCTAGCGACACCCAGGGTCTATAGACGCTGCCTTTCATTCCTGCAGATGACCGAGAAACAATGTCGCTGAAGACAGCGCATGTCTAGGGGACTGGTCGGTCACATCTGCCACCTGCTGCAGGATTTGGCACCACGGGTGCATGGAGGGCATCCATTGCCGGTGGCCGTGAAAGTGACAGCAGTGCTCAATTTCTATGCCAGTGGCTCCTTTCAGGGCTCCACAGGTGACCTCTGTGGGATATCACAAGCCTCCACCCACACATGCATCCATGAGGTCATGAATGCCATCTTCACGAGGGCACACAACTTTGTGCATTTCAACTGGGACCAGCACAGCCAGGATGTAAGAGCGATTGGATTCACCCCGATCTCGGGTTTTCCACAGGTGCAGGGTGCAATCAACTGCACTCAAGTGGCGCTCAGATCTCCTCCGCAACACACGGTGGACTACATCAACCGCAAGGGCTTCCATTCGGTGAATGTGCAGCTGGTATGCGACCACCTGAAATGCATCCTACAGGTGTGCACATGGTTTCCAGGAAGTGTGCACGACTCCTACATCCTCAGTCAGTCTTTCAGGATTCACAGAAGCTGCAGGGCACCTTGGGGACAAGGGCTACCTGCAGAGGCCGTGACTGATGACACCCGTGCGGCAGCCCCAGACTGCAGCAGAGCAACAGTATAAAGAGGTTCATGCTGCAGCTCACAACTTGGTGGAGCAAACCATCAGGATGCTGAAGATGAGGTTCCAGTGCCTGGACCGGTATGGTGGAGCCTTAAAATATAGTGCACAGAGGGTGTCATGCATCGTCATCTGCACCCTTTACAACCTGACGCTGCAAAGGGGAGACAAACTGGCTGAGGAGGTGATGCAGGAGCTGGAGGTCTCCTTCGATGAGGATGCCTACGGGGATGAGGCTGAGGAGGTCCTCAAAGGCGACAATGATGGTGATGAGGCTCTCTAACTGGCTAGACAAGGCTGGCACGCTCAGGAGGCCCTCATAGTTGCTAGATCTATGGAGGATGATGACCGCATGCTGTGAGGTGACCCCACAGATCCCCACATTGCACCTATGAACGTTTGACTCCAGCCTGACTTGTGGCAGCGCAAATACCCTCTGAGAATGCTCCTGTCATGGAGACGCACTGGAAGCCCTAATAGTCACTTAATTGCAGGAGGATGATAACGACATGGAGTGAGGACACTCCATAGATCTTCACATAGCCTCTGAGAATGTCTGACTCCTGTCTGGCCAAGGGCAGCTTGATGCGCTCTGTGATCAGAGCTATATCATAGAGATGCAGCAATGAAACTTTAGAAACATCTGATCCTTTGTCCACTTTCAGCATCTGAGCCTTTCAGGAGCTGGAGCACAGCATCATTGGTCACAGATTCTGAAGAGATGGGGGCCAGCCCTACCTTAAAGGTGCTGAGAGCAAACAGAGAGAATGAGAGAACTCTGTGGCACCTGCCCACAACATTCTGATAGCAATCACAAACATCGTCAAGGTGTAGGCATCAGTAATGTGTCCAGGGAGTATGAGGCCGGATCATTACTTTGGTCTGAAGGCTGCACAGAGCACAGAGAACAGGCCCTGGGCTGAGACACCTGCCTTTATCGTGTGCAGTAACATTTCACATCTGAGTGACAAGAAAACTGTTCATCAGAACAAGGAGCCACAGGCAGGGAATCATTCTTGGGAGTTTATTGACAATAGTGAACTGTGTGTACAAGTGACTAACACCCGTGCCCAGGCTGTGCAACTAATTCTTCTTAACTTTCCTAACCCTGCCGTTAAGTCTCAGTGCTCCCCGGACATCCACGGTGGAGGTGGAGGCAGCCTGCTAACTGCACACCCTGTCTGTGATGAATATGGCAGATGTCCTCTGGAGAGCCAAGACCTGGAGGGCCCCAGCCTGCTTTTGGGGGCCCTGCTGTGTGGCAGTGGATCCCTCCTCAGCCTGTGGAGCTGGAGCTGCTGAGGTCACAGGAAGAGAGGATTCGGATGAGCCAGACATTCCCAGAGTCACCTGAATGGATGGTCCTGGAGTGTGCGTCTGCTGATCCTCCTCCTTATTGCTGCCCGAGGGCTTTAGGCTGACTCCTTGAGGAGCAGGGGTAGCTGGAGTGAGATCGAGCTGCCCGGCACCCCTCTCATGTACACACCGTTGGAGGCCAACTATGGCACCAGCGATGGACTTGAACTCGCATAGCAGTGCAGGAGCAACATTTTAGACCAAGGTCTCCATGGCAAGACCTTTGCCATCCTACCAAAGTTGACCTCAGTGCATTGGCATTCCGGTGCTATTAGCTCAGCCTGAAGGTGGATGGACTCCTCCATTATGCTTTGCAATCTGAGAAGTGCAGTAGACATCCCTTCCTGATGTTCCCAAGTTTACCTTTGTAGCTCCAGCAACTGTGACATGGCAGAGTTCAAAGGCTCATCATCTGACTCGAACTCAGCAATGTTCTGGCCTCCAGCAGTCCTCTGAGTGCCGGAAACCTGGGAAGTCCCTGCCGCCGCCTGCTGTGGCTCAGACAGTGCGATGTGCTCACCAGATTGTGACCCTGAGGCTATTCTAAAGCTAGGTCCCGCCAAGTGTGTGTCTCTGTGCTGGTGGAGGCTGTGGGTGAGTGCTGTGACAGGCCTTCAAGGAGGGTACTTCCAGATTCCTCTTCAGAGGTTTCTTTGGGGCTTGATTGGAGGCCCTGGGTCATGGACTCCGTCGGCTGTTTCCCAGATATGCCTGTGGAATCAAGGCAGGTATTGCATGGCAGTGGCCTGTGAAACAGGCCACATCACTCATGGCATGGTTGTCTGATGGATGTTGCACTGCTGGGCCCTCACTTAGTAGAGCACTGCTGACCTCATGGTCTGCATAGGACCAGTTCAGACCAGGATGGCTGTTTTCAAAGTCTGAGAGCACCTTGATTTCAGGAATTCCTCCACTGGTCTGTGACATTGCCCTCTTGTTGTGTACCAGCTTGTCCTGTATGAATAGAAATGGAGAGAGTGTAAGCAGGACGCCAGGACAGGTGATAAGTATGCCTGGCCTGTGTGAATGGTGAGTGATCCCATGGACAGGGTGAGGACAATGATGATAAATGTGAGTCAGTGAATGGTGATGTCCCTTAAACCAGCAATGAGTGGCCCTGTGGTTTTGTGACGGGTTTGAGTGTGAGAGTTGAGAATGATGAGAAGAGTGACTTACCCTGACGGAACCGAGGCGAACATTCATCCTCTTGTGGCACTGGGTGGCTCTCCTCTTTTGCAGGTTGTTAGCACTGACCACTGCTGCCACTACTTCCCAAGCCTGGTTAGTGCTGTTGCTGCCCATCCTGCGGCCAGAAAGGGAGTAGAGGACATCACGGTGGGCCTTCACGATGTCCAAAAAGTGTTCCAGTAACACGTAGCTAAACCTGGGGCCTGCAGTCATTTTGCCTTTCGTGGGCATCTTCCCTGCAGCAGTTGTGGACTGGAAGCACTAAGATGTGCACCCGTGATAAAGTAGCGTGGTGATGGCGGGCGGGCAAATAAAAGCCCGCCCACCATGGGAATGGCACGTTTCTTGGGAACGTGCAAATAATATGGCGGGTTTGGGACGATATGGCGTGAAAACCTGGCCCCTACCACATTTAGTGCAAATCTGGGATGATTCAGCTGTTGAAAGCAAGTTAAATTATTTTAGCATTATAATAGCAAGTAGTTAACAAGTAAATTCCTTTAAGAATGCAAATTGGTTATAACTGAGTATGAACTAATACTATATAACAAATGAATTGATTACTTCTGGAAGTATTCACTAAACAAGACACCATCCTGCAGTCATAGGAGGCCCTAAATCTGAACTAAAGTTGATGATTTTAATATTACTTACAAGATGATCTTGGGCAGGCTTAAATGCCTCAAAACCAAATAAATCCCCAATGATGGATACATAGGCAACAACAGGCAGATTAACCTTACAGCTATATCCGTAATACAACTAAACTGATCATTAGGAACGAAGTTGAAGATCACCAAATGTAAATGATAGTCAGCGATATAGGGGTAAAGGGCAGATCCTGCCTCATTAAACTTCCTGATTGATATGGGGGTTAGTGACATGCAAAGCTCAGTGATGTATTGCATCTAGTGTCAAGAAAGCCTTTGATAAAGTCTTGCTTGAAAACAACTAATAAGCTCAAGTTACTCGGAAGTCAAGTTAAAATGTGATGGTTCTTAAGACATTGACTGAAAGAGAGGAAGCAGTGGGGGCTCGTTAGCTCAGTGACATTGGATTGGGGTGATCTATTGAGCGAAGTGCTTCACAAGTTGGTGCTGAGGTCCATACAGACTCTGGATGAGCAGGATTTATAAATGCTGATCAAATTTGAAGATGGTACTAAATTAGGGAGGTCCCTATGTCTGGTAAAGAAGCCACAGCACTGCAAAAGGACCTAAACGGAATTTGCAAGTGAGCAAAACTATGGCAAATTATATCCAATATTAGACAAGTATCTAATACTCGGGAAGAAAAATGGAAAACACACTTATTCAATGAATGATGCTGAACTGGTTAGAGGCGAGACAAACAGAGAGCTGGACATGATAGTAGACTAAGCAATTACCAATTCCAGTTATTACACAACAGCTAAAGCAAACAGAATACTTAGCTATACTGCAAAATCAATAGAGTGTAACTCTGAGGTGATCATGTTGAAGCTTTATAATGCTCTAGTCTCAGCTCGCAGCTTGAATCGTGTGTTTAATTGTAGGCACAGTTGTACTAGGGAAGCATCCAAGCCTTGGAAGGTGTATAGAAAGTGGTCAAAGGCCACACTCAACATCTGAGGACTGCGTTATGAGGGACAGTTAGAGAAACTTAGGACAGAATTTCACTGACGACCCCCCGCCCAGGATCGGGGAATGGAGGTGTGGGGGGCCATTAAAATTGCGGGGAGCCATGGCGGATCGTTTTCCCAACCATGTCCTGCTAGCAGGAGATTTTACTGACGATGGGACTGGAATTGAGCAGGCTGCCCACCACAAGGAGGCAGACAGCCACTTTAAACATGTAAAGGACCTATTAAGAGCCATTTTACGAGACCGCTGGGGGTCGACCCCCTCACCACGTATACTAAATGGAGGCAGCTTCCCAGTGGCAGCCGAGGGGCAAGGTTTTTTATAACAAAATGGGGAGGGCGGGTGCCACGGGTAGGGAAGGTAGCCCGCATGGCCCCAACTTTGACCCCAGAGAAGTTCCCCTTCCAGTACTCAGCCCCTCAATTTTTTACATTTATGCTTAGCCTACATAGGCTGTAGTGCCCTTGTCTGCCTCAGCGGTGTCCACCACTCCTGGTGGTGTGCTGAGCTGCTGGCCCTCTAATTTTGGGCCGGTAGCTACCAGTGATGGGTTGCCGTCCCAAATAGGATGGCTGCCTATAAAATTCAGATGGAAAACCCATGCATGTCGGAAAAACCCATTTCCAACCGATGTCAGGCCATCGACCCAACCGATAAAATTCAGCCCTTACACTCTAGCTCTCGAAGCAGCCGAATAAGAAGGGACCTTAGAAATATGTAAGATACTGAATAGAGCAGAAAAGGTTAATCCAGAAAACTATTTCACGTTAAACCACAATTACTAGACATAGACCAGGATAGGTACGAGGGAAGTTCAGAATTGACGTCAGGAGGCATTCATTACCTAGAATGGTCTTCTGAATAGATAAGTGGAATCAAAAAAAATGTAGAATTATTCAAGATCACGATCAATTTAATTCTCTGGCTGAATAGGAGTTAAGTCAAATTTGAAGCCAAAAAAAAAAGCATTTATCCCTTAGAGCTCAGGAATAATCAAGAAATCCAATGTAAATATGATGAATGCAGTATAGTTAGAAAAGGTGAGATCGGAAAGATTAATAAAGAGCATAAGAGAAAATTATCAAAAATTATGAGCAATAAAAAAAAAGCTTTGTACAGGCATATTACCAGAAAGAGGATAGTTAAAGTAAGGGTAAGACTGCTAAGAGGAGGCAAACTTCCTGTGGAGATTGGTGGGACTGGCCCCCATCTCTTCAGCATCTGTGACCAGTGACGCTAAGTAAGTTCAGTGCCTCAGTAGTCACAGAGGATATGGATATTGTCAGAGTTAGGTGTAGAATAGTTAGTGGTGATGAGAGATAGCATTGAAGAAGTTATCAAATATTATATAGACAAATTATTGGGATCTAATGGTTTATAAACTAGCAAGGAAACACTGGAGATGCTTGCTATAATTCTGTGGAAAGAAAATCTAAGCCAGAAAGTTGATGGATGGAAAATATAACTTCCTTCTTCAAAGAATAAACCAGGAAACTATAAGCTAATTAGCCTAATTAGTCCATGTCCAAATGCAGCAAGCCATGGATAATATCCAGGCTTGGGCTGACAACTGGCAAGTAACATTCGTGCCACACAAGTGTCAGGCAATGACCATCTCCAACAAGAGAGAATCCAAATATTTCCCCTTGAAATTCAATGGTATTACCATCACTGAATCCCCCACCATCAACATCCTGGGGGTTACCATTGACCAGAAACTGAACTGGACTAGCCAGATAAATACTGTGGCTACAAGAGCAGGTCAGAAGCTAGGGATCCTGTGACGCGTAACTCGCCTCCTGACTCCCCAAAGCCTGTCCACCATCTACAAAGCAGAAGTCAGGGGTGTGATGGAATACTCCCCACTTGCCTGGATGAGTGCAGCTCCCACAATACTGAAGAAGCTTCACACCGTCCAGGACAAAGCATCCCGCTTGATTGGCATCACAAACATTCACTCCCTCCACCACCGTTGCATAGTAGCAGCAGTGTGTATCATCGACAAGGATTCACTGCAGGAATTCACCAAGGCTCTCTCGGCAGCACCTTCCAAACCCATGACCACTACTATCTAGAAGGACAAGGGCAGCAGATAGATAGGAACACCACCACCTGGAGGTTCCCCTCCAAGTCACTCACCATCCTGGCTTGGAAATATATCTTCGTTCCTTCACTGTCGCTGGGTCAAAATCCTGGAACTCCCTTCCTAAAAGCACTGTGGGTGTACCTACACCACGTGGACTGCAGCAGTTCAAGAAGGCAGCTCACCACCACCTTCTCAAGGGCAACTAGGGATGGGAAATAAATGGTGGTCCAGCCAGTGAAGCCCACATCCCATGAATGAATAAAATATTTTTAAAAAATTGTTGATAAACTACTACGTTTTATAATACAGGATTAATTTATTCAGCTCCTGAAAAACAGGAGCTCATCAGGTGGATTAATTGTGAATAACCTAATAAGATTCTTCAAGAAAATAACAGAGCAGCTAAATGTAGTAAAAGTTGTTTGTAACAGATTTACATATAAAGCATTTAAAAAGAGGTACCACACAAGACTTATGCAAAGTAAAGGCAGATGAAATTATGGGGCCAAATGGCAGAGCGGCCTTTGTCAGGTAGAAAGGAAAGGACAGGTTTAAATTGATTTTTTCTGGGTAAGCAAGGGAAGTTTTGCAGTGGCTTACATTGGAACTGCTCTTTTTTACTATGTACATAAATTATCAAGCTGGGAATCGAAGGAACAATATCAAAATTTGTTGATGCAACAAATTTACATGCACATCAAATTGAAATTGTTTTTATTTTATTCGTTTCTGGGATGTGGGTGGCACTAGCTAGGCCAGCATTCATTGCCCAATCCTAATTGCCCTTGTTCTAATTGCCCTTGTTCAGAAGGCATTCAAGAGTCAACCACCGTTGCTGTGGGTCTGGAGTCACGTGTAAGCCAGACCAGTAGATTTCCTTCCCTAAAGGACCTTAGTGAACCAGATGGGTTTTTACGACAATCGACAATGGTTTCATGGTCTTTTTTAGACTTTTAATTCGGTTTTTATTGAATTCAAATTCCACCATCTTCCATGGTTTGTGAAGCTGAGGTGAGGGTTGTGGCAGTGCAGAAAACTGTAGTTAGAATAGCCGATGGACACATAGACAGCAGATGCAATTCAATATTAATAAATGGGAATTCATAAATTTTGGAAGAATTCGAATAGAGTCGAGGAGCAGGAGATCCTTGATATACAGGTCATTAATTGTGATGGAGTAAGTGTAAAACAACATTCTTGATGTTGAAGCATAGAGAAAGCAAGGCACAATAATGAAATTATGATGGAAGTCAATTTGTCTGCAATTGGAATTATGTGCAATTTTCAGCAGCCTATTACAAGAATTATTAAAAAATCAGTGGAAAAGGTGCGGCATAAAATCACCAGTGTGTTGTTAGGGTTGAAGCTTGTGACGTCTTACTATATTAAAGATAGTACTTAAATACAAGCTGTTGGTAAGGGGGCATTAGGGATCTTATCACTAGAAGTGAACAAAAGATGAAATGTTGAGATGATGTTCTTCAAAATTATGATAAAGTAAATAGTGATAGATTGTGTTCATTGGCCAATGTGATGGCAATCTGGGACCAGACATTTCACAGCATTTAAGAATTTCAGGGGTGGTTAGAAAATAATATCTTCCTTTAGAGTTAAAAACAAAAAGCTAAAAGCTACTGCGGATGCTGGAAATCCAAAACAAAAACAGAATTACCTGGAAAAACTCAACAGGGTCGTGAGGACTCGAAACGTCAACTGTTTTCTTCTCCACCGATGCTGCCAGACCTGCAGAGTTTTTCCAGGTAATTCTGTTTTTGTCTTCCTTTAGAGTGGTTAGAATGTGAATGTTTTGCCAAAAACTATTGTTGAATCAGAGTGCACAAATTATTTAAAAAGCAAATTGGAAGGTTTCTTGAGCAAAGAGGAATATTAAAAAGTATGGGGTGTGAGCAGGAGTGGGGTTAGATCAAGTGGCTCATGGATAAAGACACCAGGCTCAAAAGATCTGGCCCTGTCCTATAATATTCAATTACTCTCTGAAGAGACAGTGGGGGAATAGTTGGTTTCTATAAAAGAATATCATGTTTTTCCACTGGTGCACTTATCATTACGATTTATGATATTGTACCAAGTAACTTTAATTGTAATGTGGTTTTATTTTGCTGCAAATTAGAGCAAAAAAGGCATATCCTGTACAGGACATATATAAAATATTAAAAACCTCACATTTTTTAGCATGTTCTATCAGCTTTTGATCCATGATAAATTTCTATGTTTGTATTGACAAGGCAAATTGCTATGTAAACTTGCCGCAATATCATTGCGCAATTTGGACACTGGTCGCTCTTCAGGATTTCCTCAAAATCCTTTGCAAGTCTTTTCAATTTTATTCTTTTTGAACTAGTTTTTTTTTCAGTAATTCAATTTTTTAATGTTCAAAACAAGGGTTTAAAGTGACATAAGGCAAATTAAGGCATAAAAACGATTCAATTTATCATCAACAACTTATATTTATAAAGCACCTTCAGTAGAGAAAATTAATCTCCGAGGTACACCAATGGCTTCTCTTTTGTGTGATTTTATTTGAATGAATAAGCTTCTTCCAAAAGCATGGGCATGGACTTGATTTTTTTTTCCAACAGCTTTGAAGCTGGGAGTTAGAATCATGGAGCAGTATTTTGCAGATGCCGGGTTTTTTAACAAGGCTGGAGTTGGGGGGGGTCTTCTTCCCTCATCTCGGCGGGGGAGTCACACCTCAGAGAGCTGCCAGCCAATCTGAGCACCTCCCCCGTACCTGGCCACCTTCCAGCAGCCTGAAGATTGTGGCTGTAGCATTACTTGGTCACTGAAGAACCTCAACTGGGGTAAGGGTGGATGGGACACACTAAGCTTTGCCCACCTCCCACAAAATCACGACCAGATCTCAGGAGGACGGCTAAGTGGCAGGAAGGACACCCCCCCTGCCTGCAAACCCGCCAGCAGGGGAGCATTAAATTCTTCCCATGGAATAATTGAATCATTGCAGCACAGAAGGAGGTCATTCGGCCTATCATATTCTGGTCTTCTGGAAGAGCAACGCAGCTAGTTTCACTCCTCCATCTTTTCCCTGGAAACCTGCAAATGTCTCTTCTTCAGATAATTATCCAATTCTCTATTGAAAGCCATGATTGGATCTCCCTCTGCTGCACTCTCAGGCAGTGGATTCCAGATCCCAACTACTCACTGTGTTAAAAAGATTTTCCTCATGTCGCCTCTGGTTCTTTTGCCATTCACCTGAAATCAGCATTCTCTAGTTCTCGGCATCTCCGCCAATGGAAACAGTTTCTCCCTATCTACTTTGTCCAGACCCTTCACGGTTTGAACACTTATATCACCTGAATTTGTATTGTGCAATCTGACAAAGTGCAGACTAATCTCCCAGGCTACATGGGTACAGCTTGGTAAGCTGTACTGATGAAATATTTTTCTTCAATTTTTAGAAATTTATGCTTAGTAGTTTTACTTAAAATAATTTGAAGAAGTGGGTTAATCTCAAAAGCTCTAGCTATGGTAACATTTACATTGAATCTTTTGTTTGAAAGAGAGAATTGAACATATGATTGTGTACCTTGAGAGAACGAGCAGAAGTAAAGAGACTGAGAAATATGGGGGGCAGGAAGAATCTGGAGGCTACAGGGAGCATGAAAGACTGGGGTTTTATATGGAGAGATAGGGAGATAGAGGCAGAAAGAGAGCGAGCTAGAGATAGAGAGAGACACACAGAGAGAGAGAAAGAGATGTTAAATTCAACTTCAACAGGTGCTCATAAAAAGCAATAAAGGATTGACTGCCTGTCATAAACCATTCCATCTCCCTTTGACATTCAAAGGCATTATGCTGCTGTATCCCCCACTATCAAAATCCTGGGGATTACCATTAACCAGAAACTGAACTGGACCAGCCATGCAAATACTGTGACTACAAGAGCAGATCAGAGGCCGGGAATTCTGCAGTGAGTAACTCACCTCCTGACTCCCCAAAGCCTGTCCCTCATCTATAAGGTACAAGTCAGGAGTGTGATGGAATATTCTCCACTTGCCTGGATGAGTGCAGCTCTAACAACACTCAAGAAGCTCGACACAATCCAGGACAAAGCAGTCCAGCACCTCAAACATTCACTCACTCTACCACTGACGCACACTGGGAGCAGTGTGTACCATCTACAAGATGCACTGCAGCAACTCACCAACTCTCCTTCGACTGCACCTTCCAAACCCATGACTACTACCATCTAGAAGGACAAGGGCAGCAGACAGTTAGGAATACCACCACCTGAAAGTTCCCCTCCAAGTCACACTCCATCCTGACTTTGAACTATATTGCCGTTCCTTCACTATCGCTGGGTTAAAATCCTGGAACTCCCTTCCTAACAGTGCTGTGGGCGTACCTATACCACATGGACTGCATGGTTCAAGGTGGTGACTCACCAACGCCTTCTCAAGGGCAATAGGGGATGGGCAACAAACACTGGCCTAGCCAGCAACATTCACATCTCATGAAAATGTTTAAAAATCATTGCTTTTCATTGAAGTTTAAGACGGAGCAGTGTGTAAAGTGTATGGCAGATCTAGTACTGCTTTTTTTGCACTACTTGTGAGGTTGAGTTTTATCATTGACCCTTTCTTCATTCTAACAGTTCTATTTTTCACAGTTTGAAGTCAAAAAAAGTCTCTTTTATCCTTTACTGGCAGTTAGAAAATATAAATGCAAATTATTTACACCAGTGTAGCAGAGATTCTAATTCCTAACATTTATGGTATGGAAGAGAAAGAGAGAGAGAGATAGAAGCAGGCAGTGCAGTTTCTTAATCTAATTTGATCTTTAAAAAATAAACAAATGCAGTGAACTTTGAGTGAAACAATAGGAAGAGAGGCTGAGAGAAGCTGATAAATAGGTTGAAAACTGCTGAGTTTTTCCAGGTAATTCTGTTTTTGTTTTGGATTTCCAGCATCCGCAGTAGCTTTTTGTTTTGAAAATGAGGGGCTGTCTAGCCACCTGCACTTGTGGGGGCATGAGGATAGAGAGGTCAGGCTGAGTGGGGTGGAGAAATAAAATAAATTAAAAAGCTGACTATTTAGTTTACATTCCTTTTCTGACTTGCGCCATCTACTTTTATATCACCCACCTGAATATCTCACTGCCTTCTCACAGCTTTTTGCCAGTATAAGTAGTATGCAAAAAATATACTTTTTACCTCTGTTCACAGACTACTTTAAATGAGCCTAAGGTTATTTATATATTGGATAAACACAAGTTGGCTGGAGTGGGTTATATGACAAATAGGGACTTGGCAATTCATTATTTTGAGAGCAACAGCTTGAATGAGTGTTGCTGTTGATGTTATACTTGAATAAGTGGTGATTAATGAGGTATTAAACTGACATGTTGAGCCGAACAATAAATGGATTAGTCTTTTGAAGCTGAAAATTTGTGGCAGGCAGCTTATTTATATGCATATTGGACTAAAACAAAATCTCCCTTATTATGATAGAATACTTCCTTGACAATAAATGAGTTATTCTAATTATAGTTCCTGATATATTTATGTAGCATAAACATTTAATTAAATGTACATGGGTTAATGGACTGGATTACATGAAGCATGTGAATACTACTGCAGTAGCACCTGAAAATATAGTAACATTCAGATTCTTTTTTTAAAAAGCACTGTTTCAAAGTGTAACTTCATCAATTACAACTAACTCAAGTTTTAAAACAGCCAATTATAAATGGGAGACTAATAGATGAAATACAAAAATACTCTGCTATAACAGCTACTGTGGGACATCCAAGCTGTTTATGAAAAGGGATTTACTTTATTGCTTTGAAAATGAAAAAAAAACCTGTTTTGATTGGCACCATGCTAAAGGGATTAAGAACAAGTAGCTAATGTGATCCTTGAGGCTTCTATTATTAGGGAACAATGCGTCAAGAACAAAAATGTAAATGATGTATTGGTTAGTCAATGAAGTTAAAGGTCATCTCTGGATTACCTGAACCATGATGGAAAATGCTTCTCATCACCACAGCAGTGCTTTGAATCCTGATTTCCCGTTCATGTGAACTATCCTTCATTCAGTCAGTCTCAACAGGATTAGAACACATTTTATCTTTCGCTCTTGCACATGCAAACTCAAACACACAGACAAAATCAATGTTTTGTTTTAAAAGAAGAGCACAAGAAAAGAATGCGGCTTCCACGAGAAGCTATGTGGTTTACCTGCTTGATCTTTAAAGATTTTTGATATGACAACCGGTACGCCGTGTTCAGCACCTCCCTGAAAAAAATCAGTGAACAATGAGAAGCCATTGCACACATTAACACAGGATGTTATTATTGTTTAAAAAATATAGGACACAGGGAATGACACTTACCTTAATACTTAGACCCATTCCACCAACAGGCTGTCTGCGAAGTGTAACAGTTCTGTGCTTTAAACAAATTGTACAAACACTAAATTTAGCATTGTTACGAGAAAAGACAATGGAGGTGAAATTGGTCTGTGCCAGCAGCATGAAAAAAGAATGGTGCCAATTCAGTGGGCTATTTTTCACCTCGCCCAATCCTCCTTCCCACTGAATGATATTTCAAACGTTTTTTGGAGATTTGTTTCCTAGTCTCAGTGTCACTTCTATTTGGTTTAAAGTTAAAATGTCAATGAAAAATAATTACTGATGCGGTGAAAAATTGGCTGCCGATTCACTACTAGCCCATTTCACGTCATTGGCATAGACTAGCTTCTTCCCCTATATATGTATATACACACACACACAACATATTCTGTTTTTATTGTGTACTAAGCCACACATCAGAGCTATTACAAATAATCAACAGATCATTCTGAAACATTTTGTGAATTGAATATCTAAGCCAAACCAGATCAGCAAAATAAGTTAGGCGGCCTGATCTGGAGCTGATGGGTTGAAGCATGGATGCTTATATGCAAAGATCAAGCCAAGACCACATGCATCTCTTCACAGTGAACATGTTTCTAGATTTTCTATGTATTTACGAAGCCTTCCCATCTATTTATTTAAATTTGGGAGTGCAACGGGGCTACACATTAACACTTTAGTGCAGTATGGCAGACAATGGTAGAAAGTGGGTTTGTTTTCAGAATGTTCCATGGTTACTTTCCCTGATCCTGGGAACAAGATGACAGTGTCCTGAATGCCACAGGGAAGATCTCATTGCTTTGCTCCTGTTTCGGCCAATGCTATCCTGAAAGGGGTCTTCCATTGGGAAGCAGGAGCAGCCACTTCTTTCAAGCACTTGGTTCTTTTAGTATGCAAATTAGGTTCATTTGATGTACACTGGACATGGATCCCTAATTTGTGAGACAACTACCTAGTTTTATATGGTGGTACAGCTGAAGATGACCAATAATGGGAGCTTTAAAATTATTTTTGCAAGACCATGAGGAATGCTCCTCTGAATTCCACAAGAATCATGTGATAAGCTGCCTCTCCAGGCTCTCTACCTCTGTGATTGTCACACCTCCGCTACCACCGCCCCTCCCGCCCCCACCACCCCCCCCCCCCCCCCCCCCCCCCAAGCCCCATCCTCTGAAACTAGCTTGCCACCGGCCCAGGTGCATCCGATGCGTTGAAACTGGGGTACTTATTTGGTGCCCACTATTGTATATTTTATATCTTGGATCTATGCAGAGATGACATTACTTTCTATGTGTATAACAGGTTTTTATTCACAGTGCTTTAAAAAGTCTACTCAATGATCCAGCTCTGGATTCCAGATTTTTCTACAGTTTGCTTACTTTTCTTTGAGTCCACACCCAGGCTTAACCAATCAAGTACAGTACGCAGAGATCAGTTATCAGACTCACATAATCAAACACAGAATAATTGAACACTGCACCCCTGCCAGTGGAATATTAATAGGGCCTGAGCGTTTAAGGGGACTGAGCTACCAGCCAATACTACTGAGTCACTTGGAGGGCTCCTTTGATTGGCCATTCAATAAATAATATCTATCCCTTTCAATCCCCTATTGTCAATGCAAAACCATGCTAAATGGATACCATGTGCTTCTCTGCAAAAGTGAACAGCAAATAACCCTGGTCTTGGGTGGCTTAGTGGTATTTTCACTACACTAGTATTCCAGAGACCCAGGGTAATGCTCTGGGGATCTAGAATTCGAATCCCGGCAGATGGTGAAATTTGAATTTGAATAAACACCTGTTATACACATAGAAATTAATGTCATCTCTGCATAGATCCAAGATGTAAAATTTGAATCTGGAATTAACCATGAAACCATTGTTGATTGTCGTAAAAACCCATCTGGTTCACTAATGCCCTTTAGGGAAGAAAATCTGACACCCTTACCTCGTCTACATGTGATGTATTGGTTAGTCAATGAAGTTAAAGGTCATCTCCGGATTACCTGAACCGTGATGCTTCTGGTCTACATGTGATTGACTCTTAAATGCTCTCCGAACAAGGGCAATTAGGGATGGGCAATAAATGCTGGCCAAGCCAGCGACACCTACATCCCATGAACAAATAAGAAAAACTTGCCTTGGGCACCTGCAGGTAGCCAGATATAGGCCAATATTCAGCAGGGTCCTGAGAGAAGGCCAATCTGCCTACATTTGAGCCTGGTGCATGTGCCCTGGTAGAACCAGAGAAGAAGAAAGAATAGAAGCAAACAAAAAGAAAAATGGACAAATTATACATCTGCTAAATTCTGTTTGAACTGTATCCTCCCTTTAGTAAGCTTTCACAGTAGTGCAACATTTTAAAAAATATGGATGGAATTCAAAAGCAATTTGATCAAAATTTATGAAACAACTAATAAAAGCCAGCACAAGATAACAGTATCAAAAATAAAAGATCAGGTCGCCATATGCAAGGAATACAAATATAATGGTGGTTGTGTTTTTGGAAATTGAAACAGTGAATGAAAAGAAAATTCCCAATGGGAGGCTTGTCTACAAATCTTTGATACAGGCATTGTTTAGTATGTGCTACATCTATGTACTGTCCTCTGGCTGATTTCGACACAAGATCATTGGAAAAATAATTACTGCAGTACAAGGTAATCAGTTCCAAAAGAGTGAGAGAATGACAGCTATTCAACATGATCCAACAGACTTGTGAAAAAGGAATGCTGTAATTTGAAAAGGTGATATTCAGGAACATTAAATGGGCATGTTGTAACAATGCATTAATCAAATCCACTAATGTTTTATTCATTCCCACACCTGGATAGCACTGGTAGACAAGGTATCCATTATAAGAGAATGTCTGCTGCATCTACACTTTTACAGTCCTTGTGTATTAAAGTCCAGTCACGTCAGGACAGTTTACTGATTATTCATGTCAGAATTGCCTTCTATAACTGTGTCTATGGTGAAAGGGAGTCAGCAGCATACATTCTGCACATACAACTTTTCTATCTCTAAGAAAGGCTGCTGTTTTCTTTAAAAACAGGTTACGCAAACCATAAATGCACAAAAACTAGATATCATGTGAATGAAACTGGCACTTGCCTAATTTTGGGTCCTTTAAAATGTGGATTCAACATGGTTATAATTGTGTTTTTATAGCAGTACAATAGAAACATCACATATTGATTTTGATCAAAATTTTATTCCATTCCAAGGGTACAACATCACCTCAAATCCTTTAAAACATCTATTCAATAATTGATCGGGAAAAAATCCTCTGCAGTCCTGCATAAATGTCATCTTAATTAACTTTATGCTTAATTAGGGAATTTTCAAAAAACTGAGTAGTGTAACGGATACACATTTTAAATGATTAAGCAAAGTTTATAAATATTTCAAAAATTTTACCCAATGTTCTCCAATTAAAAAAATAGTTTTGCAAAAACAGAATTTTCTGCATTGAATAGAGATGGTACTGACCCTACTGAGGCAAGTAATGTAAAACAGGGGCCAATATGTCTGTACCAAATTTGCAAGAAGCTTTTATAAATCAAGAATTAGAGAACTTGCAAAACAAAGGCTGAGAGGACGAAGACACGGGATGACTGATACTTACCAAAAGCTTAAAAGGTAGAGCAGACACAAGATAGATGAATGAAAAATTGTGCAGTTTACTGGAGTGTTATTTGACAATAAATCAAGGTGAGATCTCATTTGAGAGTCTTGGTAGAACAGTAAAAATATTGCCCTAGAATAATTCATGTAGGCAAAACTATTAAAGCAACTAGACTGATTGGCAGCATTTTAAATGGCAAGGAAAGGGCGGGGGGGGGGGGTGGGGAGGGAGAGCGTGGCGGGGTGGTTGGGCTTGGGGCCTGGGGTGGAGGTGGGGGGTTGGTTAAAGCCCTGAAATATGGTGTCAGGTTGGGAGCTTCACATGATCCCGCCCACTTCCAGGTTTCACTGGGGCAGGATCAGAAGTACAGGCTGCTGGGGAGTGGGGGGTGTAGGGGGATCCCTTGTGGATCTGTCGGTTAAGTAATTTAAGTACTCAGGTTCCTGTTTTAATCCAGAGTTCTGGCTCTCAGTGCCAAATTTTGGGTTTCACAAACTCTCTAAAACTTTGCAGCTGCAAACAGGCAAGAGCACAATGGAGGGATGGGAGGGGTGGCGGGGGGGTATTGTGTGCATTGAAACTGAATGGCTGGGTCGCCTTCAAAAAGTGAAAGTGAAACTGAATAACTGCAGCCTTTTCTAGTTCAGAGGCTGGTGCTCATAGCATTTCTTCTGAGAGTGTGCTTTCACTGTCTGACGGATGATCCCAAACTTCTCGGATGTCGGTTCACTTGTCTTGCGCTTCACACATCCTTCATCTGCACGTCCCTGCTGTCAGTTTTCACTGCAACATGGGAGCAGCTTATGCAGCTCAACCTTGGATCTCTGATGAGGATTAAGAGTGGGGAGATACCAGAGCGTCAACAGCATCAAGGGTAGCAGCTGCCTTTTCTGAGCCTGCAGTCTTTGCAATGATGCTGTACCAGGATGATAAGAACACGCTCCTGATAAAGGTCCCTCTCTTAGTGTTTGCAACATAGAAACAACACGTGCCACCCCACTGGACAGAGGGGACAGTCATTGAGATTCAGTCTGAAGGAGGCAAGATCCCCAACACATGGGCCGGGATTTTCCGGTCCCGCCCGTGGTGGGAACTATCATGAGCGGCAACTGAAAATTTGGAGAGGCAGCCAAAACTTCGTTGGCTTTCAGCGGGACTGAAAAATCCCAGCTGCAGTCTACCATCAGAGGCTCCGTTCTCTCAACATATCTGAGCCTCAATGCCTTAGGAGGTTCAGGCTTTCATAGCAGGTCACTGCTGACATGTAAACCTCCGGGAACAAGACCTCCTTCTCAGCGGACCAGATGGCCACACACTGACAATGGTCAATAAGATGCCCATCATTGCAGGGCCCCTACCCCACTCCCTCCCCCCAACTGCCCAGCAGGGCTTGGTGCCTACAGGTATTATGCCACTCACCTATTTTTGTCCTCCTGAGGTCCTGTGCCTCCAGGTTTGAGACCAAATTCTTGCTGCTGACTTTCTCGGCCACTGCCATCCCCACCTGCTTGGTTTGGGAGGTTGTCCTCTTTCTCCAATCCTCGGCAAACATCACCTCACTTCAATCCCTCAGATCCCTCAGCAGCATCTCCAGGTAAGAGTTTGAGCCCCAGTGGAGCACCATTACTAGGTGTTCTATCCATTTCTGTGGTTGCTGAAGCCTCAGGAATTAATATACAGTTCAGCCATTCTGATTCCTACTGGGGTCCCTTTAGCTAAAAAAACCTTTCTTTGTGAGATTCAACTTGTCACACGTCATCCTGCCCACCCTCTCTAATTAGTTGGGAAACCCGGAAGAAGGAGACCCAGGCCAAGACTCAGTTAAAGAGCTGTGGCAAAGCCCACTGAAGATTCTAACGTAACAAAAACAGAAAATGCTGGAAAAACTCAGCAGGTCTAGCAGCATCAGTGGAAAGAGAAACAGAGTTAACGTTTCGAGTCCAAATGACGGTCATATGGACTCGAAACGTTAACTCTGTTTCTGTCTCCACAGATGCTGTTAGACCTGCTGAGTTTTTCCAGCATTTTCTGTTTTTGTTTCAGATTTCTAGCATCCGCAGTATTTTGCTTTTATCGAAGATTCTAATGTGTTCCTTGGCCTGCTCCAGGTCCCAGAGTTTCAGCTTTCAAAACTCTGCTCTTTGGAGCAATATACATTAATGACTGAAGTATCCAGTTTAATAAGCTCAATGGTCATTCTCCCTCTCTTAACTTCAGTATACAGGGTCTATAGAGGGATGTATCATACCAATTCTATGGAGTAAGATTGGCGAATTATACAGATTTTAATATGTAAATGATTTTAAATGACCCTATTAGACCTTACCAACAGACAAGCTGCTGTTAATAAATGGCCAAATATTTATGCTCAATTCCTTATCACTTTTGTCAATGTGCACACACAGCCCAATGTTTCATATTTCTTGCTGCAGCATACATTGACTAGCACTTCTTTAAATTTGTTACCCTATCTATTTAATTTAATTTGAATGCAGTCAGCGCCTATGCCCATACTTATCCTTACAACCTTCAATCATCCTGTTAGCTAAATATTCATGCACTCCATATGAGAAAGAATTCAGCAGCAGAGCATTAAATGTGCACACATTGGGCAGAAATTTCTGTTGGTGACATTCCATCTGTGGAAGAATATTGAAGTAGAATGACTTTCTACTTCCATCATTTGTCTACAGCCCTTCTGGCTGAAGTACACTCTAACTTAATAGGCAACATCACCCCTTTTCTGTGCTGTAATATTCTATAAGCTGGATTTTACACCAATCCTGCCGGGCATGTTTTTGGCGAGGATGGGCACATAAAATACAAGGGGTGCCCAAACCACCACCTTCTCACCCACTACCAAGCTGCCCTCACGGTAGGTGGGCGGGCATTGTATTTAAATAAATAATTACAAGTCAATTTAGCTTGTTACCAAGCCAACCGAGCAGAATATTACGCTGACCATTCCATTACATGGATGGCATGGGCAGGCGGGTGGGAGTGGTAGACTGTTTTTTGAGGCCAGGTTGATAAAAGGCAGGAAAGAAGGGCAGACACATCATTTGCGCATTGAGGGCACCAAAATGTCACTGACCCCCTCCATTCCTCGCTGTCCGCTCTCCAAAACCCGGCCCCACCACCACCCCTCTCCCCGCCGCCCTAGGTTCTCAGAACCCTCCCCACCCTAAAAGCCCGGGACTTACCTGTCTCTGGCAGCCATCGCTCTTCTTCCTGTTCCTTCTTGCAGTTTGACAGCACCCATGACTGAACTCTGACGCAGCCAGGACTGCAAGAGCTGCTGGCCAATGAGATTGAGGACGGGATTTCCTGTCTCTCAAGGGTTGGACTTCCTGTCTACTAAGGGGCGGAAGTCCCAATGTGAGTTGCTTAGCCTGCCGGGAGTGCATTGTGGCTGTTGGGTGGGCTTCTTCTAGGTGTGCCGGCTGCTGGCCGACATTCCTTCTGGGGGGCGCTGAGCATTCTGCCCCTCCATGAAATCCAACCCAATGATTCTATGAAACCCTGCTGGACTAAAGGAGCAATTTTGTCTCCAGCCATAAGGTAAATGAACCAGTCTGGGAAAGATTTAGGGCATTTCACCAGGCCTCAGAGGGCCTCACACTAATTCTTAGCTGGCATGAGTGCTGCTGAGGCCCTTGTGTAATTTTATCCAGCCAATCACTGCAGGAAACATGGCAGCTGGGCACACTTAATCATGGGAGAGATCACGCGTCAGTCTGCTGGCGGTGGAAACACCTCCCACAATTAAGTCGGAGGCGGGAAGGAGCCAGTGCATGAAACACGTGATGGCATGTCAATTAGGCTCATTAATGAACCAACTAATACCAATTTTCCCTGATCCCACCAGCATTTAGTGGTGGTTCAGGGATTCAAAGGGAGTAGGTGGCCTTCTCGGGCCTCCTGAAGTTTCCCAGAAAACTCTGTAAGGTTTGCTAGCGGCTTGCTGAGAGGGATCTCTCGCTGTCAGGCACAGTGCCTGGCATCAGGAAAGGGGATGGGGAGGCCATTGAAATCCAACTCCACCGCCCCCCCGCCCCAAATCCTTGCCTCTGATCCCCCTGCTCCACCTCTCCCATGACCTTCTCCTCGCAGCCCCAATCCCACAGTCACTCACCTGTGTCTAGGGATCCGGTAACAATCCCTGGTGATGTCCTTGGAGCACAACCAGCAGCTGCCAACTGCTTGTGGTGGCATTGCCAGCAATGGAGAGCTGCCAGCAGCTCTTGGTGGGCCAGCTTTCCACTGCTGAGGTCCAAAATCCTGGGAATGGCCCAATGTCGGCCAGTTCAGGTGCTTAATTTGGTCAGAACTCTCCCACAGAGGCAACAGGGGTTCCCACCAGTTCTCCAAATGGTCAGCGAACATCCTTTGCCAACATAAATCCAGCTCATCATCTCTATCCTTACTGATCTAGATTGATTCCCATTCTACTACATCCTGAATATAAAATTTAAAATTTTGGGAATTCACTAGAATTTCTGAGCATCCCAATGGTTTTCTTGGATTGCTAATGAAATATAATGGATCTGGCTCTACGTACCATTCCTTCAGAGTCCTTAGTTTCAACACTTCCTAGATTCACCTTTCCAAATCAATCATTTCTTTTTTCCTGACACGCGTTTATAATGTTACTAATACATAGTGAGCAGAAGAATCCATCCCTCAATCCATTGTTGTTGCATAATAATTATTTTCATAGCCAATAAAAGCAGTACACTGACAACTGGTGAAAAAGAAACTGGAAAGGGAAAACCACAAGCGGCAGCTATAAACTCTGTGCAATGACAGTACGAACATTATAGGGTTTCATCACTTCAGTGGCTAGCTTTGTCCCAGGCCCAGCATTACAGCTCCTCTCCCAAAGGATGTCATTAACAAATTATTTTCTTATTATTCTTTCATAGGATTGGGCTTCACTGACAAGGCCAGCATTGTTATCCACCTTTAACTGCCCTTGAACTGAGTGACTTGCTAGGCCATTTCACAGGCAGTTAAGAGTCAATAACATTACTGTAGATCTGGAGTCACATGTAGGCCAGGCCAGATAAGGATGGCAGATTTCCTTCCCTGTGGGGCATTAGTGAATGTGGTGGGATTGTACGACAATCAATTATAGTTTCATGGTTACTATTACTGAGACTACTTATTACTTTTATAGTTTTTCATTCTTTCACAGAAAGTGGGCGTCACTGGCTAGGCCAGTATTTTTGTTCGCCATTGTGGTAAAATGGAGTGCTACGTACCTTTAAGAGAATGTAGTTAATTAACCATGTGACTGTATTGACCAATTTCGACTCAGCGTGGGATACTTGGGTAACTGGGAAGTCTAGAGCTGGAAGTGATTGAAGAAGCACACGTAGTGTTAGTGCTCTGTTCTTAGTTCCAATAAGCCACCAGTGTTTGTTCAGTTAAGTGGGCTTTCTGCCTATATCGTTTCAAGCACCAACTAATGTGTTAATATCAAGGGCACAGCTAGCAATCGCCGGACAAAGTGAACCTGATAACCAAAAACATAAAACTGGCGACGAAGATAAACCGGATCACCTGAAGCCAAAGCCCTCAATCACTATGCAGCATTTTTAATTTAATTCAAGGAATAGGCTTCCAGGAGAGACAATCGCTGGCTATGCAGCTGCTTTAAAGGAATTAACAAAATATTGAGAGTTCAGAACTTCAATTAATGACATGTTGAGAGGCTAGCTGATATGCAGAATCGGGGACGATGCTATTCAAAAGCAATTGCTATCTGAAACTAATCTAGACTTCAGTAAGGCATTAGAATTGGCAACAGCCATGGAGAGCACTGTTAGAGACTCGGAGGCAATAAAAGATGCACAAAATGTCCATCTTGTAGGGCGGGAACGCCCGGTAACAAAAGGCGCAAAAATATCAGACTCTGCGGAAAGGCAGGGAACAGCCACTAGGTACAAACCTTTGAAGAACAACAGTACTACAATGAAAGCTCACAACAGAAATGAGAGAAATGCATCCAGGCAGCCTGCAGGCGATCAACAGTTCAGAAATATTGAATGCTTTTCCTGCCACCACAATGCAGACATGGATGACCGGACTTCGTAGACATCCATCCACTTGGAGTGAGCATCTGTTAATAAAATGAACATCGTGCCCAAGAAGGGCCCCATGTAGTCAACGTGGTGTCTATTAGTAGGGAGCGCAGCACACAATGACCATAAGCGACACGCACTCTGGAGGATATTGCAGAGCTCCCCCTGATCAGTCAGGGCAGCAGAACCTCATCTTCAGCAGCCCAATGGTCTTCTCAGCCACCGCCCTTATGAAGGCATGACTCCTATTGTACCTCTCCTCTGCTTCTGTCCTTGGGTGCCGAGGATAGCCTTCATCACCCAGGAGCTAACCATCCAACCGAGCTGGTGTGATGAACAGCCTTGGCACCTGCGAGTTTTGCAAGATGTACGCATTGTGGGAGCATCCAGGGAATCTTGCACAAACTTGCAAAATCTGTGTCCTGTGATCACAAAATATTTGAACATTAATGGAGTGGAAGCCCTTTCTGTTCACAAATGTACCCAGCTGACCCACTGGCACCTTGATGGCCACATGAGTGCAGTCTATGGCACCCTGGATGCAGGCAAACCCAGCAATTGCTGTAAAGTCTCTGGTTCGCTCCACCTGGCTGGCTTTGTCAGTCCAGAAACAAATGAGGATCATGACCCATCTGAAGAGAGTTTCAGTGACCAGCTTGACGCAACTGTGGGCAGGAGATTGGAACGCACCACATAGATCCCCCAATGACCCCTGGAAAGAACTGGTGGTGAAAAAGTTGAGGGCCACTGTAAACTTTAGAACCACAGGCATAGGGTGGCTACCTGCACAGTTGGAGGCAATCTCCAGCACAAATATATGACATATGGAGGTTACAATTTCCCAAGAGAGGCAGAGCCTCCTTCGGCACTACCTCAGACATGGTGAGGTAGCTGGCGACTATCGATGAAGGCCATCTTCTGCGGACCCTTCCACCTTATACTTCCTGCAGACCCTGCACCCACTGCGGCTGCGCCTCTCTTCCCACAGGTCATTCTCTGGGGTGCTGTCTGCCCATTCAGGCCCTCTCATCCTCTTGAGAGGAGGTCCCACCAGTTGAGTATACAATACCATTTGCAGAAATGCAGATGGCGCTGTCTCCTGCACTGAAGGGTGCACTCAGCCGAAAGCCTCCAAGAAAGTTTGTAAGTCAAACAGTCCTGAAAAAAAGTTAGAAAGGCAAAGAGTCCTCCAAACAACACCCAAAATGCTATGGACTATCAGAAATCGGCCAAAAGCAAACTCTCACCTGAACTTCTATTTATATTGCCAAGGGTCCACATGACTTTTACCATGCCCTGGATGGAGAAACCAATAAAAACAGGATGGCTGCCTACCATGTTGCCTGTGCACCAAATTGCACGGGCAATGTAAAATTGTGAACAATTGGGTACTAAGTTGGCTTAATTGCCAGATTAATTGTCAGTGGGCACATTTCTCACTTCCGTGCACAACTGCTGACTGTAATATCAGACGATGTCCTCGTGACATTGTGGCGCCCGCCAGACATAATCCCATGCGATTTTTCACTCATTTCGGATTGAGCGTGCATCTGATCCTGGAACATAAAATTCTGCCCACAGGGCGGAATTTAATGCCTCTCCTGGGTGTGGTCTGGGAGGCGGGTGTTGGTCAGGCAGAGGGGCATGGAGTGGAGAGCTCATCAGCTTCCTAACTCCACCCCAATTAAATTGAGGAAGGATGAGGTTGGCCTTCCTGCTTCTAGACCAATTGAGATCCTAAGATGACCAATTAAGAGTCACTAAAGCACCTCAGCACGATATTCAGCCAGTGGTGGGGAGGGAGGCCACGACATGTGGGAAAACCACCAAGTATATCCTTGTTGGCCTGCCTGTGGTCTGGTTGTGGGGGTGGGGGTCCAGCCGAGGGCCCTGTCAGTGGCAAGGGCTGTACCATGGGAAGACCCACTGTGCTCTTTAAACTGATCCCTCTACCTCACTCCCCACCCATTGCCAGGGCCTGCAGGATTCGTCCCAACGAGGCCCCTGCTTACCTGGGATCCGGGGCCTCCTGCAGCTTTGGCAATAGCCACCGCTCCCAGTGGAACTGCTGGGCCTGAAGAGCTGCCAGCCTCTAATTGGTCAGCAGCTCTTTGAGGCCAGATCCCATCCCAAGGGCCCTAGGAACCCCAAGGGCAGACAGCAGACTGCTTGATTGCATTTAAATTGAAAACAGACTCTTGGGGCAGAATTTTCTGCCTGTCGGGCGGGCGGACCTGATTGGCACCCGCGATCAGGTCCGGGGTGCCATTTTACGTGGGCGGGCCAATTAAGGCCCGCCCAGCATATTTGCCAACTCCCGCGGATAGGAGTGTGCGGGTGGCGGCAGGTGTGCACCAGGCCGCCGGGTCCAATGGCGACCTGGCAGTCTGTTTAAAGGAAGGCCTGGCACCCTCCTGTAGGCTGCTCACAATGGCCACTTCGAGGTCACATCACAGGGGGTCGGCTGAGCAGGGCACACTGGCGGGAAGGGCAGAGGAGCAGGCCAGGCTGCAGGGTCTGCCACAGGAGCAGGGCAGGCTGCAGGGTAGGCCAGCGGGGAGCCAATGCACCCCTCGCTTTTCTGATGACTGCCTTGCTGCCCTCCTCGAGGAGGTGACAGCACAGCGGGAGGTGTTGGTCCCCCAGGATGGGAGGAGGAGCCCCCCCCGACATGACGAAACATGTATGGGAAGAGGTGGCGGAGGTGGTGAGCTCCCACGACGTGGTGCGGCGCACCTGGATCCAGTGCTGTAAGCGCTTCAATGATTTGTTGCGCTCTGGAAGGGTGAATACCATGTTGGCATTGGGCATTTAACCCAGCAAGTAGCCTTAGCCTTTTAGGCCCCCCACACAAGTCTTACTGTCGTGACTGCATTGAATCATGTTGGGCATTTCTTGTATGCTGGGTGGGCAAGCAGATAGTGCCCATGCTTAGATCAGCCTGAGTGGTTTAGGAGGAGATGAGTTCTCCCCCGCACCATGTGTTGCTCTTTGTCGCACATGACTAGTCTGGGGGCAACCTGCTGGAGATGCAGCTAGGCACATACTTAGAACTCCAACACATGTCCTATTCACGGTGATGAGATGGTGGAAGGGGAGCCTCATGACCAAGAACCATCTGTTGCCCTCGACGCTGCACGTAGTTGCACCTCCTTACTATGGGAGCAATGACTGTGTGTTTCCTAAAGTGATGTACACAGAATGTGTCCAAGGTGGCCGTTGGGGGAAGGGGTTGGGAGCAGGCGTACTATTTTTGTATGACTGATCAGCAGTAGCGGGGAGAGGAGACACTGGAGGCCTGATATGGGCTACTGTGGTTGGGGTGCGGTGTGCGCATGCAGAGTCCACGTGCAAATTGCCGCAATGAATGGTCTTCTCTGTTTTTCAGGAGAGGAATGCTCATAATGTGTCCAAGCGTTTGAGGACTGGAGGCGGCCAGGCACATCTCCTGATGTTAAGCTGCTTCGAACAGGAGGCCCTGGAGCTTCAGAGGCACCATGCACCCAGAGCAACTGGTGTCGGTGAGGCTGGGGTGGAACAGCCAGGTATTTGAGGCCAACAATGAGATCCGCAATGTCCTCCCAATATCCATAGGACTGATGATTGTTTAATTTGTTATTGTTGCAACATTGCTCGGTCACAGGGTGATAGAGTCAGAAGTGTGGATCATAGAAAAAGGTCCTTCGGCCCTTCGAGGATGTGTGCGTCAAACACCTTCCTAAGTCTCCTAATCCCATTTCCCAGCACTACCCCCATGGCCTTGTATGCAACTGCACATCCAAAAACTTATTATATGTTAGGAGGGTTTCTGTGTCCACCACCCTTTCAGGCAGTGCGTTTCACGTTCCCAACACCCTGTGTGTGCAAAAGTTGCTCATCACATCCCCTGTCAACCTCATGCCCCTTACCTTAAATCTATCCCACTAGGTTACTCATCCCTCCGCCAAGGGGAAAAGTTCCTTTCTGTTCCTTTCCTATCTATGCTCCTCATAGGTTTATATACCTCAATCATGCCACCCCTCAATCTCCTCTGCTCCAGGGGAAATAACCCCAGTCTATGCTATCTCTCCTCATAAGTCAAACTCTCCAAGCCAGCCAGCATCCTGGTCAACGACCTCTGCACTCTCTCCACTCCAATCACATCCATCCCATGAAGCGCATTTCACAACTGCACGCAGAACTATAGCTGTGGCCTAGGCAGCGTTTTCTGCACTTGGAACATTACCTCCCTGCTCCTATATTCTATGCCTTGGCTAATAAAGGCAAGAATGGCATTTGCCTTCTTAAACACCTTATGTACCTGTCCCGCTACCTTAAGGGACCTGTCGACATGCACAGCAAGGTCCCCTCTGTTCCTCGTTACTTTCCATGGTCCCACCATTCATCGTGTATTCCAGTGCCTTGTTTGTCCTGCCCAAGTGCATGACCTCACACTTATCCACATTACATTCCATTTGGCATTTGTCAGCCCATCTGACCAGCCCGTCTATATCTGCCTTTAATGTAAGGGTATCCTCCTCACTATTTGCCACCCCACCAATGTTCGTGTCCATTGGTTCTGGAAGGTTGTGCACGCAATGAGCCAGAGGGAAAGGGATGAAGTGTGTCACTGTGTGCATGCTGTCCTTGTTGTTCATTTCAGCATCATCAGAGCCTGTCGACCAGGAGCAATTGCAGATGCCCCCTCTCACACCTGAGGGCCCTCCAGTGTCACTATCATCACACCATTTCTGTGAGGCAGGCACCAGCGCAGATACGAGTACCTCGGTGGGCGTAGCAACATCGGCTAGTGTCCCGGGGCACAGTGGAGAGGGCACTTCACATTCACTGCAGGAGCTGCCAGAGACAGAGAGTGCCGATGGCGCCAGCAGTCAGAGGACTGCAGGGAACCAGGCACATGCTTAGTTGGTGTATGATGATGTGCCTCTGGAGCTGTCCGCGACGCAGCAGCTGCAGGAAATGCGGCCGGGTGTGTGGGAGCATCTGGGAGTGATACATGAGCCTGTACTTCGCTTGGTGTCCATGGTGGAGGAGTCCACATGGAGCATCACTGATGCAATGAGCATCATGGCAGAGCATCATGCTTCCTCCATGGAGAGAGTGGCGACTCTTGTAGAGGGGCACCTCCAGGAGAACAATTAGGTTCTCCTGGGGTTACGCTCGGACCTGCAAGCCCTCACAGTGCCAGTGGCCACGGCTGGTCATTGCCAATGTGGGAGATGGTATGGGCTTCAAGCTTCCCAGCTCGTTGCCCATCCATCCACGGTGAACAGGGAGGTCAGAGGTGACCTCACATCGGCGCAACAGCTGCCTGTCGTATCTGTGGGCTCCTCTCACGGTGCTCCAGATGAAGGCACCAGCTGCTCCGCCCCTCTCCCAGTGACCGTTTCATCGGGTGAGGCTGCGACGACTGGGGAGATGCCGGCTGTGGACCTGGCAGATCCCTCCCAGGCGGGCCCATCACAGGCTCCACGGGCAAGAGGACAACCGCCAAGGTCAGAGGCCAACAGGACAGCAGAGTCAGCAGGCTGGCTCAGATGTCAATCCGAGTGATGGGGCGGCATCAAGACGTAGCACCCGCAAACATAAGCATAAGGCACCTTAGGCACACCACGGGTTTCTCACTGGTGCTTTTGTGTTGGCCCCAGATTAGGTTCTTATAATTTTTCTCTGCTTGCTTAATGTTTTGTTTTGGATTTGAGAGAACATCTGATGTTTAAGATAAAAACCAGATGTGTTACCATGGCTGAGGGTGGCTCCTTTGTTCTGCATATGTATGTTTAAGATAAATATCATGAGTGTTTGTTTGGACATTCAAGTTTGTGTCCAAAGCCCTTAGTTGCAGCTGATGACCTGGCAGATTTAGCACTTAAGTGCCGAGTATGGAAGCGCCAGGCAAGGCTGGTCCTGCTGATCCATTTGTGTTGAGCTAGCTGAAGGTTCATTGGATTAAAGCCTCCCGGGTGCCCCTGCCTCCTTGGGGTAATTCCGGGTCAGCGTCTTGCTCCTCAGCATTCCCCTGTGCTTGCTTGTCTTCAGAATCAGTGCTGGACTCATCATGTGCAGCCACAGACGCTGCGTCAAAGTCTTCATTGTCCACTGCATCCCCCCTTTCCAGCGCAAGATTGTGGAGAGGGCAGTAGGCAACCACTATCACCAACACACGATCTGGGGGGTACTGGAGTGTGCCCCCTGAACAGTCCAGGCATCGGAAGCGCATCTTGTGAAGACCGATGGCTCTCTCCACCACAGCCCTTGTGGTGACGTGGCTTCTATTGTAGCGCTGCTCAGCTTCTGCTATTGGATGACGGAGAGGTGTCATGAGTCACCTTCTGAGGGGATAGCCCTGGTCATCCAGCAGCCATCCATCCAGCCGAGCTGGAGCACTGAAGAGCCCCGGCACCTGGGAGTGTCTGAGGATGTAGGCATCGTGGGAGCTGCCCGGGTACCTTGCACAAACTTGTAGAATCTGCATCCTGTGATCACACACTATCTGCATGTTCATGGAGTGGAAGCCCTTCCTGTTGACGAAGGCACTGGGCTCACCTGCTGGCACCTTGATGGCCACATTTGTGCAGCCTATTGCACCCGGGACGTGGGGAAAACCAGAAATGGCCACGAAGCCTCTGGCTCGCTGTGTCTGACTTGCCTGGTCCCAGCGGAAGTGGATGAAGGTCAATGCCTGTCTGAACAGAGCGTCTGTAACCCGCTTGACATGAGTGTGGACAGCTGATTGGGAGACACCTCAAAGATCACCCACTGAGCCCTGGAAGGAGCCAGAGGCATAGAAGTTGAGGACAACTGTGACCTTCAGAGCCGCTGGCATGGGGTGTCCGCCCACACAGATCTCAGGGCCCATCATCTGACAGATGGTAGTTGACTGTCTCCCTTGACAGTCGGAGCCTCCTTCAGCACTGCACCTCAGTCATATTGAGGTAGCTGCTTCACCACCTGTATACCCTGGCAGCAGGATAGTGGCGTCTTCTGCGGCCCCTTCCACCTTGGACAACCTCTTGGCCCTGCGCCCCTTGTGCCTGTGCCTGGCCTCCTAAAGGTGGCTCACCTTTTGGTTGAATGTCCACTCCTGGCCTCCTCTTTATTCTATCCCTCCCTTCCTCCTGAGAGGAGCTGCCTCCAGTGGATATGTCAGATCCCATACCCAGGCTAAGGGGAGGCCTCCGGAAAGCTGCAGGCCTAATAAAGATTCCTGACTGCAGAGTGCAGACCTGGAGGTTCAAAGTACACAGAAAGCTGCTGGAATTCATTCTGAACTGCTACAGATCACACAGGCAAGTTTAAAACACTTTCTCCAATAAGTACCCCACAAAGTAGATTGACGACCCCACTGAGCCCTCTTATCCCGCCTGTGGATGAGGTTCATCCACCTCTTAACCGTCTGCCTCTTGCGCCCTTGTGCAAACCCAAAGATCACACGGGCGCCTGAAAATCGCAGTTGATTGACGAAATAAGCACCTTAACTAGCTAGATAATTAATGGCGGGCGCACGTCGAACTTCATCGCGCGTCCGCACAGCGAAATATCGCGATGGCATGCAGTGACGTCGGGACGCTCGCCCAACACCACTGCGCGTCATTTTATTCTGCCATTGGAAATAGCTGTGGTGGAGCTGCCACCCCTTCTTCAGTTGGTAGATGGCCCATCACCATGGCCATTAAATCCAGCCCACAGTCTACATGTTGGGATTAGTTAGCAAAGAGCTCCTGTATATAACGTTGCTATCTGATCTTCACATTATCCCCTTCTTTAAATTTGAATCTTTGATTATTAGGAATCTTGTAGGAATTGAACTTGATGCCAGAGATATTGGGCAGAATTTTAATAAAATGGACCATTACTCAGCGCAGTAAGTCGGAAACTTGCAGCAGCCAGCCTGTTGATGCTGTTTAACTCAGCCACAGTATTAGCACCAGAATCCCGTCTCTGGGTTCCTGGCCAATCACAGAGCACTATGTGCTGACACTCCACAATGGAAGGATTTCTATTTAAAGGGACCCCAGAAGGGATCAGAATGACTAAATCCTGAAGGCTTCAGGAAGGAAAAGGATGGAAGCAAGACATGGGAGGACTTTCTCCTGCTCTTCCCTGGCGATATGCAGTGTCGTAGTGACCTTGATCGTCACTGGCAATGCATGACCACCAGGTGCTCTTAGGAGGTCTTGTTCCAGGAGGCTGCAGATGTCAGCAATGCCCTTGTGCAAAAGCCTGAGCCTCCTGAGGCTCCTGCTTTGTCATGTCGAGGAAGTTGATCCTCCATCTGTCCCCACCATACTGGGGGTGTTGCCTCCTTCGAGCTGGAGTTTGGTGACCATCCCTGTGTCTGTGTGGAGCTACACATGGCTGTGGAGAAGGCACCTATTGTTATTCCTGCTGCTGGTGATGGTGTTGTTGGTGATGGTGTTGTACTTGTTCCTGTTGGTGTTGTTGCTGTTCCTCTTGCTACTGGTGATGATGTTGTTGTTGAGTCTGCAGCTATACATTTTTCCAGTCTGTCGGCTTCATTGATTAATGACTACTCGCTGTGCTCTCGCCTTGTTGACTTTGATGACTCACACAGCTTGGGGAAACCTGTGCACTGGCTCTTCAAGCCAGAATATTAAGCTAAAGGCACAATTAAGTGGATATTTAAATATTGAAATTATAGGCCTGACGGCTCCATAGTATTCCATGAACGCCGCCAAACGTGTCCCAGTAAAAGCAGTAAAAGTGAGCAGGGCCAAATCAGGTTTCCGATACTTCGGCATTTTCTGGGGATTTAATCATCACTTGCACCTGGATCCGCCCCACATTGGCAGTTAAAATTCTGCCCATTGTCAGAATTGTTAGTGAGGGGGGAAAACACAGGGGGGCAGGATTTTCCCTTCATCAGGCAGGCCAGGGAACGGCCACGAAATGGATCACTGCCCACAATCAGGCTCCGATCACGATTTCACGCTGGCTGGCCAATTAACGGCCAGCCAATGTGAAAGGCATGCTGAAATGCTCAGCGCTGCCAGGGTGGGGGCAGGACGAGCGCAAGCACTGAAGTCTACGCATGTGCGGGGGAGCGCGCACTGAAAGCTCCCTGAAGGCACAGAGCTGCCTCAGGGAGCTGAAGATTTTCAAAATGAAAAATAAAGTTTCTACAAATAATATAAACATGCCCCCACATGTGTCTCAATCACATGTTAAAAATTATTTCTAAAAATTTTTTATTGTTTTTTTAATTTACTGTTGGGAACCTCATCCTGCCCGTGTATGAGGTTTCACTAAAAATGCAAAGGCCGCCTGGCCTATTTGCCAGCCGGCCCACCGTAAGGTTGGACGCTCGCCTGACCTCATCGTGCACTATTGTACTCCCGATCGCCCTCCCATGGGAGGAAAAATTCTGCCCAGGGAGTAAAGAATCACAATAAGAGAAACTTAAAAGGTTAGCTTCATGCAGTTAATATAAGAGAGTTAATTAAAGAAGTTGCAACTTCCACTTCAACGTCAACTGATTAGATATCTCACAGAAAATCGGTAAAGGCTTAAATGATGCTTTCAATTGTTTCCTGACAGAACTAGGACCTGAAGAAAAAAATGTGAACATTTGAAAGCATCTATTTTTTTGACATGTTATTGAAAAGAGAAGTACTAAATATTTATAATGATATCAACTGTGAGCAAAGCAAGAACCTGGTCCTGGATATAATATGAATAAATTTGGGAGATATGACAATCCTAAGTATAATATGATGAATGAATAGTAGTGTTTGGGTTTTGAAATGCAATAGTACTTCATGTTTTATCTGGCTTCTCGTAGTCATGTGACCTCTGCCATGAGGCAGTCTTTCTGGAAGATGCCATTTTACATCAGTTCAATAAAGACCACACATTGAAAAAGACACTGTGGGAGCACTGCTGGTCTTGGAACATGAGACAGGCAGAGCTGGAAATGAGAGAAACCACTGGTTGGAATGCAACAGAATCAAGGCGGCACTGTAAAATATATTAATTTGATGAACTAACAAAATGATTAAAAAAGACAAGATAATTTGTGAAATGTCAGATAATTGTCTCAGGAAGAAGTTACATTCAGATCAAAATTTGACATTAGACACAGAAGTGAGGAATTGAAAAACATCAGAAACCATGAAAGTATAGGGCAATGAGGAAAAAGGAACTGTTTGGCTGCATAACTTAAAAGAAGACATTAAGAAACAACGAAATGAGAAATCTAAAACACACTTCATAGATGTTGAAGGAGGAAATATGGTGAGGGCAATATGACACATTAAAGGTGGCAAGATGTTGCAGATCTTAGAGCAGGCAAAATTAGCTTAATTCAATAGAACAAGTCACCTGAGGAACTTTATGTCCAATGCAGTGCTTGAAGATAAAAATGACGCAGATTGGATAGTATAGTTAGCAGTGAATGAAACAGTTCTCCAATCTAAACCAGAAGTGTTATACGGGTGTATATGATATCTGAACCAGATTACAAATGACTGCAACATAAAGCAGTTGGTCAAAGTAAAATTGACAGGACACTCGAGATCAGGCATTCCAGTGAAACGCATGGGTTTTCCAAAGAACCTTGTAGGGGGACTAAATTCAAGTTGTTATTTATAGTGGCGTCAAAAGATGTAAAGTCAACTTTAAGTCTGAGTGCTTATGCAAATTCACCCTGGAAAAAAGCTACTAGTAATAAAGGATTAAAATTATTAAGTGCATCAAACAATTTCCAAGAATGCAAGAATCTAGTTCAAGCATGAGTTTGTTTGCCAGTAGATTATCAGATCAGGATGAATAAGCAGATTATTTCAGTAATACACCCATGCAGGCGAAAGAATAAAATTGCAACCAAAAAGAATGGAAGATTAAATCAAAGAAATGAACCAATGGAAGGCTTAAATTCATTGGTATTTGTTGACTAAAATAATAGTAAATTGTGCATGCAAGGACCCACAACAGCAATGAGATAAATATCTAGAGAATCTGTTTTCTTAGTATTGGCTTAGTGTTAAATGTTGGCCAGAATACTGGAGAACTCCCCTGCTGTTCCTCAGAGAATGTGATGGGATCCTGTCCATCCATGTGAAAGAGCAGACAGGCCTCGGTTTGATGTCTTAACTGAAAGATGGTGCATCCAACAGTACAAATCTCCCCAAGAAATATCATAGAGTTGTAGAATGAAACAGCACAGAAGGAGGCCATTTGGCTTATTGTGACTTTAGAAAACCTGTTCCACAGGCAGGATAAGGTTTCCAACAGCTATTAAAAATTAAATAAAAATTTAAACATTTCATTAATAACATGTTCCTGCTCATGTGACATGAGCCCGCCAGCGTGAAATCGTGGTCCGGCCCCAATCGCGGGCAGCGGTCGGCTTCCCAACTGCTCCCACCCGTCTGCCCCCGCCAAGCCCGCTCAATGCGGGCAAAATCCTGGCCTACACGTTTGTCTGTTACCGACATTTCGGCCACTGGAAGCAGTTTCTCCTTATTTACTCAATGAAAGTCATTTATGATTTTTAACACCTCTACTGAATCTCCCCTTAACCATCTCAGCACGAAGGAGAAAAATCTCAGCTTTTCTAGTCTCTCCACATAACTGAATTTCCTGGTTATCATTCTCTTAAATATCTTCTGTAACCTCTCTTAAGCCTTGATATCCTTCTTAAAGTGTGGTGCCCAGAGCTGGACTTGATACTCCAGCTGGGACCCAACCAGTGATTTATAAAGGCTGAACATAACTTCCTCACTTTGTACTCTATGGCTTTGCTTATGACTGTCAACCATGGCTCAGTCGATTGCTTGTTCATCTCTGAGTCAAAAGGTTGTGGGTTCAAATCCCACTCGAGAGATTTGAGCACAAAAAAAATCTAAGTGGACACTCCAGTGCAGCTTTAAGGGAGTGTTGCACTGTTGGGGGTGCCTTTTTTCAGATGAGGCATTAGGCTGAGGCCCTATCTGCTCTCTCTTGGATAAAAGATCCCACAGTACTATCTTGAAGAAGAACAAAGGGTGTTTTCCTGGTCTGTTGGCCAATATTTATCGCGCAATCAATATCACTAAAAAAAACGATGATCTGGTCATTATCACATTGCTATTTGTGGGAGCTTGCTGTGCACAAATTGGCTGCTATGTCTCCAGCACTACAATAGTGACTAAATTTTGAAACTATATAATTGGCTGCAAAACACTTCTTGTGGTTATGAATGGCGCTATGTAAATGAAAGTCTCTTTTCTTTTCTAAAGCTAAGGACCCCATATGCTTTTGCAACAGCCTTCTCAACTTGTCCGACCACTTTTAAAGACTGCAGGAAGTGTTTCACAGCCAATTACGTAGCTTTAAAGAGAAACCTCCAAAGATGCATTACAAAGGGATAGGAGTATAAACTGAACAGGAATCTGAGGAGAGATTAGGGAGGCTGTCAGTGATCAAAGGGGTTATCAGCCAGGTCAATGTGAATTAATCTTATTACAAAATCGGCAGATGTTAGATTTTAACAGGATCACTGCACAAGAAGGACAAAAACGAAACTCAAAACTACAGCATGCACACTATGTCACGTTACAAACACAAGATGCAAAGACCCTGAAGAATACCTGCCTAAAATTATTCATGTCCTTCAGAAAAAAAGTTACAAAAACGTTACCAAATGGAGCCAGGGTCACATAGAAAAAAAGTGTGTGCTCATGCAAGAGGTAATTCTGAATTTCTTTGATTCTGAAAGCACCTGCAGCTGATGCATTACAGGCTGGATTAGGGACTGCGCTGCTGCAAATGTAGGATGATTTGTGGCTGTCTGTGTAACTATCAATAACTGATATGGAGATGAGATAAGCACAGATTGAGAAGGAACTGTTTAACACTAAATTTGCTTAAATTTTCCATCAGTTATCATTTGGTGATAGTGTTGAAGCACCACAAATTTCTCTACTTCTTAATGAATGTCATTTATGAATACAAAGAATGATGATTAGGCCGCAGAATGAAGCCCTGAAAATATTAGATCCACTGAGAAAATGTATGCACACCACACCACGCATTATGATGAAGCAACAAACCAGACTGCAAAGCCAATGAAAAACCTGATGGAGGTTATTTCAGCTTACAGTATACATATGGTGGTATCAGTTCATTGGCTAGTAAAAGATTACACCTTTGGAGCCTCAAATAAACAATAATGCTTATAAGTAAAACAAGATAGCCTGATCAGATAAATTATATTATGCGCAATCTTTCCTGTGGTTGGGACAAGCAACATAATCACACATTTACTTGTGTGTTGTTGTGGTTCTTGATGGTGAGACTCATTACCCTAGAAATAGGCAAACTCTCACCATCTATGACACAGAGACTGTGAATTTCCTCAGACTGCTTCTGCACCACCAGATCTCCATCAGAGGTGTGATGGAGTCCCCAATTTACCAACTTAAAATGGCTTTCCATCAAAAAGGTCAGACTGGATGAGAAGTGCTTGGTGTCAACATATGGGCCTGAATTTTCCCGTTGGCGATTTGGGGGTGGGGCCCGCTTGCTGACAGGAAAATGACACGGGATGACGTTGGGAGGAACCCCCGATGTCATCCCGGTCTCTTTAAATTTTTAGGAAGGCGGGCGGACAGCGAAATCAGCTGTCCATCCGCCGACCTGTCAATGGCCAATTGAGGCCATTGACAGGCTAATTAAGATAATTAAAGATCTGCCCATCCAACCTTAAGGTTGGCGGGCAGGCCAGGAGCCCCAGCGGGCTTCTGATAAAACATGAAACCTCATCCACTGGCGGGATGAGGTTTCATGTCTGTTTTTAAAAAGTCTAATAAAGTTTATGTCATTTTTATTAACATGTGCCATCCTGTGTGACATTGTCACATGAGGGGGACATGATAATAATTTTTTAATTTTTCTATTTTTTGACTTTTCTTACCTGTCAGTAAACTCCCTGAGACAGGACTTTGCCTCAGGGAGCAGTGCACATGTGCGAAAGAGCGCACTTTGACAGATGGGGAATCCCCCTCCACTCCTCCCACTCAAAATGGTGGCGGGCCCTGTTTCGGTGGCGGGGGTTGGCCGTCCGCCTGCTGCTGAGCCGGCGGTGCCCGACTGTCATCCAAGGGCAAAATTCTGCCCATGGTAGTCTTCAAGGTGGATTTGGAGTGAGTAGGAGCTGCTTTTATTGTATGGAAAAGGTTATTGGAAGATGATGGCATGTAGGTTGAGGGTGATGGTGTGCTGTTCAAGGGTGATGTGGGACGGGTGCGGGTTGAGGTACCAAGTGGAAGGTGAAGGGTGACTGGATTCAAGGGTGATGGTTGGAGGGTTAAGGGTTGCCGTAGGCAGGGAAATAGTGATGGAGGGAGGATCGATGGTGATGGAGGAAAGCTCAAAGGTGATTGAGGGAGGGTGGAAGGTAATGGCTTGCAGCTCCGGTGAGACATGACATGCTCAGGCATGGTGGTGGTGGTGTCTGGGACATTGTCTGTAAGGTATGATTCAGTGAGTGTGACATTGTCAGGCTGTTGCTTGACTAGTCTGTTGGACAGCTCACCCAATTTTGGCACAAGCCCCCGATGTTAGTAAGGACAACTTTGCAGGGCCAACAGAGCTGGGTTTGTTGTTGTCGTTTCCGGTGCCTAGGTCAATGCCAGGTGGTCTGTCCATTTTCAATCCTTTTAGACTTTGTAGCGGTTTGACACAACTGTGTGACTTGCTTGGCCATTTCAGAGGGCGTTTAAGAGTCAACCACATTGCTGTGGGTCTGGAGTCACATGTAGACCAGACCAGGTAAGGACAGCAGATTTCCTTCCCTAAAGGACATTTCTGTTCAACCCACCTGTTTCAGTTAAAGTGTTTATAAACTTAAGACGTTCCACTCCATAAGATTTTTGGACTTGTTAATGCTGTTTTTGAAGGCTAAGCTTCATCAGTATTGCGTATTTTGTTATAAGTTTACTTCATATTGATTTGGTTGATAAACCCTTTGATCACTGAAAGTCTCCGTAATCTCTCCTCCAATTCCTGTCAGTCTATACTCCTATCCCTCGGCCTTCATGACAGTCAACAATGGTTTCATGGACACCATTCCCGAGACTAGCTTTTAATTCCAGATTTTTTTCTTTATTAATTAAATTTGAATTTTAAAAATCTTGAAATATGTTCAAAATAAGAACATTACTTGTTGAAACAATTTCCTTTGTTTGTTTTCTGGCTAATAACTCTTTTCTACAGCTTGTGTGGACAAATTGAAGAAGAGGTAATGAATAAATGTCAAGCTAATTAGGAGACTGTAATTATTCTCAATACAGAAAATATTGCATTCATGTTTTTAGAAATTATATCACATTTAGCAGCGATAGTTTTTTCCCTTATCAAATTCACTGGGAAACATTTGAGCATTAATATCTGTCTTTCTAGTAGTCTCATTCTTCACCATTCTCAATTTTCCTTTGTTCTCCTTTTCCTTAAAATCTAACATCTGCCGATTTTGTAATAAGATTAATTCACATTGACCTGGCTGATAAACCCTTTGATCACTGAAAGCCTCCCTAATCTCTCCTCTAATTCCTGTTCAGTTTCTACTCATATTTCTTTGTAGAGCATCTTTGGAGGTTTCACTTCAGTAAAAAGCACATATTACAGCTGTTTGACAGTTTTCTCCTTTTCCTTTCCATATAATATTGTCTTATTTTCATACACTCAATTATTCTTATGCATCGAACAAGAATCTTTAAACTTTTAATTGTGTCAGAACAGAACCAATCGTATGACATTGTCCAAATATTGTGATATTTAACTGTTTTACTGTAATAGTGGAGAGTAGTCTCATCAGTTTTGTCTGACTCCAAAATACAGCTTCCTCAGCAAAAAATTGAAAAAAAGATATGATTACTCCTTGGAAATGATGAAATGACACCCTGCTGAAGATTCTGAAGCTTCCTGTCTGGTGGAGGTGGGATGGTAGCTCTGTAAAAATTGCAGGAAAATATAAACTGTCCCATTCCCACAATCACCATTTTTGCTGGCTCTTCAGAATATGTGGCCAGGCAGTCCAGGGCCCCTGAAGTAAATATTTATTGCTTGTGGTGGCTCTCTCTCCCCTCTCAAAGTAGACCACCCCACCCACCAGTCTGCCTTTATACAGACCGGCCAAGCCTCCTAAAGCTGTGGCAGGCTGGAATCAGCAGGTTGCCCCTGGATCCTCATTTTCTACTTACCACCTCTAAACTATTGAAGCTTAGCCTTCAAAACAGCATCATCAGGTACAAAGACATTATGGAGGGAATGCCTTAAGTTTATAAACAATTTTCTGCTCACTGTTTGACTTGTCAGTTTCTTCAAATTAGAAATTGAAATTGTACTGGTCATTGAACACTCCTTCTGCTATAAATATTGCTCAATGACTGTCTGCGTCTTCAACAGTCATTGATTGCAGTTCATGGAGGATCAGGAAGGATGCTGACCCTTGCTTACCTCAATGAAATTATTGTACACATCATTCAAATAGGTCTTTACTGGTTGTGAAATATAATCTGGCTGCTCTGAGCTAAACTAAATGTCCTCACTTGAAAGACGACACACCTTTAACATTGCTCCGGCTATGCACTGATTTATCAGCCTAGTTTACATAGTCAAGTGCTGGAAGGGGACTGACCCACAACCTTCTGTTGCGACAGTGGAAACTCTATCATTGAGCCACGTAATCACTTTCTTCAAAGTGGTATTTCCTTGTAAACTGTATCATTAATGGTAAATACAGGCACAGTACTGTAATGCTTATGTCATGGGGCTTTTTTATTCATTCATGGATGGGGGTGTAGCTGGCTAGGCCAATATTTATTGCCCATCCCTAATTGCCCCCGAGAAGGTGGTGGTGAGCCGCTGCCTTGAACCACTGCAGTTCACGTGGTGTAGGTACAGTGGTTAGGGAGGGAGTTCCAGGATTTTGACCCAGCTGCAGGGAAGGAACGGTGATATATTTCCAAGTCTGGTGAGTGGCTGGGAGGGGAACTTCCAGGCCATGGTGTTTCAATGTGTCTCCTGCCCTTGTCCTTCTAGATGGCAGTGGTCATGGGCTTGGAAGGTGCTGTCTAAGGAGCCTTGGTGAACTCCTGCAGTGCATCTTGCAGATGGTACACACTCCTGCTACTGTGTGTTGGTAGTGGAGGGAGTGAATGTTTGTGTATGTGGTGCTAATCAAGCGGGCTGCTTTGTCCTGGACTATTAATCCAGACAATGTGAGTTCAAATCCTACCACAACGGTTTGAGAATTTGAATTCAGTTTAAAAATTATCTGGCTATTAAAAAAAGCATCAGTGAAAAAAAAGACCATGACACTGTTGCATCGTTGTAAAAATATAAATGTGTGTCCTTTCCCAGTGGGGCCTATATGCGTGTTTGACAGGTTTCTTGCGTGGCCTAGGTAATTTACTGGATCAAAACCCTCTATAAAGAATAATATGTTCACCAAATGCAGCAATTCAAAAAGAAACCCCCACCAGCAGTTTCTCAGACAACAAGGGATGAGCAATAAATGCTTGCCTTGCCACCAATGTCCTGAGAATGAATAAAAGAGTCTGCGTGGCAGGAGAATTAGATATAGCAATCGATACGGTGATTAGTCAGATCAAATTTTGTCACAATAAACTGCTTTAGTGTTGCTTTTGTATCCACCAGTCCATTTAAACTTTGCAAAAGGGAGGCGGACAAAAAATGATGAGGATTAAGGTGGTGTTGGACTGAAGCAGGTTCCTATGCTCGAGAAACTCTCCCAACTGCTAAAGCTGGATGAGCAAAGGGAATTAAAATACATGATCTGGCTTAAACCAAAGATGAAATGAAGCAAGAACAAACAGTTTGTCTAACTGGTATGCCCAATTCCATTATTGAAATCTAATCTACTGTCAGTCAAACTCTTTTCAGGATTTGATTAGAGCTGTATTGTAAAGATTCACAGTATCAATTTCTATCAACTGAGGATGGCTTGACTGCTGCGAGATTACCGTAAACACTCCAGAACTCCTTTTTGTTCTCACCAGTAAACATGCAATGGCCCATAACTTCCAGGGCGTCGTACTCAGGAGGCAACTCAAAGATGCGCAGGGGGAACCACTCCCCCTCCCCAGAGGTCCCCATGTAAGGATAGCGTAGCCAACACCCAGGAAGTTCAAACTTCCATTGGGCAATTAACTTGCACTGGGAACCATCCAATACTCCAACTGAAATCACAGTCTTCGGGTGATTCCGATTGTTTTACACGAATAGTCACCCAGGAAAGGTTAGAAAAATTAAAACCACTTCTAACTCCTGGGTAACTGTAGCATTGAAACTCCTCCCACCCCAGTGCGACCCCCTCCCCCACTACATGACCCCCCTTCTCCCAATCCCTCAACTCCCCCGACCCCCACGGGACACCCTGACCACCTCCATTACCCCCCAACTACCATCCCGACCTCCCAACTACCCCTAGCCCCCGTCTACTTCCCCCACCCCCCGATGTCCTCCCGACCATCCTCTACCCCCCTGACGAACCCCCCAATCCCCAACCGTCTTCCCGAACAACACCCGACTAACCCCACCTCTCCAGCTACCTCTCCACTCCCTGACTGCCTTCTCAACCTCCCGAGTAGCCCCCCACCCACCCCGAGTACCCTACTATACCCCACCCGACTAACCCTCATGTCCCGACAACCCGACCCCTATGACAGTCCCCACCCCCAACTACACTCACCAACAACCACTGACCAACCTCCCAACCGCACGGCCCCTCCCCTAACCACCCCCCAACACCCCCAACCCTCATATTCCCCCTGACCATTCTACCCCCTCCCCCGGCCATCCTTTTCCTAGCTTATACATTTACCTTCTCCGTGGCTTCTCAAAGTGGCTGGACCTTTAAACTTACCTGCTTTGCAGTAACTAGTGCCTAAAAAAAAAGGGACGTGGCTTCATTCGTGCGACTCTCATGAACTCGACTGAGAAGATTCCTGGACAGCTGCCCTGCACTATTCTCACCCAGCCCTAGATGAAAGGTTAGGTGAGAAAGGTATGGCTGCATTTTAGTAAGTAAATAGGAGTAGAGGGGTAATCTGAATGTGATTGCCACTCCACAGATGTTATGGCCTATGATATATAAGCAAACCACCTTGACTTCAAATAATGGACATGCATATTCTGGTCAGGCTGTCAATATTTCTCAAAAAAAACACATAACAACCAGATATTGTGATGGTCATGCTTATTTAAACTAAAACAAGAAGAAAATCTATTGATTGCACAATTAATGAAGCTGCAATAGTTTTATTGGTTTGATGGACTGAAAATAGTTCATTTTCTACAATTATGCCACGAGTTCTTCCATTTTTTTTTGTCAGTTAGATTTTCTTCAAATGTACATGGCACTGTCTCAAGATATCACATGTTAATCTGGTCTTCTTTAACTATAGGGGTTATATTTACCATACTAATTTGAGACAAAAGGTCAATAGCAGCAATAAAAAAAAACATTGTTTTGTACTCAGCCTGCGTTTTCACTAAAATTAGCCAACAGAAGACAGCGGGATCAGGGCTGCTGGAAGATCCTTCATTTAGATAGTAGCAACTAAAATAACTACCCTGTACTGTGGAATATAAACATTTCACTAGCCTCCCTCTCTGCTATTAGCATTTCCAGCGCGCTGTTGGTGTACCTACACCACATGGACTGCAGCGGTTTTCAAAGGTAGCTCACCACCACCTTCTCAAGGGCAATGAGTGATGGGCAATAAATGCTGGCCTAGCCAGTGACGCCCACATCTCATGAATAAATTTTTAAAAAGCTGCTCACTGAGGCATAAATCAGTTTGGGTGGTGCCACATTTATCTTAACCATAGCTGTCTGAATTACAGGGCAAGAAAAGCTTACCAATATACACTGTCTTAACAACAACCTACAGTGCTTTGAACTTCCTAAGTTCCAGAGATAGAATCAACCAGCTTGATTAATCCGCATAATCAAAGGTGAATCCCCTTTCTCTTTCCTTTCCTTTTGCACTTATTCATTTTACTCTCTCATGACAAGCACACTAATCTTTATCTACAGTTATTAGTCCTCATCATTAGCAGCAGAAGATTGTGGGAGCTGCTGTTCTAATCTTTTTCATTAATTTCCAGTACTACTCTCCATTGTCATTCAGACAGGAGGGCTTTTCATAAACGGAACAAAACTATCATCAATGTCAGTCTGCGATTGATTAGCAAGAGGCTACCATTCAGGCATTGTCAGTGTTTCTTCCTTTAAGGTGCAAGTCCAGCAGTGACTTCACCAAAGTTGGCCAATTGTTTGCATGATCTAGCCTGGCTGACAGCCAGCCTGGCACATTCTTTTGTCAGAAATTAAACATTCTATCAATTCTGGTGCAATGAGTCCTTTTGTCAGAATAATTTTAACTATAACTAATTGTTTTCTTACAAGTGAGCATTTAAAAAACATAATGTAAGGTCATTTACTTGCTTTAAATAGGCTCCAGGTAGGGGAGGCTTCATCTGTTCACTACTTGTGGCGATATTCTAAATATGTTTTGTATAATTATCTTTACAATTTTGCTACAAATAATGAACAGTGAATATCTGCCCCATATGTCACCTCATAACTATCATTATCAACTTGAATTACTCATTTTCCATTATATTAATTAGGTTTATGATCTCCAGACACCTTCATCCAATTAATATAATATAGACCTGTTTCTTTGATTCTTCATAAAGATGCAACAATATACAGCATACACATTGTGATAGCAGAGAATGTTTCAGCCCACGATTCATACTTTTTTTTTGCACTTGAGGGAGGTGGAGAACAGAATTTGTTAAATTTCAGTCATCCATTATCAGTACCCAGCACTCCCAGATCAGGTCTAGCCGGTTAGATATTGAGTAAAGTTCTCAGTCCTCTACTGCAAACCTCAGAAAAGCAGCCTCTATTTCACCAGTGTGACACTTTGCTTTTTCTTGCTCTTCCAGCTCTCCTTTGTTTCCTCTGATGGGAGTTGAAATTTAGTGCTAGATAATGTTAGTCTGTTTTCACTGGAAACCGGATTCATTTTGCTCAAACTAATTTCATATTGATCCTTACAGGCAGCAGACTGAGGGACACGTATTCCATTAGTCCGGGTTGGATTTAAACACCGATCACAGAGGGGAAAGGCTGGTACTTAAACAATTGGACCAGTCCTTTCCCCATATCTAATTCATTTGAGGACATGTACAACTTCAGAACATCTTACATTAAAATAAACTACTTACATTTGAATCAGAATCACTTCCACTGACACAAACGACATCTTGCTTTTGAATTGTTATAACATCTTTTGATAGCTTTAATCGGATGTCATAGGCATTCTCAGACTCCTCATCAAAAAGACGTGCTATACCAGTCTTTGTCTGTAAAACAAAAGTGATTTTGTTTGTAAAATGTCACTGATTTTATGATCATCGTACAATCTTGTTAACAACGCACAACCTTTCGTAATTCCCACTTTTTCAATTCACATGATTTGGAACTGAATTTGTCCAGTTTTCTCTCTTGCCCTCTAAAGTGCCGAGCGTCAGTGGGGTATGATAGGACTGATACTGGCAGCACTCAGTGTTTAAGCTTAATGCAATTCTTCACACCTGAATCCAGACAGTCATTATACGTAAGCTATTTGACAATGGAGCTTGTCACAGTAGGTACTGTGCTCACCTAACACACATTCACATAACAAAGTGCAAACCTGGGACGGTTCTGTCCTAAGTACGATAGCGGGCAGGAAAAATGACATTTTACCCGCCAGCCGCAATGGTGGCTTCTCACGCCGTATCATCCCAAACCTGCTGCATTAACTATGCATTCCTGGGAAACACGCTGTTTTGATGGCGGGCAGGTTCTCATTCACCTGCCACTCCGTAACCTCACCGCTTCATCGCACTGGGCACCATATTTAAAGTGCAGCCGCACGCACACCTCTCAGTGCTCCGAGCCCAGGACTGCTGCACAGAAGACATAGCCCTGAAAGGCAAAAAGATTGCAGCCACCCGATTTAGTGACATGTCCCTCGAGTACATTTTGGACGCCGTGGAGGCCCACCATGATATCTTCTGCCCCCCTCACTGGCTGCAGGAGAGGCAGCGTTATCAATCCAGCATGGGAGGTGGTGGCAGTGGTGGTCAGTGCCAATGCCCTGTAAAAGAGGACAGCTACCCGGTGTCACCACAACTGGATGGCCTTATCCGTTCCGCCAGGGTAACCTAGTCCTCCCATCACTCTCAACTCACACACTCAATCACACCACACATCCACAGGGATCTCACACCTCAAGGGACAACATCACTAACTCTCACACACACCCTCACATCTCCATCAGGCTCATATCCTCTGGAGCTCGCATCCTCATCCTGTCCATGGCTCCGCTCACCACACAAACATTCCAGCCAGAGCCATGTGTCTTACTCATGCTCTCTCCATTTGTTTTCCTGCAAGAGAAACCTGCTCGCATCAGCAGGGAGAGATCCCAGACGGGGAGTGGAGTGGTCCACATTAGGCCCCTCGCTCACTTTGAGGAGTGTGCCATTGCACTGACTGGTGAGAATGTGGACCCTGCCTACGGTGATGATGAGGTCAGCAGCAAACACCCTCATGAGGATCCTGCATCAACCTCTCTGACAGCAAATGTGAGTGCTCTCTCTCCTGCTTTTGACTCTGCTGCCATGCACTAATTATCTCTACTTTGGTTCACAGGGAGCTCTGCCAAGCGACCGACGCCGTCAGCCAGCCAGTCCCTCAGCTCCATCCAGGTCGCCACCTCCAGCCAAGAGGACACCTCCTCCATTGAAGAGCTGGAAATAAGCAGCCTGGAAGACCCCTCACTGCGCTTAACCACACCCTGCACCAGCGCAGAGACACACACCTCGGTGGGACTTAGATCTAGAGCAGGCTCGGGTTCACAGTCTGGTGGTCACCACACGGACAGGTGTCCGCAGCAGCAGGAGGCAGGTTCAGCCGAGCTCCCAGGCACTCAGATGACTGCTGGGGAAGAGGCATCTGTGAAGTCCAAGTCAGATGACGAACCTTTGGATTAGGCCTTCCAACTCATTCTGGGCACCCCTGGGACATTCACTCAGTAATCTCAGAAGCTGTCTTCTCCCACCGAATCCCCCTTTGCTTGTGATTCCCTTAACCTCATCCTATGTCATGGGAGAGGGAGCAGCTGGGCAATGAGTGATTCTGGAGGAAGGAGTGTGTGCGTGTGGCCTTTAGGAGCCTCAAGGAAACACTCTTCCACACACGCAGATCCTTCCTGCATCACAGTCACCTCAATTTCCTGAGCATTTTCAATTTGCTTTCAGTTGCCCATCTGAGCTGACCTGCATCTCCACCCACCCAATGATCACACTCCCATGCAGCACCTGATCGCACCCACCACGACACTCATTTCACTTTCGATTTAGATAACATGGTGGTGATTCAGTTTTTCATTTGCTCTCCCATCCTTTCCCCACCCCCAGTCACCCATTTCCTTTCCCCCTTCATAGCTGCCTCCCCTGGCATCACCTTCCACCTCCCCTCCGTGACCTACCAGCCACAACCCTTTTTCTTCCGGGATATCCAGGTGAACGTGTATGTTCCTTTCCTTACTGAAAATCCCACCCACATGCACATCCACATCCACCTCCCCAACCTCTTCCTTCTCACCCCCAGGGTGTCTGCCTCCGAGTCCCCAACAACCACCCTCACCATCCCTTCTACTGATACCGTTGTACCCCCACCCTCCGACGCTCCTGCCTCACTCTGCCCTTGGTCATTCTCACAATTCCCTCGTACCACGCCCACTCTCAGTTCGCTCCCCAGGAAGCAGTAATGGACCCATCAGACCCCTCCCTTGCACATTCAGCTGGACATCCACCCCTCCAGACCCTTTGCCTCCTTGGAACCCCTTCCCCCTCTTAGTCTCCCCTCTCCCCTTAGTCCTTCCCTCCTCCCAACTCTTTCTGCTAGCCTTATTTCTTCCTCCACCCTTACTCCCTTCCCTCTCTGCACTCCTTCCTACTCCTGGACTCCCTCCCCTCACCACACCCCTCTCCTGCTCTGAACTCCATCCGTCACACCCTCCACGCCTCTTACACCAACCTCATCAATTGCTGTCTTCTCTCCCATTACACCTTCCTCCCCCCGTACTACCCCCCAACATTCCCCCCTCCCAACCTCACCCCCCTTGACACCTTCATTACTCCCTCCCAGCCTCACCCCCGATACCATTGCTCCCCCCCTCCCAATCTTACCACCCCCAATGACACCTCTTGCTCTCCCAGTCTATCCTAGGCCTTCCTCTCCCACCCCCGGTACATCTTCCTCTCCCAAAGACAGCTTGCTGTACTGATTGAGACCAAAATACTAAATCAATCCAAGGATGAAATCTAGGTTCCTCTGGTTTGTGCCACTTAATACCACGCCAGCAAGCACCTTTACTCAGTATCCCATTGGCTAGCTTTAAGATCAGTTTTACCCAAATTATTTACAATGAAAAGAATCTGGTAGTCAGTTACTGCCACGATGCTGTCATATTTAATAAAAAAGGTAGGAAGCTGGATTCAATGTAATTCATGAGAGGGAAGAGTTCGAGAGATATGGAGTGAAAGTGGACAGGTCATGTAAATTCATTGAACCCAGTGATCAAGACGACTTTAGCCTACTGGACACTTGGACTAATGGTGCATGCACATTCGAAAAATAAAATGTTTTACCTGTATTCTTCTGTAAAAATATCAATGATGAAATAATATTTGCAGTGATGTTAGGAGTAGATGTTGTTCAGTGCATGCTCTGGTGTTGTGCCTCAGGTGTCAAGTATTTATAAGGTGCAAATTATAGTCCCACACTTGGACCTAATGTGCTGGAGTTTCTAAATATATTTTAAAATCATACTCAGGCTACCTCCTGATATATTTATGATAGAACCTATACCAACAAGTTTCACAATGTTGATTACGAATAGGATTTGTCCTGGACTTCAGAATTCTTTTTTCTCTATGGGTGGACTTTGGTGATCTGACAGAGGTCCAGGGAGCCCTCCATGAGGCAGGCATATGCATGGTGCAATTCATCTCTTTGGCCTTTCACCAGAAATTCAGAGGGAATCAGCTGCTCTCCTGGCCACCAATATCATGGTCATCCAGCTGTTGCTAGAGAATGCTGGCCAGGAGGTCTCCAGGCCTTCCAATGGGCCATGATTGTGGTTTGAAAAGCAGATTACACTTGTCAGCATAAAATCTTCAGATTTTTCCATGGTACCAGCAGAAACCCCATCTACCTGTCTCCATGACCCCCGACGAACCAGTCTATCGGGGCGTAGCCATAAGCTACAACACAAGCCGAGAAAAAGATTAGGCTGTTCGGCTGGGAACACCATCACCTGCCTTCTCCTCACCTTATCCTATAGCTCAGATAGGGCCTGCATGATCTGTGAAAGGCCCAGACAATGGTAGTACAGTGCAGTGGGGTGGAAATTTAATGTAATGGGTCCCTGATCCTTTTCATCCTTCCTGTGCCTGGGGAAGGTTGAATTTCTAGGCCCAATGAAAAGGATAATTCACCCTTTTGGTTTGAGCTGTTAAAACTCCTTCAGTCTGATGAGCAACCAAACTAAAACCTGGACAAAATACTGCACCTTTGTCAGAATTTGCAATATATAAAGAAACAGCCGAGGAACAATCATTGCAATTGACAGAGGAGTTGGAATGTCTTGATATTCTCAACTTATAAAATAGAGGGCGGCCAGGCAACTGGAATTGTTCAACATAGGATGTGGGGATCCGTAGGCAGCAGCTGAAGCATCGTGGAGTGGGACTCCCATCCACTTAAAGACATAGGTGTCAACCCTATTCCAAATTATTACCATAATAGGGATGGGTGGCCTGTGTTTGTAAGGACACAGGAATAGCAGCAATACTGGAGTGGTGCCACACCAATCCTGTGGTGGGCTTCAGGGGCTGGGAAGGGCAAAAAATACAAAGCTCCTCAGGGAGAAATAATAGCTTTCGGGAAGGTAATCACCCCTCCAGGGGTCAAATGTCTTTCTCCAATACAGGTCTGGGGTCTTCTCTAGGCTCTCGATGGAACTCATGCCATCTCTCAACTTGGGAGAGTTCCATCAGACTTCATCAAGGGCATGAGGGGCAGAATTTCTGAGGTAGGCCAAGGGCTCTACAGGAATTTCCCATGTCCATCCTGCAGGCGAGGCAGACAGGAGAAGGGAAGGAGAATGGTGGTTCGGTGGCTAAATTCATTAATTTCTCATTGTAAATGTGGATTGCAGTACAACTTTCGGTTATCAAAACAAAACCAGTAAATAGCTTTGCTGATTACCAGTCATGTTTGGACCAATATTTTAATGAAATTATAATTTCATTGAGCACTGAAAAGTCATGATTACAAGTAATTAGCAATCTCTCATAGCAATTGTCTTATTTATTTATCCACCAGCAGTCTATTTTATGCAATGGCATCATTATTGTAGTTAGAAATCTCTTAAGATATATCAAAACTACATGTTGCCATGTGACAGGCAATCGATGCCATCTAAGACCAGAAGCCAGTTCCTACAATTTTATAACATGCCTGTCATCCAATGAGATTTACGTGCTTTAATCCATCATTAAAACATTGTCCAAGCTTGACTGGTAATCAGCAAAACTATTTATTAGTTTTCTTTAGGTAACAGAACATTGTACTGCAATCCACATTTACAATGAGAAAGTAATGCAACTATATCAATGTATACTTTTAGCTCAGTACTTCCTTTAATGAGGGCGTGAGTCTGCTGTTCCCATGCTTTCTTTGATGTAAGTTTGATCTTGCATTCCATATCTATTATTTCAAATAAAGCATAGTAATATTGGAAGTGATTTAACATTTAAAGCTTCAGGTAACGTTTTTTAAAAAGGGCCTAATTTAGCTACTGGAAAGACTATAGTTTCCAAATACCACTAGATTATCCATCAAGCAAACATATGTTGAAATTTGGGCTAATATTAGTTCCAATGAGCCTGTGGCTATCCGCACATAAGAATGATCTATGCATCGCTTTTTTGGTCCAGTCACTGCTCTATATCTTCAGCACATTAAATGGGTCCAAGTGCAGCAACTCCACTTGCTGCCTGGGTAATTGCCCACAAGCCAAGATCTATATCAAGTAATTCTAGCAGAAAGACCAAACTCGCACAAAGCTCGGTCAATAATGTATTGAAACAGCAGCTTTGAGAAAGGAGCTGTTCACCTCAAAGGGTCAGTGAAAACAAATGACAAAACATAAAGCCAATTTCAGTCTAGCCAAAAGAAAAACAAGCAATCTTAACATTTGACAGTAGATAATTTTCAATCTCACTGATTCCAGTGTTTTCAATTTCTTGGTTCTAGGGGTATACACGCTATACTGACCTTAGCGTAATATGACCTTTGGTAAAAACAAATCGTAATATTCACACCCGCCTGCCAGCAGAGCAGAACATAATACAAACATATTATTTGCTCCTGCAATACACAATTTTTGGAATTATTCATAAAGCTACAGCCACCACCATTTGTTTTAATATGGATCCAATTATGTTGTTATATTGAGATATGTAGCAATTATTTTGTTTCAGAGATTTACATAAAAAGCTTGTTTGGTTTTACATGAAGAAATCTAATATCATTTTTTGTTGATTCCTATTATGTTCACAGAATTCCTGAAATCTGGCCATCTGCTTTTTCCACCTTCTCTTGGATGAAATTGTGAGCTTGTGAGAGCCTTTGCGATTTGGAAATGAACAAAGTGATTTAATTTTTCAAATTTTACACCTTTTAAAGAAAAAGAGAGAGGAATTTAGAGTTACGGCTAGTTGTGTCTTCTGTCACTTATTTAAGTTCCAGTTCGAATACATGTATTTTTCTTAACCTTTCACTTGGAATGAGGTCATTTGCTTTTAGGGGTGAACTTTTCCTTGAGTGGCAATGCAAAATGGGCAGCAGTGAATCGGCAGGGAATGGTGGCTGCTGAATCATTGTGGCCCAAGTAGAATTTCTACCACTTGTATTTTGTAACAATAACACAAATCAAAACGTAACTCATTCAAACCATTTCTGTCTCATTTAGCTCAAGATATGTAAAGTACTTTGTAAAATTAACAACACAGGGAGTAAGCTTTTGAGAGATGGAGAAAGGGAGACTAATGCTAAATCATATAGAAGTTAATAAAGCCTATAATAAAATGAATACTTTAAATATTTTGATGGGGTTCCCTTTATTTTTTCTTTATGTTGATAACTATTGACAGTAATCAGAAATCAACAGAAAGTTAGGGCAAAAGATTTAGGACACCTCAGTATTCACAGCATGCTGCATAACAGATTTACATCCATTCACAAGAGGAAATAATTCCACCAGTGTAAAGCAAAATTGCGATAGAAACAGTGTACATTTCCTGGTGTGGTTCAGAGTTTGTGGCCCAGATTTTCAGAGTCAAAACAACTCCAGAGCCATTTAAAAATGGCAGATGGGCAGGACCCGATTCTTGGATTCCTGCCTGCATTTCTGTTATCTCCAATTTCCATTGGTATGGGGTAAGGTTGCAGGTAATGACCCCTCACCCTGCACTCCCTGCTCCATTGCACACGTAGGCATCTCTCAGCCACCCGCAATTTTCATGGGGCAGGATTTTACGCCACCTAGGCGGGCAAGCATCTGACTCGATAGGGGGTAAAATAGTGCGCGATGATGTCGGGCGAACGACCTGTCATCGTGCACTCGCGTGATATTTCGGTTGGCGGGCGCGCGCGCGCTAGAGTCGGCAGCACACCCGCCAACAATTAAGAGGCCTATTAAGGTCCTTAATCAATTAATTAAAATCTATTTTTCACTGCCCTTCCAACTTTATGGTTGGCGAGTGGGCGAATCGGCCAGGCGGCCTTTTGATTTTTTAGCAAACTTCATCCATGGGTGGGATGAGGTTTCCACAATTGAATAAAAAATAAATAGAGATTTTGGGCAGAATTTTTATTCTGCTGATGTTATTGTGTGAATCCCATGTCAGGACATTTTTCTCAGATTTTAAAAATCTTTGTCGATTTTAAAATTGTTCAGCCCCCTGCTTTCAGGGAGCTTTCAGTGTGTGCTTCCCCCGCGCATGCGCAGACTTTTGCACTCGCACTCCTCCTGCCCGCACCCTGGCAGCACTGAGGTTCACAGTGCGCATTTCACGCTGGCTAGCCATTAATTGACCAGCCAGCGTGAAATCACGGTCATGGGCCGACTGTGGATGGTGGACCATTTCCCAGCTGCTCTGGGGCCCGCCCATGCGCCCGCCCAACAACCCGAAAATCCTGCCCATGGAGTCAGGCCAGCTTCCCCGTGACTTTTGGTCCATGGATCTCAGAGGATTCAGGAACCTTTTGAAAGGTATGCTGAAAAGGTGTTATCCCTGCCCCCTCCCTGCCCCCTAATCTCCCACCATTCTCTCCATGCCAACTCATGCTCCCATCAACATACATGGCCCCTTATAGCCCCCATGCTAACCCATACCAACTTAAGGCCCTTCCATGCCCATTCATCCAGTACACACAAAGTACTGAACCAATGAACCCCTAGTAACAATGGCATGTGTGGAACTGTTTAAAAAACACCCATTCACAAATTTTCTTTTAAAAAAACAAAACTGCTGCTCCTACGAATGAAACAGACCATTAAAGTATCAATAACACAGGCGTCAAACACTTCACACCTCTTAAACTTGTGCGAAGAATTCTAAGTTAAAAAACATAAAATATGACAACTTTTTAATGAAGCATTCAGAAATATCAGCTCAAGCCAGATGGAAAATATTAATATTGCAATGAAGGTACAATACTTTTCTTCAAATGTAGAGGCAATTTAAACAAAACATCAAGAAACTATGCATTAAATTACTCCTCGATGTGAGTTAACAGTTCATAAAATGTACGTTAGAAAAAAATTCAAATGATTTGAACATACTGCAAATCGCATGCATTAATTATAGGCTGAGATATGAATAGGTTCTATTTATAAGGTAAAATACAGCAACAACTTGTATTTATATCGCATCTTTAATGCAGCAAAGCATCTCAAGGTCCTTCACAGGAGTATAATCAGACAAAAATGACATCAAGCCAAAGGAGGAGATTTTAGGATTAGGGATTAAAAATGGCAAATTAACCACTGCCTATGGTTCTTTTTTTGCTGTATTTTCCTTTATATTTCTTGTTCTAAAATCTATGCAGAATTATATATAATTTACAGCACAGAAGCACACCATCTGGCTAAACTGGTAAATGCCAGTGACTGTGCTTTTCTTTTGAGAAAACCAATTAAACTAAGTTAGGAAAAAACCAGGGACAAAACAAGATGCAGCACCTTGAAGCGATACCGCAAGTAAAAAGTCAAATGTTAAAGGAACCTTATAAACATTAAACCAAAATGTGATCAAATAGGTCTATATAATGCCCACGGTGCCCAATGAGCACGAAGGCCTCTACCGGTAGACACCATGTGCTCCCTCTCCAGGGACACCCGGCCACAAACGTAGCCACGGAAAAGGGGCAGACAGTCGGGCCAGACAACACCCTCTGTTGCCCGCTGCCTGGATCCGTTAATGGCCAGCCTGGCCAGACCCAGGAGCAAGTTCACAATGAGGTCCTCCTCCCTCCCCGCTGCCCTCTACACAGGGTGCCCAAAGATCAGGAGCATGGGACTGAAGTGCAAAAACAAAAGCAAAAGGCTTTTTAAATAACCAAAAAGGAGGTGCAGCTTACAACATGAAAGACGGACATGGTCCACGGGCTCCACAAGGCCGCAAAACACACAGGCATCTTGAGAGTCCGTGAACCGAGACAACAAGCATACGGACTGCCGCGTGCAACATCTTCCACCCGAGGTCCCCAATGGTAAGGGGAGGACTCTCATGTAAAGAGCCCTCCACTGCCAGATGGCAACAAGGTACACCAGGGCATGTCCAGACATCGGGCAAAGGTAAAGAGGTGAAGGCGTGCAGCAGCAGCCTGTACAGGAATCCCCTCTGCGCCCCAGTGTCTCTGTTCCATGAGTCTCCTCTGACCCCTCTTCATCGAACCCTATCAGCATAATCTTCTAATAAAGTTCCTATTGGTCCTTTCTCCTGCATTGCCTTATTCATTTCCAGTCCTTCTGCTGGCAAATCAATAATCAGCCTTTTGTTTCCACAACCAAACTGAATGTTTTGCCTTCTTTAAATTGCAATTCAAGCAGCCACAGCTTCTTATCAAAATAGCAATTACATTCAATCTGCAAATGTTTCTAAACTAAGTTCCTTTTAAAGTAACAGTTGGGTTCTCACAATGCCAACATTTTATACTTCATTGTTTCCCACCCGTTGGTTAAGAAAGCCTCAAAACTCGGCTTGGAAAAACAGGAGAAAAGCATCCAAGAGCAGGAGTTTTGGGGTCAGGCATGGTTTGGAAAGGTGAAGTTACGTTCAGGTGGAGGAGGGGAACACTCAAAAATGGGGCAAAGAAACTGTGTCAGAGCAATAGAGTTTGGCATCCCCATAGATGAACACAGCTTCAGCATTATGGAAGCCTGTTACACTTCAAAGCAGGCTTCATTTCATTCCCAATTGTTTTAACTCATCAGCTTCTGATTCTTGTACAGTTTCCATATTTTACCAAGTCAAGAAAATGGTCAGGCAGGGTACAGGACAGGCAGTAGTCCTATAGCTGGTATAGAACACTGAACCACCCAAACTTATCAGTCCAATATCTGTTTCAGGTGGACGTTTAAAAGTAGTCTGATCCAACATGTGGCCCTGCTGAACTATGACTTGAGTTTTTAAAGTCTACTTTGTGGCTGATGAAGCGGCCTCGAAAGTTCAATGACTAATACATTGAGACACACAGAAGGGAAAGCTAGAAAAGGTCTTTCATCTGAAAAGACTTTTGGGAGGAAATTTTCCAAGAACCTAGGAGCGAGTTGTGGAACAGGCCTGATGAGCAATCATGGATGCACTGTGAGCCTCTTCCAGGTGCAGTACTGTGTCAGGAACTGTATCCCGTTTGGTGTCTGCATTTTAGAAATTTCTAGACACTCAAAACTCGACCTGATTCAAATCTGGACAGTAGGCACCTCTAATTGCTTCGACCACAGCACCTAATCTATTGAAGTATAAGGGGCATGATCTTAGGCTGAAGCATATTCATACATAATTCCTTAATTAGCCTAAAGAAATATGCTTATTTTTTAGAATTTAGTCATAATAAAAGGAAATAAATTTTATTACTAGTAATCTGATTTCCAGAAGCACCTGGCTGCTTAATTGTGTAATCTACCACTTGGTGTAGAAGAAACACTGTTCAAATTACTTTAACTGTTATCCATTGCAATGAGAGGAAATTTTGAACAAATAGTGCTTCTAAAAAGGAGGGATGCTATGAATCAGTCAAGCTTGTAACATGGAAAAAAAAAACAGAAAATGCTGGGAAAACTCAGCAGGTCAGGCAGCATCTGTGGAGAGAGGAACAGAGTTAATGTTTTGAGTCCAAATGACTCTTCATCAGAGCTGAAGAGAGGTAGAAGTCTGATGGATTTTATACTGTTGAAGAAAGGGGGTGGAGCAAATAGGTGGTCAGGGATAGGTGGGATTTCAGGAGAGATTTGACAAAGATATCATAGACACAAGACAAAGGGAGCATTAATGGTACTGTTAAAGACTAAAGAAAGTACTAATAGTGTCATAAAGGGAAGATAGCAGAATGTGTTAATAGCAGAACAAGGGTCAGCGCTCTGTGAAAGCGAACCATAAGAACAAGTTACTAACCCTGTACGGGGAGGGGCCTGGGAAAACATTTTTTTTTTTTTAAAGATCAAAACGGAAGACAGTGTTCATTGTCTGAAGTTGGTGAACTCAATGTTAAGTCCAGAGGGCTGTAAAGTGCCCAGTTGGAAGATGAGGTGCTAGTCCCTTAGGGGTTTGTGTTGGGCTTCACAGGAACATGCAGCAGGCCGAGGACAGAAATGTGGGCATGAGATGATGAATTAAAATGGCAAATGACAGGGAGGTCAAGGTCATGCTTGTGGACTGAGTGAAGGTGTTCCGCAAAGTGGTCACCCAGCTTGCGTTCGGTCTCCCCAATGTAGAGGAGACCGCATTGTGAACAGCAAATACAGTAGACTAAACTGAATGAGGTGCATGTGAATCACTGCTTCACCTGAAAGCAGTGTTTGGGGCCTTGGACAGTGAGGAGGGAGGAGGTAAAGAGGCAGGTTACACCTTCTGTGATTGCATGGGAAGGGGATGAAGTGTTGGAGTGATGCAGGAGTGGACCAGGATGTCACGGTGTAGTAATCTGATATGTAATATACCTTTAAGACAATTATTGTAATGTAAGGTCACATGATCTTAATATCCAATAGCAGAGTAGCGTGGGCTCTCTCTCTGTGGGATAGTCTTTAGCTAGTTACTGATGAGCGAAGACAGAGTTTTATGTTGTGAGCACACATCTGTAGCTGCTAATTTAGCTAGTAAATAAACAGCATGTGTTTCTTCTAACAACAATCTCCGAATGTTCTCCGCCTCTGTACCAACTCGGTCATCCCGAAACAATCGTGCAACCCAGATCCTTTAGCCCCTACAAACCAAGGGCACTGGATCCAACACACAGAGGGAATGGTGCCTATGGAATTCTGACAGGGGAGATGAGGGGAAGATGCGTTTGGTGATGGCATCATGCTGGAATTAGCGGAAATGATGGAGGATGATCCTTTGAATGTGGAGGCTAGTGGGGTGAAAAGTGAAGACATGGGGAACCCTATTATGATTCTGAGAGGGAGGGGAAGGGGTGAGGGCAGAAAGGCGGGAGATAAGTTGGACACGGTTGAGGGTCCTGTCAACCACAGTGGGGAGGAAACCCACTAAACGCAGACTGGGTGACCGCTTTGCTTTTACCACTATTAGCACCTACTTTAGTCTTTAACACCATCATTAACACCTTCTTTGTCTTGTGTCCATGACATGATTGTCAAATCTCTTCTAAGCTCCCAACTATCCCTGCCCTTCTATTTTGCTCCACCTGCTCCACCCACCACCAATCTCCACCGTCCCACCCCCCCACACCCTTCAACACTATAAAATCCATTACATTTCTACCTCTGTTCAGCTCTGAAGAGCAGCCATACGGACTCAAAACATTAACTGTTTCTCTCTCCACAGATGCTGTAGACCTGCTGAGTTTTTCCAGCATTTTCTGCTTTTATTTCATATTTCTGGCATCTGCAGTATTTTGCTTTTAAGCATGTAATGTGACTCATTTACACTTGCTAGAAAGGGCATATAGTCTACTTCCATTCTCTTCAGACAAAAGGAATATTTTCAAGCCTTGCGCCTTTTTTAAATTACCCAGAGCATGGGGGGGGCCTATTGTTCCCTGTTGCTTTCTCCAAGGCAACACCTTGGCCAATCAGAATTGACTTGCCAACCAATCGGCACCCTTTTCTCCTGTAGTATAAATTGTTGTGATCATCTGAAATTTGGCATTCTTGCATTTGTCCTGATGAGTGCAAGACAAAAAGCTTTGGCAACGTGTCTCCCTTTTCAGTAATATTCATAACAATCACAAAAAATGGCACAGAAAGTTCAAGTTTCAAAAATTTGATAATCCATGCCCTCTTATTCCACAACAGTTAGTTTTGTAATTTCGTTATAACAGACTAGTTTTGTACTGTGAAGGTTATATGATTATAACAATGCTCCAAATTTAGTGATACAGTGAGTCTGTAAGTGTTTACCCATTATAACAGGGCAATTTAGATAGCAACATCTGTCATCCAGAGCTGCAGTTTGAGTTAAGCTCGGAAATCAAGCAATTGATGTCAGGAATACCTTGCTTCTTCATAGGGTGCACTATTGCAGTCCTAAGTGATAGACAGGGCACTGAAATGAATATATTGACAAGGGGTTGGGATACTTGCCAAAAAATTCACCACTAAAGATGGGCCGAGTTAGGACTGGTGCCTTCAGGGTTGATTGAATTTTTATCAGGATAAGTGATAATTAGTGCCAATTAACTTATCTGACACTGTTTTCACTTTTCTTCCTGTAAGTTATAAGATTCTGATTTCTGATGTGGATGAGGTAATATAATCTTTGCTCAGTTTGTCCAAGTAACCATATGTACTTCCTCAATTGCCATTAGGGAAACATCACCATTGAGGCAGATCTGAGCATCTGCGGAGAGGAATGAGTTCGTATGACTGTATTCCTCTCCGCAGATGCTGAGTTTTTCCAGCTATTTTTGTTTTTGTTTCAGATTTCCAGCATCTACAGTATTTTGCTTTTATCACCATTGAGGCCATGGTTTAAGCCAATCCATTCACTGCTGGAGTACTGGTTGGCTGGTTTCAGCACACTATTATTCTACCTGCTGCAGTTCAATACGGTTATTATTGAAATGCAATACGATCAGCGATAAACATTTCTCATCAAAGCTACATGTTTTAATAAGAATTTATGAGCCTAAGAACTAGAATACAGAAGGCTGGTTTCTCTTCTAATGTTAAACTGTGAACTCGTTCAAGCTTTCTTTAAATCTCTATAATTGTTATTTATTCCCAAAACATCTTTAGCTGACAGGAACCATATCAAAAATCTAATCAAGTTTGGATAACTCCAGCTATCTTCACTGCTGAAGATATCAGATTACACCTATGAGAGACAGAGAAGAAATACATCAAGAAATGCAATGTGCACATTTAATAACTAAGCCTCCATGCCTGCACAATACTTTAAAGTATTTTACATCCTTAGAAAAAGCTCTTCCACATCTGCCTTCTTTGGAGTTGGCACCTGTGTAATGTCCCTGGTGGGATGGGAGTTCCGACAATGTTTACGTGTCACGTGCTGAAGCTCAGGCTGGGGGACTGGTTCACCTTTGTTCCATGATATTTTATTTCTCAAGTTCAGAAACTGGGTCAGTGCTTCAGTAAACTATCCAAATGCATTGTCCATAACATGCAGATGGTATGGAGTTCTTCCCAAGTTATGTCAGTTAGTTAAATCAGCCCTCAGCCCCAATTCAGTCCTGTTGAGCTGGCAAGAGGTGTCATATATTGTGATGGTTTTCATGCATTGAAACTGAGACCTGGATTTCAAACCACACCCCCACCAACCCCGACAAGCGCTGGGAGGGTCAGGAATTTTGAATTGCATTCTTCACCCACAGACAGCACAACCTTGCTATTAGTATTCGCAAGCATAGCTATAGGAGATGGATTTGTATTGAATTTTTTTTTTTAGAAAAAATCTGCTTATCAAGAAAGATTTATTCAAATAAAACTGCACAATGAGTTAAGAGTGGTCTGCATGGCAAAGCAAAAGAAGAAATTGCAATTATATTGTACCTCCATGACTTTAACACATCTGAAAATACTTCCCAGCCAACAGATTAAGTTTTGAAATGCATTCATGGTTGTATTGTAGAGAAACATACCAACCAATTTACATACCAGATAAATTGACCAGCCATTCTATTTTTTAAGCGACACATTTGGTGAAGAATAAATGTTAGTCAAGATGCTGGGAGAACTTGCTGCTCTTCTTTAAATACAACCATAGGATATTTTACACACAGGTTTTTTAAAATAAAGACTGCAACAGATACTTAGAACTTTATATTATTTCATCTCAGCATGGCTCCTGAGATCTGTCCATGGTGGATACGGGACGGGTTGGCATGGAAGGTGTAAGGGCAAAGGATGGTGGTTGCCTGGGTTGGCACTAATTTGGCATAGGGGCTATAAAAGGCCATCAGGATGGGCAGAGGGAAATGATGTGGCATGGAGGCTATGAAGACCCACGAGATGGGCAGGGGGGCATGAGGTGGCATGGAGGGTATAAGGGGCCATGGGTGTGTGTACAGGGCATAGGTTGACACAGAGGCTATGAGGGACCATAGGGGTGGGTGGGGGGAATATGTTGGCATGGAGGGTATGAGGGGCCATGAGGGTGAGTGGTGGGGCATGAGTTGGCATTGATGTGGTATGGGGAATGTGCAGGGGTTTGAGTGGGTGTGAGAGGTGAGGGCTGTTTTATGTTTTACTGTTTCTTTAAAAACTTCAACATAGCGCCGGAGCACATGGCAGACCTTCTGCCCAACCTGCCTCCGCACCCGGTAGTCTCCGCACTCGTTCCCAGGGTCGCCTGGCCCAGCTCGGGAATCCGGCCACTTTGGAATGAAAATCCCAACTTCTGAGGCACTTTCTCCTGGCTCGGGTGTGCAAAGCCAGGGAATGTCCTGACTCTGCGCTCCCAACTCGGGATTGAAAATCCATGTTGATGCTTCCCTTGTGGAAGAGACCAGGACTAGGAGACAAAAATAAGGGATCTCTTTTTTTTGAGATGAAGATAAGGAGAATTTCTTTCCCTCAGGAGTGATTGTTCTGTGAAATTCTCTTTCCCAGAAAGCAGTGGAGGCAAGGTCATTGAATAATTTTAAGGCTGAGTTATACAGATTCTTGATCGACAAGGAGTCAAAGGGTGTAGGGCGAGTACAGAGGAAAATGGGGATCAGCCATGATTTTATCAAATGGTGGAGCAGGCTTGAAGGGCCAAATGGCCTAATCCTGCTCCGAAAAAACAAGCTTAATTTTGTGGGACATATAACCAAAATGTATAAAGCGAGCAACTGTAGCATGCCAAGCCACAAAGCTTAGCCATTAACGACATGCCTTGTTAAAAAGAGTGGGGTCAATGTAACAAGCCAGCACCCATCAGAAGTGCCTCAGGAAAATGTAACATGTTAGACTTGTTAGAAATGTACACTCAGGCAAGATTCACAGAAGACATTCGGGGTGAAACTTTGTCTTCTGGGAAAAGTACTAAATGGACCGGTGATAGCCGTTCAATGGAAAAGAAAATTGTGCATAATGTAAAACAGGCAGCCATTTCATAGCCCATTTCATGCTTTCACTAAAAACAATTTCGTCTGTGTTTTGTCTGATCTCAGTACCAATATTATTGGTGTCACGCATATGGCAACAGTGTGGGTTAAAATAGTTTTAACTCACTCCATACCATCCCAGTTGAGCAGATCTCTGGGAAAGTTTAATGACACTCAAACACAGGCAGCATGTGGTTGCTGAACAGAAATCTAATGACTTATTTGCATTTAACAGAGGTGCTTCAAGACTCAACCAGTTTCTACTGCTACATGGACACGAGAGCATGGTAGAGAAATAGGATTAACTGTCATGTGGAAAAGCATGGACTAGTCAGGGATGGTCAGCATGGATTTGTTAAAGGAAGGTCTTACAGGGATTACACAATAAATGGGAATATACTAAGAGGGGTAGATGAAGTGAGAGATCTTGGCGTACAAGTACACAGGTCCCTGAAGGCAGCAGTTCAAGTAGACAAGGTTGTAAAGAAGGCATATGGAATGCTCTCCTTCATTGGCAGAGGTATAGAATATAAAAGTAAGGATATAATGTTGGAATTGAATAAAATACTGGTGAGGCCACAACTGGAGTATTGTGTGCAGTTCTGGTTACCACATTACAGGAAGGACATAATAGCTCTGGAGAGAGTGCAGAGGTGTACAAGAATGTTGCCAGGGTTAGAAAAGTGTAGCTATGAGAAGAGATTGGATAGGTTGGGGTTATTTTCCTTGGAACAAAGAAGGCTGAGAGGTGACTTGATTGACGTGTACAAAATTATGAGGGGAATAGATAGCGTGGACAGGATAAAATTGTTTCCCTTGGTGGAGAATTCTAGAACCAGGGGACATAGATTCAAGATAAGTGGCAGAAGGTATAGAGGGGACATGAGGAAGAACTTTTTTATGCAGAGGGTAGTGGGTGTCTGGAATTCACTGCCCAAGTTGGTGGTAGAGGCAGAAACTCTAACCTCTTTTAAAAAGTACCTGGATCTGCACCTTAAGTGCTGTAAGCTGCAGGGCTATGGGCCGGGTGCAGGAAGGTGGGATTAGAAAAGGCACCTGGGTGTCCTCGGGCTGGCATGGACAAGATGGGCCGAATGGCCTCCTTCTGTGCTGTAACTTTTCTATGGTTCTAAATGAAAGCCAATGAAGGATCATAAAGGGAAGGAGGGAATCTCAGAATCTCAACGAAGGGGGAATCATTAAGTAGACAAATCGGATATATGCTATAATAGTTTTAGACTATAGCTATTGAATTAAACATTTTTAACATATTTAGGCATCTAAATCTCATATATAATTAATGTTTGCCATGGGCAGAATTTTACATTCCCCTGCTGGGTTTACAGGTGCTGTGGTGCCTGTTAAGTTCTCAAATGGCCTTTCCACCAGGCTCCTGCCTCCTCGCCCCCCAGACCTCTCTGTAATTTTACGGTGGGGCTGTCGAGGTCAAGGTTGGCCCACCTACCCTTGGCCCAGTTGAGGCCCCTAAGTGGCCAATTAATGACAACTTAAGGGCCATTTCCCTTCCTACCTCAATTTTCATGTTGATGGGAGGAGCTTAGTGGTAGTGGGGGAAGCCTGACAAGTGACCCTGCTCAGGCCTCAGGTGGGAAAGGGGGTGGGGGCACCTCTATCAACAGCCTCCTTTCAACATTGGGCACCCTCTCCCACAACACCCCCCACCACTAAAAAGTCCTGTCCCTGTAGGTGCTTCCTCATCCCTTGGCCTCGCCACTAACACCCCTTTCCCCTCCCCCCTGCCCAACCCCCTGGGTCTCATCTCCCCTCTCCACTCAGGCCCCACACTTACCTGGTCCTGGGCTCCTGGGCCTTAGGCTCTGGGGACTACTTGGAGTCCCAGCCCTGTCCACTGCAGCTCCTGGGACTAGAGAGCTGCTGGACAATCAGATTGGCCAGCAGCTCTCTGAGGCAGGATTTCCTCCAGAGTGAGCAGTGGAATTCCCATCTCTAGTCAATTAATGCTTATTGGAGCATTAAGATTAATGAGAAGAAAATTATATGTCTGTATTTTTCTAAATACTTAAAACAGCTGCAAATGAATGAAATTCAAGAGCTTCTTATTTTCTTGAGGAAAACTGCCCTTGGAATAACCTTTACCACAAAGGCAAATCTCCAAAACCTTTTTTGTAAGAACTGGAGGTTACTTGACAAGCTTGTCATTGCACGTCCTTCCTTGCTAACACAATCTGGGATGGTAAGAGAAGGAAGATTTCAAGACGTGTGATAGCTCACAGTAAGTTATGCAGCTGTGCATCTATTTGATAGCGATCCCCTGCTGATCTTAGGCATGACTAAGATAGCATCCTAGAACCCCACGAAGAATTCTTAAAATGCATTCGCGCATAGTCTTTAACATTGTTATGAAATGGTTCCTCTTTCAAGGTAATTCTAAAGATGATGCATAAACAAGGTCGATGATAGATCGACTGATCTCCAGGCCCAGGTTGAGCATGGCTAGGAGGGAAAACATTTGATGTGAATGAACATCATTCTCCGGTTGGTTCTCCGCCTTGGAATAATGCTAAATTTCATCTTAAATGGTTCAAAGACTAATTAAACTGTTTTGTGCACATATTATGAAATCACCAGTTAAACATCTTAATATCTAGACGTCACCATGCATACTAACTGGGGAAAGGATTTCCTCTTCTTCGATGACAGTTTGAATCTGGCACCCAGTCAAGGAAATCTCCAAGCATCCAGCAAAAGCAGGGTGAGCAACTTATCACACTGAAGTATTCTCATAGACAAACCATGAAGTAAAATGCACTGAATTTTTCACTTTTAATTTTAAATTTTACAGACAGCAAAATAAATGATTAGGATCGGCACATTGGATCAAGGTAGAAGCTAAAAATATCATAAACAAACTTTAAAGAAAATAGAACAAATGTAGAATTTGTCATAATGGAGAAATTTGACATTCAACAAATATAAAAATGCCCTCTTAGGCTAGTAAGACTATTTCACAGTAATTACAAATTTTGTATGCCACTAAAAACTCTATTGCACCTTATTCAACAAGGTGTAACTTTTTCAAGGGTTTTTACAATGAGACAAAGAGAGTATTTCTATCAATTCAACTGATTGAAGTGTGGAGTCAGCGACAGGGAAGGGACGTGGCAGGGACTTCAACAGTGCATCATCTGGAGAAGTACAGAATCACTGACAGCAACTCCTGGATTTTCATGTTTAACTGTGTACACGCAGACCCAGAATTTGCTGTTAGTTTCAGAGGAGTAATGATGGTGAAGGCTGATGGTTTTGTGGCAAAACCCTGGTCATGAAAGAATCTTATTTTTAAATATTATTAAATTTGCTAAGTTAGGTGTGTAATCAAAATTGAAAAAATGTAATTTCGCAATACTTCTTTCAGCAGTCAGCAATATGAAAGAAAGAACTGTGGGGAATTCAGCGTGGACAAACTTGGAGCTGGGGGCGGGGGAGGTGGGTTCAGGGATACCAGGGAAGAAAGGAATGAAAAATCACAATCACATCCCTGACATGACACTTTAGCGTACTAGTAGGCAAGCTCTCAAGAGAGTACTACTGGTCAAATGTGTCGGGTTAGAATTTGTTCCTTACGCTGTGTTCTATTTTTCAATAAGCTATTTATCGGCTAAATTAGCAGAGGAAGAAACTTGAGACAAACACAACAGGTGTTTGTCTACTCATGTACCCCAGATTCTAATTTCATGGCCCACATGGAAGAGACAGATATTTGGCTGATTTTTCCAGTCATAGAACTTTATTTTATGGTGTGTCCAAAATGCTGAATTTGAAACCAAACTACATGGCGGTTTAGCTATTAGTTTGTGAAAATAATCTACTGCATGCTACCTTTTATTTTGTACATTGGAAAAAGTTCCAGCAAGTTGCAGCTTGGGGCATCCAACAGTGACAAATGTCACAGAAGTTTGACCCTGGTGATCAGGAGTTGCAGAAATTGCACTGGCAAGTAGAGATTTCTTACAATGCTGTACTCCAACAGCCCTATTTCAGAAAGGGATGATCAACATTGAAGCTTTGTGTGCAATGGTACATGCTACAGCTAAAAGCAAGGTGAATTTACCTTCTGCATACGTGTACAAAATGTTGTTTGTTCTGCAGAGCTGAATTTTTAGCTATTTATTTCACCTTGATCAAATTCTGTTAGATTTGTTTTGAACAATATAAGCAGCACATCCATGTGGTTTAATATAGAAAATATATCTAGAAATGTGTCTTTTTTGGTTTCATGTTGGCTCCCTTCGACATAATCTGTGTCTGCATTGTTCTTCTGGTCTTAAATGAGTTATTTCTGGAGAACTTCTCTCATTGTTTTACATTCTGGACATTGCATAACTATTAGGGTAAACAAAGCAAACTTCAGTTCATTCTGTGATAAATATTTTATCTGTAAAGTTACTCAGTTTTTATTTCTTGACAAAGGATCCAGAAATGTAATCAAAGATGTGTTTTTCTGCTAGGAATATTTCAATTTTATTTTTCATGGTTAAAGTACATACATTTCAGAAAATTAAAGAAATGTTTCAGATGCTTTCAATTCTGTTCAGAGGTGAAGATTTTGCAATTCTGTTCCAATGTCAGGAGGGAAGATGGCAATGATCAATTGTATTTAGTTACATGGTGTCAGTCTGCACTTATAGTAATTCGACAAGACAAGATTGCCTCTTTTCTACTGATTATGCTCATGAAGATCAGGAAGCAACAGTATTTCACTCCTGTAGCAGGCTAATATCATTAGTGAAAAACAATCATCAATGCACTACTGGAGTAGCCTTGAGGCAGCAGCAAATTTTAATATGTATCAGTTTCATATTTTATTGTAAATCATTTCCCCTACAACTCTATTCAGATTTACACAAGGTTTTATGTTAAGATGCTTTCCAAATGGAAAATCTCATTGCCAACAATGTAGCAAATTTGTATAAAGTAATTTTAAAGTAAATTGGATATATGTCCTAGAACACAAGTGTGAACTGTTAAGGGTGAACAGCAGCTCTCTGATTGGAAACGTGAGATGCAAAAGAGTTGACAGATTTGTGAGGTATTGTAACCTAACAATGTCAAGTGTAGCACAATTCAAATTGTTCTTTTTCAGTTCCCAGGCCTACTGGTTGCAAATGACTTACACCACAATCGAGGAAGTGTACTGCCCGAGTGTTCTACTGTTATTACATTCTTCTTGGAAGGAACACTATGGATAAATAATCTCAATTTGAAAGCGTGCAGTGAAAGTACTTATTCAATGCTGCAGATGGGGCCTTATAAGCCATTGAGGGTAAATGACTTCAAAAGATCATACAGTTTTACCAGACACAGCAATCAAAATTATATGGGCCCAGATTAGTGAGTTTTACATCAGCTCGCAGCATCATTTAAAGTAGGCACTGAAGGTAGGAAAGCCATTTCTTCCCCCCTCAGTCGAAAACTGGACAAGGCATATGGTTGGGTGGGACTGTGAGCTCAGTTAGGACCTGAGTCAATTATTTGGATGAGAACACCAAATGAAATATTTCTGAATTTGCTGATGACATGAAACTTGGTGGGAATGTGAGAAGGGTGTTAAGAGGCTTCAAGGCAATTTAGACAGGTTGAGTGACTGGGCAGATGCGGTAATAATGTGGATAAGTGTAAAGTTATCCACTTTGGTAGGAAAAACAGAATGGCAATTTATTGTTTAAATTATGATAGATTGGGAAATGTTGATGTACAAAGGGACCTGGGTGTCCTTGTACACAATTCACTGAAAGCAAGCATGTAGGTGCAGCAAGCAGTTAAGAAGGCAAATTGTATGTTGGCCTTCATTACGAGAGGACTTGAGTACAGGGGCAAGGATGTCTTATTGCAGCAGTACACGGCTTTGGTGAGACCATACCTGGAGTACTGTGTGCAGCTTTGGTTTCCTTGCCTAATAAAGGATACACTTGCCATAGAGGGAGTGCAGCAAAGGTTCACCAGACTGATTCCTGCGATGGTAGGATTGTTGTATGAGGAGAGGTTGACCGACTAGGCCTGTATTCATTGGAGCTTAGAAAAATGAGAGGGGATCTCATTGAAACATATAAAATTCTGACAGGGATGTGCAGACTACATGCAGGGATGATGTTTCTTGTAGCTGGGAGTCTAGAACAAGGAGTCAGAGTCTCACGATATGGGGTAGGTCATTTAGGACTAAGATGAGGAAAAACTTCTTCATTCAGGGGGTGATGAACATATGGAATTCCCTACCACAGAAGGCTGTGGAGGCCAAGACACTGAATATACTTAAGAAGGAAATAGATAGATTCCTGGACTCTAACGGCACCAAGGGGTATGGGGAGATAGCGGGAGTACGACATCGAGATATAGGATCAGCCATGATCATACTGAATAGCGGAGCAGGCTCAAAGGGCTAAATGACCTACTCCTGATCCCATTTTCTATGTTTCTATGACTGCATTGGGAATGCTGAATGTTTAATGATAATATAAATAATTAATATTTCCATACATAAAACATAGAAGTAGAAAATAATGACTTCTGTTTAAAAGCAAGGGTTTTTGCCATCCGCTCTGTTAGAAACTTATAGAGAACTCATTCAATAAGTGGCAGGTAGAAACTGACTGAACATACATACAACTAAAGCATACTGAATGAATTATGTAAACGGAGACATCCCTGATTGTTGGACACCCAAATTCAACGTTAACTCAGGCTATTGCTGATAATGGATTAAAAGTCAAGTTTTGAAAGGAAATGAAAGGTAAAAATGCTCCTCCTCAATTTTGGGTTTCATAGTGAAAACATGTAACTAACAATGGTGTTCCAGCATTCCAACAGTCTAATTATTACCATGGTAATTATGCTTTGCTGTCGTTATATAACTAAACCTATTCTAACTTAATTCAGGTGGAAAGTCACTAAATGGCATCACCTAAGTCTGGAGTTCGTCAGAGCGGAGGAAATCCTGATGACACACCAAAAGCAACCCTCCCTGTGCTGTTTTGGATTGCCCTGACAGGATTTTGTGGCAATCAGGCGGTTAATGAGCTCCTGTCCCTTTAAAGGATGCAATCCTAGCTCCAGGAGTTGGCAGCCAGATGGCTTGCAACTCTTCAGTTTCAGCAGCATCATCAGAAACATTGAATACTGTGGGACTGCACCCGACTGAGAGGATGCAGTGAAAGATGCCACGCATGGAAAAAGGTTAAGTGGGTTTGGAGTTACCAGGGCCAGTCAGACAGGCCCTGGTGGAGGCATGGGGGTGTGTGGTTGGGGAGGGCAAGAGGAGGTGCCGAGGCCACCAGAGGTCACAGGCAGTATCTGCATTTAGCGGAGGGCCCATCCTTCATTGGTAAAATAACAGTGATGACAGGAAAAGGCCCTTAATTGGCCACTTAAGTGGTACAGCTGGCATCTAGGCTCTCCTTCCCCGCCACTAGCAACAATGCCATGCATTGCAAGAAGGCGTCAGGTATAAAACTGTCACCCCCTCCACTACCCACGGCCGCCCCCCGCCCCGGCAAACCTGCTCCTGCAGGCTTCATAAAATTCAACCCCTAGTGTACAACACAATACCAAGGAAGTGAATTGGAAGTATAGAAGGACAGAAAACTATTTGTTTATGATGTTTGCCTTCTTCAAGATTGTATCCAAGCAATCTTATTGTGTCCTCATTCAGAGATTCCCCTGTAAAATATACACTGTAAATTCTCGTTTTATCTAATCAGTGACAATAATAGGTTTGCAATGCTTTTTTTCCCCACTTTGTTTACCTACCTACCACTATTAGAGCATTGAAATGAACTCAACATTTTGCAAGAGTTCACCACACTTTTAACAACAGCAAAAAATCCAGAATGGAGAAGATCAATGACCCAAATGAAGGTGTTAAACTTGTCCCTTTAAAGGATGCGATCTTGCCTCCAAGAGCTGTCAGTCAATTGAGGGGGTCGGCATCTCTTCAGCTTCAGCAGAGCATCATCTTTAAAATGGGTTTTACACAAACATTAAAAAAAACTTGCATTTATATAGTGCCATTCACGAACTTAGAACATCTCAAAGCACTTTGCAACTAATGAAGCACTTTAGAAGCATAGGTGCGCTTCTAATTTAAGAAACGAGGCAGCCAATTTATGCACAGCAAACTCCCACAAACAGCAATGTGATAAGGACCAGATAACCTGCTTGTGTGGTTTGATTGAGAGATAAATATTGGCTAGGACACCCCTACTCATCTTCAAAATAGTGTCATTGGATCTTTTACATCCATCTGAAAACAAAGACAGGGCCTCATTTTAAAATCTTATCCAAAAGGTGGCATCTCCAGCAATCTCTCAGTATTGCATTGGAATGTCAATCTAGACATCAGTGCTCAAGTGTCTGGAGTAGACTTGAACCCACAACCTTCTGACTCAAAGGTAAGAGTAATACTAATTGTGCCACCACAGCTGACACCTACATTACATCATTTACAGATCATAATATTGCCTATAATATTAGATTAGAAAATGCACTAATTTTTGAGGAAGGATCTTTGGTTCACAAAAGATCAATTTGATTGATAGGAAAAATATAGTTGTGATAAATGGAAAAATTAAGACAAATTTAGATGCTAAGTGAGAAAATTTTGATGGATGAAACAGTGCAACCTGCTAATAATGAAATGACTGCACAGTTTTCAGATTGACATGCACAGCTAAAGAGATAACAATTTAGCTTACCTCACCTCTATCCTTCAATCCCCCTCTTTCAACATTTCTTACTTTTCTCTCTCTATCAATACTGACTTAGACATTGCTCCTGAGAATTGAAACTTGTACCTATGAACTTCTGGCTCAGGGTGTAGGAATGAAAAAAAAATTAACCAAACTGACATTTGAAGTAATAATAATTCATATAACTATAGTTATAGTTTGATGTCAAGGTTAACAAACCATTCAATGGCTTCAGCTGACACACTGTGAAAATGCCTGAATATCCACATTATTTTTCCTATGCATTAACAAATATACTGTCTGGGCCCTCAAAAGTTTTCAATCTTAAGAAAGTAAGACAGCTTAATTGGGGATGCTATCACTACCAATAACAATCACTTGTTTGAATGTTATACTCGTTTAATGAGAAATGCTTTCAATTTCACCAATTAGAGGACAGAAAAATAGAAATTTTCAGGCACAATGGAAAGCTGACTGGGTAAATGTATATTTTTAAATTATAGGAAATATTAATGTCAACTAAACTACTCTTAGAAGAGAAGTGCACATTTATACATATCACAACACCTGCCGAAAGATGTTTAAATGGCATTGCCAAGCATGCAAGCCCTGGTTCTGCAACATTGGAAATCACAATAAACAATATAAACATTACTGCAGCTTTGTTTCAAATCATTTTGAGGAAAAATAATATGTTCCACATGTCTAAACAGGGGTCAGGTATGAAGTTGCTGAAATATAAGTCACAATCAGCCAGCTTTGCGCTATTGATATTAAATAAGAGAATTAATTTGATCAAATAGCCAGGAGTAAAAACAAATCTTTCTGCCTTAAATTCCTTGAAATCTATTAAAATAAAGATTGCTATTTGTGTAACTGGAGGTAAAATTGGGTAGAACAGGCTCATAGCTTACCAGTAGCCCGATATGTACTGCCCTGACTTCTTTTCCATTTACTTCATTGTATTAATGGCCCAGAATTTTCCTTCAAAGAAATACTGAGGTTAATGACAGCGAGCCCCATTAAGATGAATCACCCAGCAGCTTGTGATGAGAAACAGATTCCCTGTGATTGCTGGTTGATTTGTGCTGCTCTGCCATTCGTCTTGCAAAAAAGTGCAGCTCATCCTCAACCTCCCCGTGAGTTTCATGAAGTTGCTACATTTGCACATTAATTGCCAGTTAAACATGCTGTGGAAGGTCAGGGCTGGTAGTTTACAGCATAAGGACCTATATAATGACCAGATTTCTGCTCCTGCAATATCAAATCAACCTTCCTGAACCAGGAAGTGAACAATTTAAACTGTGAAATTCCTGCAGGTAGTAAAATACTATTAGATACTCTTAACATTTTACATTCTTATATTTGTTTTTTTTTACTTTATTTTTTTCTTTCTCTCTCTTCAGACAGTATTTCTTGCCCTCAATGCATTATACTTTCTACACTGATTTGACTCTAATTCATACTCCTTCTCTGTTGCTGTCACAATTACAAACAAAATTTCTCACCAAAATGTCTTCACTGCTTTCTTCCCTCAGCCTCTGCACCGAACAACATCTTATCTTTGACTTCACTCTCAATTTATCATGCTCTCACTGTTCTGAAGAGACTACGCTTATTCTCTGTAAATCTCTATCCTTCATGTAAACACCCCAATCCATTTGCAAGGCCAACCCCTTAATCTTGCCATCTCATGTGGCCCTGCCCATCCAATCATATTCAATCACAGAAAAGGCCATCTCTGATCGCTTCTTTGTATTACTCTCTACCCACAATCCCCTACTACACCCCAACTCTACTTACTTCTGTGTCCGCCTTTGGAAAACACCTATCCCCCAATTCATTTACAACTGCACATTCAAAATTCCAACTGTCTAACCTTTCGCTCTCCCTTCACCACAACATTTCTGCAGCTACTGGTGTGCTCAACACACCTCACCTTGACCCTTGAATCCCCAACTCCCAAATAAAACCATTACCTTCTCTCACCCTGACTGTTTCCTTGGTATAGCCCTCAGCTACACTCCTTTAAAAGGATGCAAAGGATATGGTGGACAACTAATTTTGCTATATATTGCCAAATCTGGTGGACCACAGAAAGCTCTAACATGTCCTGCTCTAGTCTGCCAAAGCTGCTCACTATTCCAAGATCAAGGGGACTTCAGGGGCATTTGGGCTGGTGAAAGGGAGGGATGAGGGAGAGACAGCTGATCAAATGGTCTCGATCTTTGAGACAAAGATAATCTATGGCTTCTTTTCTCTACTGCAAATTGTCTTCTTAAACCTGTCTCCTCTACCCTCAACTACAACAATATGTGCAAGACTGCCCATGGACTTTGTCTCAAAGATCAAGGCCATTTGATCAGCTATCTCTTTCTCACCCCTCCCTTTCACCAGCCCACCAGACCAAATTCCCCTAAAGTACCCTGCTGCCTGGCATCACTATCTAGATTCTCTCCAATGACCATTCATGCTCTCTCCAAGCTCATCTTGCCCATGAGACCCAACTCCTGCTCCCTTAATACTATTCCCACTAAGTTGCTAACCACCCAACTTCCCCCTTGGTTCCCATGCTAGCCAGTATTGTGAACAGTTCTCTTTTCTCAGGTGTTGCTCCTCTCTCCTTTAAATCTGTCACCATCGCCTGTCTCCTTTAAAAAAAAACTCTTGACTGCACCATTCTTGCAAACTACCATCCAATCTCCAACCTCCCTTTCTTCTCCAAAGTCCTTGAACTTGTTATCCTCTCCCAAATCTGTGCCCATCTTTCCTGGATATCTAGGAGGTGTCAGCTGTGGCTCAGTTCATAGCACCCTCGCCTTTGAATCAGAGGGTTGTGGGTTCATGTCCCACTCCTGGAAAACCAAGAACTGTGATTGTACTCGAAAGAAGTTGCAATCTGTGACTGTTGGTAACTCGAAAGAGTTTCCTGGATATCTGTGTTTGAATCCCTTCAATTTGGTTTCCATCCCTGCCACAGTACCAAAACAGCTCAAATCAAAGGCACAAATGACATCCCATGTGACTGCGACAAAGGTAAACTTTCCCTCCTGATTCTTCTCAACATGTCTGCCGCATTTGATTAGGCTGACCATCCATCCTCCTCAAACATCTCTCTACCACTGTCCTGCTGGGTGGGACTGCTTTCACCTGGTTCCATTCTTATCTATTGAAATGTAGCCAGAGTATCACCTGCAATGGCTTCTTTTCCTGCTCCCTCATGTTTACCTTCAGTAAAGGATATGTCCCTGGCCCCCTCCTATTCCTCATCTACATACTACCCCTCGGTGGCATCATCATAAAGCACATCGTTAGCTTTCACATATAAACTGATGACACCCAGCTCTACGTCACCATCACCTTTCTTGACTCCTCCACTGTTGCTAAATTAACAGACTGCTTATCTGATATCCAGTGCTAGATAAGCAGACATTTCCTCCAAATAAATACTGGAAAGACTGATGCCATTGTTTTTGGCCCTCACTCTAAACTCTGTTCCTTAGCTACCAACTCAATCCCTCTGCCTGGAAACAGTCTGAGGATGAACCAGTCTGTTCATAATCTTTATGTCATATTAGACCCTGAGATGAGTTTCCAACCATATATTCAAACAAAGAACAAAGAAAAGTACAGCACAGACACCGGCCCTTCGGCCATCCAAGCCTGCGCCGATCATATTGCCTGTCAAACTAAAAGGTTTTGCACTTCCAGGGTCCGTATCCCTCTATTCCCATCCTATTCATGTATTTGTAAAGCTGCCTCTTAAACACCACTATCGTACCTGCTTCCACCACCTCCTCTGGCAGTGAATTTCAGACACTCACTACCCTCTGCGTAAAAAACTTGCCCCGCACATCTCCTCTATAGTTTTCTCCTCTCACCTTAAATTTATGTCCCTTAGTAATTGACTCTTCCACCCTGGGAAAAAGCTTCTGACTATCTACTCTGTCCATGCCACCCATAATTTTGTAAACTTCTATCAAGTCGCCCCTCAATCTCCGTCACTCTAGTGAGAATAATCCGAGTTTCTCCAACCTCTCCTTGTAGCTAATAACCTCCAGACCAGGCAGCATCCTGGTAAACCTCCTCTGCACCCTCTCCAATGCCTCCATATCCTTCTGGTAATGTGGCGGCCAGAATTGCACGCAATATTCCAAGTGTGGCCTAACCAAGGTTCTATATAGCTGCAGCAAGACTTCCAAGCTTTTGTACTCAATACCCCTGCCAATGAAGGCAAGCATGCCATATGCCTTCCTGACTACCTTATCCACCTGCATTGCCACTTTCAGTGACCTGTGGACCTGTACACCCAGATCCCTCTGCCCGTCGACGCACTTAAGGGTTCTGCCATTTACTGTATAATTCCTACCTGTATTAGACCTTCCAAATGCATTACCTCGCATTTGTCCGGATTAAACTCCATCTGCCATTTCTCCGCCCAAGTCCCCAACTGATCTATATCCCATTGTATTCTTTGACAACCCTCTTCACTATCTGCAACTCCTCCAACCTTAGTGTCATCTGCAAACTTACTAATTAGCCCAATTACATTTTCCTCCAAATCATTTACGTATACTACAAACAGCAAAGGTCCCACCACTGATCCCTGCGGAACACCACTAGTCATAGCTCTCCATTCAGAAAAGCATCCTTCCACTGCTACCCTCTGTCTTCTATGACCAAGCCAATTCTGAATCCATTTTGCCAGCTCACCTCTGATACCGTGCGACTTTACCTTCTGTACCAGTCTGCCATGAGGGACCTTGTCAAAGGCCTTACTGAAATCCATGTATATAACATCCACTGCCCTTCCATCGTTGATCATCTTTGTCACTTCCTCAAAAAACTCGATCAAGTAAGTGAGACATGACCTCCCCTTCACAAAACCATGCTGCCTCTCACTAATTTGCTTCCAAATGATAGTAAATCCTGTCACGAAGAATCTTCTCCAATAATTTCCCTACCACTGATGTAAGGCTCACCGGCCTGCAAATTCCTGGATTATCCCTGCTACCCTTCTTAAACAATGAAACAACATTGGCCATTCTCCAATGCTCTGGGACCTCACCTGTAGCCAGTGAGGATACAAAGATTTCTGTCAAGGCCCCAGCAATCTCCTCCCTTGCCTCCCTCAGTACTCTGGGGTAGATCCCATCTGGCCCTGGGGACTTATCCACCTTAATATTCTTCAAGATGCCTAACACCTTCTCTTTTTTGATCTCAACATGATCCAGGCTATCTACACACTCTTCCCTAGACAAATCGACCATCACTAAGACTGCCTATATCCATTTCCATAACATTCTACAACTTTGCCACTGTCTCAGTTTATCTATTGCTGAAACCATCATCCGTGCCTTTGTTCCTCTAGATTTGACTATTCCAATGCAATCTACCCTCTGTAAACTTGAGGACATCCAAAACTCTGTTGGGTGTCTTAACTCACACGAAGTCCAATTTCTCTGTCACTCCTAGGTCCGCTGATTTGACTTGGTTCCCAGTCAAGCAATGTCTTGATTTGAAAATTCTCATCCTTGTTTTCAGATCCCTCCATGGACTGGCCCATCTCTATCTCTGTAATCTCCTCCAGTACCACAGCCTTCCAAGTTATCTGTGCTCCTCTAATTCTGGACTGTTAGACCTGTCCGATTTTAATTGTTCTAGGCCATGCCTTCAGTTATCTAGGCCTTAAGCCCTGGAATTCCCTCTGTTCACCTATCTGCTTCTATCGTTTGCTTTCCCTCTTTCAGACGCTCCTTAAATCCTACCTCTTTGAACAAACTTTGGATTATCAGACCTAATAACTCTTAATGTGGCTTGGTGTCATAATTTGCTTCATAATACTCCTGGGAAGCACCTTGGAATGTTTAATTACATTAAAGGTGCTATACATATATATGTTGTTGTTGTTGTTCTGGTTCTCTGCTTCTTTCTCAATCATTAAATCTCATTGGTTAAGAAGATAGTGAGCAACAGATTCAACAGTCTAAGGTCTCAGATCTCCCATCACCCTTAATACGACATTATCAGCTTGCACTTCCAGGATTGAATATTTTTCAACTTGAGGGACAAAGGGAAAAGCTTAACTGGCAGGGTGTGCCGTGAGATGCCCTGCTCCAGTAAACTCTGCATCATTATTTTTGTGAAATTTTTGTTTTCATCAAAGCATTTTTTTGTTTCTTGACAGGATGTGGGTGTCGCTGGGTAGGCCAACATTAATTATTGATCCCTAATTGCCCTTGAGAAGGTGGTGGTGAGCCGCCGCCTTCAACAACTGCAGTCCCTGTGGTAAGATCCTGAGGAGTCTCGACAGGATCGACGTGGAGAGGATGTATCCTCTTTTGGGAGAATCTAGCACTAGGGACCACTGTTTAAAAATAAGGGGTCACCCATTTAGGACAGAGATGAGGGAAGCTTTTTTTCTCTCAAAGGGTAGTGAGTCTTTGGAACTCTCTTCCTCAAAAGGTGGTGGAAGCAGAGCCTTTGAATATTTTTAAGGCAGGGGTAGATAGATTCTTGATAAGCAAGGGGGTGAAAAGTTTTTGGGGGTAGGCAGGAATATAGAGTTGAGGTTACAATCAACTCAACCATGATCTTATTGAATGATGGTGCAGGCTCGAAGGGCCATATGGCCTACTCCTGCTCCTAACTCATATGTTTGAATGTACACGCACAGTGCTGTTAGGAATGAAGTTCCAGGATTTGACCCAGCCAGTGAAGGAACAACAATAGTTCCAAGCCAGGATGGTGTGTGGCTTGGTGGGGACTTGCAGATGGTGGTGTTCCCATGCATCTGCTGCTCTTGTCCTTCTAAATGATGGAGGTCACAGGTTTGGAAGGTGCTGTTGAAGGAGCTTTGATGCGTTGTTGCAGTGTATCTTGTAAATGGTACACCTGGATGGTGCTGACATCTTGAGTGTTGTTAGAACTTTACTGATCCATGCAAGGGAGAATATTCCATTACATTCCTGACTTGCAACTTGTCGTTGTTGGGCAGGCTTTGCGGAGTCAGGAGGTGAGTTACTTGCTGCAGAATTCCCAGCTTCTGACCTGCTCTTGTAGCCACAGTATTTATATGGCTAGTCTAGTTTAGTTTCTGGTCAATGATAACCCCAAATAGGCTCATAGGGGAGGATTCAGTGATGGTAATGCCATTGAATGTCAAACGGCAATTGGTAGATTCTCTCTTGTTGGAGATGTTCAGTGTTGCTTGCCACTTATCAGTCCAAGCTTTAATGTTGTCCAGGTCTTACCTTATAAGGACATGGACTGCTTGAGTATCTGAGGAGTTGTGAATAGTACTGATCATTGTGCAATCATCAGTGAACATGCCCACCTCTGACCTTGTGATGGAAGGAAGGTCTTTGATGAAGCAGCTGAGGATGGTTGAGCCGAGGACACTACCCTGAGGAACTCCTGGAGCTGAGGTGACTGACCTCCAACAACCACAACCATCTCCATTTGTGCTCAGTATGACTCCAGCCAGTGGAGAGTTTTCCCACTGATTCCCATTCACTCCAGTTTTGCCAGGGCACCTTGATGCCATACTTAGTTGAATGCTGCCTTGAAGTCAAGGGCAGTCATACTCACTTCACCTCTGGAGTTCAGCTCTTTTGTCCATGTTTGGACCAAGGCTGTAATGAGATCTGGACCTGAGTAGCTCTGACAGAACCTAAATTGAGCATCAATGAGCAGGTTATTGCTGTGTAAGTTCCACTTGATAGCACTATTGATGACACCTTCATCACTTTACTGATGATCGAGAGTAGACTGATGGGGCAATAATTGCTTGGGTTGGATTTTCCTGATTTTTGTGGACAGGACAGGACCTGGGCAATTTTCCACATTGTCAGATAGATGTTGGGTAGTGTTGTACCTGGGCTGGAAAGTGAGCGAGGTCCGTGTCACGGAATGAAAAATCTTCTATTTTAAGGCACCCAATATCAACATCGAGCATTCCCCCATCCACTTGGATGCAGAGTAAACTTCCCTCCACTCTGTGCAGCAATGTCTCTCAATCTCCAAGAAACCCCACACCAGTCTTTCTGTGCCCTTTATGAAGTTATCGGTTTTGACAAACTTTATGCCCATTGGTGGAAGCTAAGTCTAAACCAGGATGAAAGAGCAGCATCTAACTCACTGCACGGCTCCGCCCAATTACAATTAGACCTCAATGAACAATGATCTGACTATATATTATACCCTCAATTTCTATACATCAACTGAGTTTAGGAGAATAAGCCATCAACTGAGTTTAGGAGAATGAGCAAGACATCATAATTTTAAGGGTACATGTAGAAAATTTGTTGGTAAACCCTTAAATGCAAACTATCTTCTGTTATAGAAAGGCTCAATTGATATACATAAGTTGCTCAGGTTTTGCTCATTAGTGATGTAATCCTTATGTTCAATGTCTTGTTATCAATTCCTGCCAGTAACAGGAATATGGTCATTGTTACAGGAACTCATCCTTAATTTTTGCCAAGCGTGTATATTTTTTTGCAAACACCTGTTCAATTAACCATAACAAGACATATTAGCATCAACATTAATATTAATATCAAAAGGTGGAAATGGGAGTGGAACTTCCGCATCCGGGTCCAGCCTGCCATTTTTAAAGGTCCGCAGAGTCAGCAAAAATCCTCCCCTTAATTTCTCCCCATTATCACTGTGTAGGCAAATAGAACAACCAAGGCACAGCTTCATACTTCCAACCCTGGGCACATTGATGATAAACTGTTAAAATTCACATCAGCATGATCCGTATCTAATGGCCATTGAAAAGCATACTCTAAACTCACTCAGTTTTTTACATTAGCAAATAGAGAAAAATATTCACCAAAAATATCCATTGTACTACAGGGGATTAATCAAGTTCTGAACCATTAATAAGGCTTTGAAATACTAGTAATGCTTGAAGAGACCAATAGCACACTAAATTTACAATTCATGTAAACAGGAAATAGAACTGATCAGAAGTTACAAATAAAAGCTTTCAGAGGACTGTTGAAATTTTTCAAATAGATTTCAACGAAGTTATACAACAAATGAGAGGATAAAAAATTCAGAATTGACATCTCTTACAAAAATGAATAACAATTAATTTTAGCTTTCAATGATGGCATCAAACCTTGTGTGATTTTCCTTTCCATAGTTTACAGACATTCAGCTGCGATTAGTAACTTAAGCCCAATGCTATCATCAATCAACATGCACATGCATTTCCCAACTGGGGTCTTGGGGATAGGAACCCTGGCTATTTTTTTTTCTCACCCCTGTACAAATCAAGTATATACCCATTGGTCTGTTTGAGATGTAGTCAGCTCGACAAAATTTGAAGGTCACGGATGGTATCGGTAAACATTTTATAATTATTAATGAAGTCAGTCAGGACAGTTTTTTGATAAATGACTATTTTATCAATGGTCAAGTAACCCTTTTCTAGACTTTTGAAAACACCACACTCACACCAGCTTCTACGAAAATGCAAGATCAGTTTAGGTTGCTTACCCTTGAGCTTGTAATTTCCAAGGAAATGCCTCACCTCCATTCATCGTCTGACCTCAATGCCCCAGCTAAATTTGTGAATTTTACTGTGAACTTTCTATATGAGTGAACTATGTCCTAACATTCAATGACCCAGAACATAAGTATATCAATGTCTCAGGTGACCCTGGTAGGGTGTAAATTCAACATTATGTTAAATACTAACATTGTATTGTCTCTTTGACTTTTTAAATGTGAAAAATATTGGCTTCTGTAAATCATTTATTTTGCAAGCACTAGGAAGTATTCAGACACAGAAGTGAGATATTACATTCTAGTAAGACTGAATTAAACTAACTTATCCGTACAATATTTTGTGTTCCAACTACATTGTCCATATAATCCCTCAAGAATCCACACAAGACAGCTAATTTATCAATAATTAAATCAGGTGGGAATTACATGTCACTATATGCTACCATTCAACCAGCTATTTAAGGTAGGCACTTTTTCAAGGATACTGTATTAAGGCAGACATTTATAGCCTTAGCCCTGTATATGAGGAGTCATAAATTCTCAGATGCTCATTGGTGAATAACAGTGTTATGAAATAGATTTTTTTTTTCAGGTACCTAGTGACAATGCTGTCCAGTCGGGAATGATAAGGATGGGGCTGTCAACAGTAACAATGCTGAAGGCACTATTGAGGCTACATTGTCGCAGCATTGCTCAGAAGGACATCCTTTCCTGCATATGGTGACACTTGTGCTGTCTGCTATTTAAAAGGAAACAGGATCTACTTTCTGGGCCTGCTTCAGGCACATTTCAAAGCTGTCATTGATTTAAAAAAAAATAAAATCCACACAACTTATTTTTTAACCTAGTCGATTTTCAAACATTTTCATCTTCGCGTTACCAACAATGCCTACAGACAGCTCATGACTTTAGTTGTCACTTTCCGTGACTGAATATATTTTAAAATACTTTGTATATTGAACCTAGCGTGGAACAGTTTAAATTTCAGCCATCAAACTGACTAAAACTTGGTGAGATGCACCTTCTACTCAAAAGAGTGCCCCTTACAGCAGGAGTGGCGCATCTTAATGGTCTGGATGTTGTGGTCAGTAAGAAAGTATTTGATGCTGACCTCACCAATGCTTTGCTGAGAAATCGAGCGATCTCGAGATTGCAGTGATTTTTTTTCATGGGGATTCCCAGCATGGGGCTGCAGTGATATCATCAAGCTGACGAAACAACCTGTCACATTAAAGCTTTCTCATAGACAGCCAACCAGGAAATGAAAAACAGTAAACTCAAATCAATTTAAAAAAATACTAAGAGCAAAATAAAAATTAGGATTTTCAGATGGGCTGAAGCTGAAATATTATGAAAAACATTGTAAAAAAATTAAGAAATGTAGTTTAAAAAAGAGTAATTAATCTTAATGAAGACATTTAATAACACTACAAACACAAAACTATTTTTTCAGGGCCATATTTGTTGTTTGTCAATATTTATTATTCAGATCAATGTTTAAAAACCCAGTTACAAACAATTTATGAAGGTGTAGTTGTTATGGAGTTTCTAACAGTAATCTGAGAGTGAAAAGGGGGAAGTTCTCAACACACCAACTGATTCCACTGATTATTTGCTTGTGGGCGAACAGGTACATGGCATAGGCACAGCAAAGCCCCTGGCAGAGCAGTTAATGAGAGACCACAACTTCAGCGTTTCTGCATTAGTTTGCACTTGCACTAAATCCTGAAGTTGTAGTCAGTTTCACAGCTGACAGTTTGTTATCAATGCCCCTACCCCTACCCCCACCTCACCCTGAAAAATCCAGGCCAAAATGATTTCCCACGCTGAATAAGTATGCATTTTAGAACCAATTAGTGCCAGATTGGTGACCTGGGCTCTGTTGTGTTTTTATAATGATATAAAGGCACCAATGACTCATAAGGGATTGGGTAAACATGCTTTTGGTTCATTTATTTATACTAGGCACATTAGAACAGTTATACAAAGGTAGAAAGCTTGAAGAAATCAGAGATGTGCCGTATTCTGCTCATTGCCCAAAGTGAAACTGAGACTAGCTGGATTGCATGCCATACTTTCCTTCTAGTGATGTCATGCTGCTATCCCTTAAATGTATATTACAACAGGCTCATACCCACTGGAACTGAATAAAGATTCAAACTTATTTAACTGTCAGCAGATAGTGTTATCTCATCAGTTTTAGTTGAGTTTGGGCCCCAGTTCCCATGAAGGAACTCCCTGTACCAACTAGTCATTCAGTATAACAAATGCTAGTTCTACTGGTTTCATGCTATTAGTGTTGGACTCTGACAGTGGTACTTTGCACAGACATTGCATAGACTTTGTATTATGAGATCCATGAAATTATGGACTGATGGAGGAAAAAAAAGAAAAAAATACATTTCCACAAGAGTAATGGAATGGCACAATAAGCAAGGAGTTTAGGGACAGAAGTTCAGTGTATGCAGCAGCTAATTTATTTCTTATTTCATCAAGAAATGAATAATAATTCCATGAGTATTTGAGAAATTACTACTCTTCGGAGGTAGAATTATTCTTGTAATGCATTCAGTTCACTTTCATAATATATGAGTGGCTGACTCAAGCAGAAATTATTTAGCAGATGGAAATAGAAAGAAAAACTATTAAACACAAAACATGTTGGCTTAAAGCTATTTATTGGTGTCTCGATAATTGAGCGACATAGGCAGAGAAAGTAGGTACAGACTACCATAAATCTAGTGTATAAGTTCAACACCTTCATTCATTATTTTATTCCATGTGTATGTAAGTTTATGACCTGGAAACTGGCAGGGCGATGCAGTTTAAATGGAGGAGCAATTAATTGTTTTTGTACCACAGTATAGCATATGACAGTAGCTGGGCTTTACACACTTGTACAAATACAATTCCCTTGATCAAATTTTTGGCAGCCTTCTATCTCATGAGCCAACACTGTTAAACATCTCCTGGTATTGCTTCCGAGCCCCACTCTGGCATGGAAGTCTCTGCCGCACTTGCTACAGAGGACAGTGGGCTAAGAGGATCCAGGATTCACTGGACTCTGTTTTCTCTGTACCCTATTCTCAGCCAACTCAGCTTTCAGTTTCTGCTCATCTCTTTCAATGCCCTTCTAGTTAGCCTGCAGAGGTCACAGCCATCAAACAGCATCTCCAGTTGTCAGTGTCAATGTCCGTCATCTTCATATCTTGCTTGCGTGGGAGAAACGAACTCCCAGCAGGTTGTGACCGAGTGGCCAGTTCACTGAGAAAGTGTCCTGCTCTATCAATTTTGGTCCAAAGTGGATGAACTCACAATTGCCTATATTGAAATCCATTTATCACAGTTTTGCCCATTCACTGAACCAATTAGAATCATAGAATGGTTACAGCACAGAAGGAAGCCATTCATTGTTTGTACTGGTTCTCTGAAAGAGCAATTCACCTAGTGCCACTCCCCTGCCTTTTTCTGTAGTCAAGCAACTGTTTTCCTTTTCAGGTAATGATCCAATTCCCTTTTGAAAGGCAGTGTACTCTAGATCCTAGCCACTCGCTACATGAAACAAGTTTTTCCTCATGTCGCCATTACTTCTTTTGCCACTTACCTTAACTCTTTGTCCTCTGGTTCTTGATCCTTCCACCAATGGGAACAATTTCACCCTATCTGCTCTGTCCAGGTCAGTCATGATTTTTGATTACCTCTTCCAAATCTCTTCTCAACCTTCTCTTCTCCAAGAACACTCCCAACTTCTCCAATTTTTCTACATAACTGAAGTTCCTCAACTCTGGAACCATTCTTGTGAATCTTTTCTGCACTCTCCCTAAAATCTTCACATCCTTCCTAAAGAGCGGTGCCCAGAACTGGATGCAATATACCAGTTGAGGCTGAATCAGTATTTTATACAGATTTATCATAACATCCTTGCATTTGTACTCTATGCCCCTAATGATAAAGCCCAGGATGCTGCAGGTTTATTAACTGTGCTCTCAACCTGCCCTACCACCTTCAATGATTTATGCACATATACACCAGGTCCCTCCGCTCCTGCACTCCCTTTAGAATTGTAGCCTTTATTTTATGTTGTCTCTCTGCATCAATGTTGGATAGTCAAGGGAAGTGTGACCCTATTGAGTCTATTCAAGATCTGACACATTGAGCAGGCTACCTAACCCCAAGAAGATAAAAGATGGACTGTTGGATGCCAAAGTGGACAAAATAGATGCATAATTAGAAGATGTGTACAACATTAACCTAATGTGATTTGTACAAGTCAATCGTCACAAGCTCCAGAGACTTTCAGAGATCCTGTCCTCAGGGCATTATGGCAGATCAACATCAGTGGATGGCCAGATACAGAACAATAGGTTTCCACAGACTTCAGAACCTATTGACTGTATCGTGATGAAATTGGCATTTCAAGTGGAGTTATCTTCAAGGGCAGATATGAACTGATAACAGGATGCTTCTTCAAGATATCCTTGCCCTGTTACATCAAGGTCATATGGGCACTGAAAGAGGAAGACAACTTACACATGTGACAGTTCATTGGTCAGGGATAAATAATGGCATACAAGGAGCTGTAAGGATATGCAATGCTTTTCAGGAGCATCAGCTGAGTCAACATAAAGAACCATTCCACCCTCATGATGTTCCATCACATCAATGGTCAAGAATAGCTACTACCTTGTTTACTGTCAGAGGTGATGACCTCTTACTTATGTCCAATTACTTCTCCAAATTTCCTGTCATTCACCAACTGAGGGATACATCAAGCGCATCAGTGAAAAATGCGATGAGTGCAATTCAGTCTTTTTGGTTCCCTGGAGGAGATAGTGTCAGACAATGGTCCCCAGTACAGCGATAAATCCTTCCAAGACATGTGTGCAAAATAGGCTGTGAAGCACATAATGTCATCTCCATACTATTCAAGATCAAATGGCTAGCAGAAAGGATAGTACGGTTGATAATTGAACACTGATTTTGAAATGTAAGACGACCAGTCAAGATATTCAAGTAGCGAGGTTACACCTACAAGCAACACCACTAGATATATGATTACCATCCCCAGCAGAGATTCTGTTCATAAGGCGAGTCAGGACAACACTTTTGAGTCATCATCTTATCACATCATATCATCAGTCCAAGGAAAGATATTAGACAAAAGACAAAATGAAAATCAGATATGACAGTTATGTGATGGCAAAAGGTCAGGGTGATCCATTTGCAAGAGAAGTCATGATTCCTTGCTGAGATGTCAAAGATCTGTAATGAGCCACAGTCGTATGAGATGATGATTCCGAATGGAATCATGTTGAGGAGACATAGATGTCAATTGAGAGAGTTATCCAACAGCATCATAACCCTAACACTCTATAGCATCAAGAATGAGTGCACATTTAATTTCTAAGAGTGCAGCTAAGGGAGATTACACGCACAACACTCAAGTGCAAGATGATTGTCAGTCTATGCCTACGAGTCAAGAGAAAAAGACGTGACAATTCCAGATCTCAGCAGAGTTTCATTGTTACTAGATCAGGTCAATTCAGCAGACTACCTGTTGTATGTTTCAGAAACGCTTGACTAATTAATATGAGAGTCAATGCATGAGTAAATACTGTTCACAATTATCCTATTTCATTATGAACATAGCTTATAATTTGTGTAATTATTTTCTATTTAAGGAAAGGGGCATGCTGTAATATTGTTTTATCGTGCATGTCATACTGATTAACATACTTCTGAATATGCAAATTATTTGGTGTACATTATCACAGGAAGCAATGCAAGTTAACATGTGATATAGTAGTTGGAACAGTATTGAACAGCAGGTAACACGTGTATGAAGATCACTCCTGGAATCCTGTGACTCTTCAATAAAGAACCCTTAGTTTACATTACCAATCATTGTTATAGTGTTTAGCATGTTTCTGTTAGAAAAGCCACAATCACTTATGAGGGACTTTCTGAATACTTTCTGGAAGTCCATGCACCATCCACAGGCATTCCTCTGTCCGCTACTTTAGACACCTCTTCAAAAAATTCAATCAGGTCCAAGAGGCATGACCAACCCTTCACATATCTAAGCTGGCTCTCTCTGATCAGCTGAAAATTTTAAAGATGTTCAATCACTCAAAACTTAACGATAGATGCTAGTAATTTCCAGACACCAGATGTTAGGATAATTGGTCTATAGTGGAGTGACACGTACAATTTTCCAATCAAATGGAACATTTCCTGAATTGAGAGAACTTTGAAAGATTATAGTTAGGACATCTGCAATGTTCTCATGTTCGCATCTACTTCCTTTAAGCCCCCAGATGAAAAACATCTGATCGTGGGGATTTCTCACTCTTTGGTGCCATTATTTTCCTCCTTACTGTCAATCTGTTTATGTTAATTTTAGTAAGTCCATATGTCCATGGTTCAATATTAGTTTCTTTGGGATGTTGCCAAACATAACGCCATCCAGACCCAGGATAATATTATCATACACAGCACTATTCAGGCCCAGAAGCAACAGGTTAATGTTCTCATACACTTTATCATCTGATCCATAGAATTAACAGGTTAAAATGTTATTTTACACTGTGCCACCCAACCCCTGCTTATCTGCAAGTTTGAAATCTGCGGGATGACATGTCAAAAGTCTCTACGTTGATATTTTCCACCACAGGCAAGGCATGAAAACCTACCACACCACCCCTGGACATCTAATGGAGCAAGGATCTCGAAAGTGACTTGTGCTGCATGGAAAATTAGCTCAGAGGGATTGGTGAACTAATATTATTTGATATATTCAAGGCAGGAATAATTGGCAATGAGCAGCGAATCCATAGATATTAAATAGCTTGGTTTAATTTAATGAATATTCAAGTAGGGCTCGAATCAAACATTTAGGTTTTGGGTTACTGTTACCCTTAAGAAACTTTTGTAGGCCACACAGGAAAGGGCCAAATGTGTTTCTATGAATCTGTATCATTTTTTTTCCTAATTCCACTACAGGTCAACTGCAGCAACAGAGACAATGGGCAGTGTTTCCTCGAGGTGATAGGCTGGAGAGCCAGCGAGAACTCTGTCGCTGCCTTTGGGGAAGGCCTGCCAAATTAAGTGCTGAATAGACGATAAAGTGGCCAGCAGCAGACCTTCCCCAGAATCATGAACTCTGGAGGCAGCAATCCCAACCCCCCATTTCCCCCCCACCCCCCCCAAGACAGCTGAAGGCCTGAGACCACCAGCTGTGCATTACAGGCAGAGCCAGGGGGAGACGGTGGCAGCTGCTGGCAATGCACCCGGGGAAAGACCGAGGATCACCCAGAGACCCAGGCCACAGGTGAGTGAGGGTGGGTGGGGGTCACAGGAGAGAGAGGAGGGGGGTCAGCAGCAAAGGCAATGGTTGGCTCTCAGCAGGCCCTGCCCTTCCCAATGCTGGGTCCCTTGAGCAGACACTGAGTGCCTCTGAATGAAGTAATGCCACCCCCCCCCTCCCTTACCCCCCGCTGCGAACCCGCAAGCAACCCCAACAGGGTTTACTTTTTAGGCTTCCCACGTGGCAACTGCTTGGCCAACTACTGTTTGAATACCAATAGACCACTGGTTGAATGGCTGAATACCATCACCAGCAAGATGAGGCCTTTAAGTGGATATCAACTGCCCACTTAAGGGCCTCAATTGGCAGCAGGGCAGGAAGGCAATCTTCGAGCCATTGGGGCAGAAGTGGGAAGGTGGCAGGATGTCCATCCGCCGCCATCCAACATCCTCCCACCCAATTAAATGCCTCCCCTTCCAAACTCGCCTTGGGGGACAGCATTAAATTCCACCCAATAGGTGTAATTTTCTGTGTCCGCAGGCAGCAGGCATGATAGGTGGCATGAGCAGACAATATTGTGCGATCGGTTTCACAATGGCAGGAAGGCAGGTCGCGACTGTCTGCTCAACCCGCCATCGGTCGTTGGGAATCTCGTTGTAATACATCAGCATATCGTTATCAGGCCATGCCACCAGGCTCTTGCATCCCCGCTAGATTGTCCATCCACGTCGGTGAGACTGAACGTCGACGTGTTTCACAGCAGCACAGAGGCACTTGTCGGCCTTCACTTTGGGTGAGCTGGAGGTAAGTGCACAGCAACATTTTGCAGAGCTCGTCAGGGTCACCTGTTGCTTTCCAGGCTTCAGGTGCACTGGGGGTGGGGTTGGGATTAAGTGCCACCCTGCACCACTGGTGGCGGGGAGGAACCGGGGAACAAATGCAACCCTGCCTCTGAGGTGACTTTTGAGGGTATGGGTGAGCGCTGTGATGGGACTTCAGGGAGGGTGCCTCCAGATTCCTCTTCAGAGGTTTCTTCAGAGCTCAATTGGAGGCCCTGGGTCATGGATTGTGTCGGCTGTTTGCGCCTGCGAAAGCAAGGAGAGATAATTAGCGCATGGCAGTGGCCTGTGAAAGGAGACACATCATTCATGGCATGGTTGCCTGATGGATGTTGCACCGCTGGATCCTCATTTGGTAGAGCAGCTTCATCGTCAGCACAGGACCAGTCCAGATTCTCACCGGCCAGCTAGATGGCTCTGTTGTCAAGGTCCATGACGACCTTGATTTTGGGCATTCTGCCACCATTCTGTGACCTCTCTCTCTTTTTGTGTGCCAGCTTGTTCTGCATGGATAGAGATGGAGAAAGTGTAAGCAGAATGTCTGCCAGGCCGGATGATAAGTATGCCTGGCCTGTGTGGATATTGAATTTTTCCATGGATGGGATAAGGACAATGACGGTGAGTGTGAGAAAATGAATGATGGTATCCCTTGAACCAGCAGTGAGTGTGTGCCTGTGGACGTGTGATGGGTTTGAGAGTGTGAGTTGAGTGATGAGATGAGTGACTTACCCTGGCGGAACACAGATCATCATTCACCCTCCTGCGGCACTGGGTGGCTATCCTCTTTTGCAGGGCGTTGACACTGACCACCACTGCCACCGCCTCACAAGCTTGGGACAGTGCTGTTGCTGCCCATCCTGCGGCCAGAGCCTGGGTAGAGGACATTCTGGCAGGCCTCCACTGCATCCAAAAGTCGCTTGAGAGACACATTGTTGAAGCAGGGGGCTGCAGTCTTCTTCAGTTTCAGGGCTATGTCCTCCATGCAGCAGTGGTGAGCTGGAAGCACTGAGATGTGTGCCTGTGGCTGGACTTTAAACATGGCACCTGGCGTGATACAGCAGCGGGGTGACGGCGGGCGGGCGAATGAGAACCAGCCCGCCATGGAAACAGCATGCTTCCCGGGAATGCATAAATAATGAGGCAGGTTTGGGACAATGACGTGAAAACTCGCCATCACGGCCGGCGGGTAAAACTACAATTTACCCGCCCGCTACCACACTTGGTGCAAATTTGGAAAACTCCGCCCAATGTGTGTATACGTAAAGATTTTACTGTGCCAGTTAGAGATTGTACTGCAATATGTCTTCTTCACCAGTAGTCTGTGCCTAAGTGATTTTGAGGGAGCTAGAGAGTAAGGCCCTGAATTTGTTGAGTTGTAATCTGAGTGATGATGCCAAGGTTTAAGTCCAACTACTAGCCTGCCAAAGTGTGCCAAGTCAGTGCTTGCTGCACATAATTTGCTTAAGGTAGGAGAGTGCCAGTACATTTTTAGGGTGATCTGTGGTACTTACCTGCCTCGTGTCCATGAGAACACAACCACTCACCCTCACTGTGAGTGGTGGTTGGCCAGACATCTCGACCCTGGAACTGATCTTAAGATCCTGCAAGCATGGGGGCTGGTCCAATAGTTCTATATTGCGAAACAAGTGCTTTGCCTTCAGGGGTCCAGCCAGGAATGTATGTGAAAGTGCATGCCAGAGAAGAGCGAGACATCCACATGCTAACAGTCAGCTCCACAAACTGGCAGTTACCGTGTTAATCCATATATCAGCTGGTCAAAGTTTCATGAGGAAATTACATTTTCTTTCATTGGTATTGGAGCTTGACACAATGAATGAGTTGGAAGGTTGCAACGGAGTCTGCCCATGGACCCTACCAGAGCCAATCAGGATAGGTAGAGGGTGGGGCAGAAAGTTTCTGAGAATTAATCAACCAGATGTTAGTTTGTGCCACTCTCAGTGCACACAAATTAAGGCAGAACATTCTGAGGATGAACTAATGGTGTCTGACTTTCAGTTCAAGATAATGCTTGTTTCCAAAGTCTCAATGGCAGAATATTGATAGTCGGGATTCAACATTAGTAATGCCATTGAATCTCAAGGGGAGATGGTTGGATTTTCTGTTTTTGGAGATGGTCATTGCCCGGTACTTCTGTGGCATGAATGTTACTTGCCACTTATCAGCCCAAGCCTGAATGTTGTCCAGGTCTTTCTGCATATGGGCACGAACTGCTTCAGTAACTTAGGAGTCACAAATGGTGCTGAACATTGTGCAATCATCAGCAAACACCCCCATTTCTGTCCTTATGCTTGAATGAGCAGCTCTTCTATTAGCTAGCAGAAAACTTCTTTCACTCTTAGATTGATTGAAAAGACTGAAGAGTGGACATTTAAACATGCTGCTAATTCAAATGAAAGCATCTGACTGGAGAAACCAACAAAATTCTGCAAGATGTCAGGGTGCTTGCTCCACTTCCTTCCAACAGGTTTCATTGGTGGGGTAACTCAACTATAATAGTTACTTGTTAGGATGTGATTCATCATGGGATATTGAAGCAAAATGAACCATTAACTGAACCGCTGTCTGAGAGTGTGGTAGGGATGATTCAGTTGTGGCTTTCAAAGGAAATTGGATAAGCACCTGAAGAGAAAAGAAAATTGCATGGCTATGGGAGATGGGCAGGGGATTGGGCTAGCTAAATTGGTCTTGTGGAGAGCTGCATGGACACGACAGGCCAAATGGCCTCCTTCTATACTTATTCCCTTTTATAACTCAGAAAACACTACTTGAAACAAGAGCAATCTCTGGATAAACAATGCCATGATTCAACCTGAAAGAATGAAAGTTCTGAACTGAAATATTTCTTTGCTTTCAGCCAGATTAAACATTGTTGCAATTATGTTTGGCTGAAGAAAGGTGCAAAATTAATTGAATATTATCTTGTCCAATAGTTTCATTTACTATAAAATCCATCTTTATCAAATAGACAGTAAAGCTAGAGAGCTGTTCTCCTGTATTCCATGCAGAGGTATCTTTTGCAAATGCAGCATGTCCTGGAACACCTCAATTTATCTGCTAACAATGGGTAAGGAACTTCCATCCACCCCATGACCAAAACCCTGGGTTGTGGGTATTAATGTATTTTGGTTGGGCACCCGCTGCATTTTCAGCAAAACCTCTTCCTGCTTCAGCAGAGAGAATGGAGGGATATTGCGATGGAAACTTTCTGTGTTTTAAGTGAGCCAGCGAAAGACCTCTTTTTTTTAAAAGAAGGCTTGAATTTGTATTTGCTGTTTTATGATGGAAAACCAGCCTTTGAAAACATTACCAGTCCAATGTACAATAGGATCACATCCTAACAAGTAAATATTATAGTTGAGCTACCCCACCAGTCTAACTCTTCCAGTGAAACCTGTATGGAAGTGGAGCATGCACCCTGAAATCCTGCAGAATTTTGAAATTTTATGAAACAACTGAGACAAAAACTCCTTCCTGCCCCAAGCTCCTTACTCAGATACAACGAATATGCAATTTATTTGCAACAGAATGGAGGAATCTCAGGACTTATTTATTTATCATGCAGGAACCGATCAATAACATGCTTCATTGTTTTTGGAGAGGTCTCTTATTGCCTTCTTTCCATTTATCTCCCCTTCCTAAATTCTAAACTCCAAACACCTCCCCTCCCCTGTAGCATTCTTAACTCTGACTCACCAGGAGAAATACTGCAGGAGGTTTTCCAGTTCATACAATGATGGGATCTGACCACATAGTGCAAAAATAGAAAAATAAAACATTTGGTCAGGCAGATTTTCACCTTGAGCACTTTGAGAAGAAGCATCAGCTGGGTAGAGTGCAAAGAAGAAAGTCAGATAAGGAGAATCAGATGCTCTAACATAACCGGTCCAATTTTACATTCATTTAAATTATTGGTGACAAAATAGATTGGGTTTCCTTATGAACGTACCATCCTCTTTGCCCAATTTTTCTCTGATCACATCCTCCTGGATGAATGATTGAAAGTTATGCATTTTTCTATCATATTAAATAGCTCCACATAAAATAAGTTATTTTGAAGGATTTTAACTATTGTAATGTAAGCAATTGAAGCAGCCAATTTGCATACAGCAAGGTCCCACAAACAGAAATGAAACAGATGACCAATTAATCTAGCCTACGGTAATGTTGATTAAACAATAGTTTCTGACATAAAGCACTAAGCAATGCTGACACTCACAAATGCTACATTGCTACATTCCCCACCATATACGTCATCTAAGCATCTTCATCTTACTCCTCACCTATATTAACCACCTATATCAGGCAAGTGGTGCTAATCATTTGCCATTACCACTGAATGCAATTACAATAACACCTAGGTTAAATCCTTTCCACAAATGAAAAGCAGAAAATGCTGGAAATACTCAACAGGTCAGGCAACATTTGTGGAGAGCGAAGCAACGTTTCAAGTCAATGACCTTTTGTCAGAACTGGGGAAAAGTTGGAAGTGTAATAGAGATGTAGATCTTTTTACACCTGAGGAGCTGAGTGCCTCAGCACTGCAGTGCCACTAAATGAAAAAATGTTTTAGCAAAAAGGAACCCATTTGGTTCAAAACTTTCCCCTGAACCTTAGATGAGCTAAAGCACAATGTCTATGGGAAATACTTCAGACACTTGACCACAACACTCCTCACTGTCAATTGAAAGCACTGTCCATACATTTTATCTGCTTGTCACGCCCCAGACAGTTACCTTATCATTGATAGAGGCAGTTAAATGTAATCTTCAAAGATTATTAATCATCAATTTCTGAATCTGTTAACCCCCCCCATGTATTATGTATTATGTATCACTGATAACATTACAGTCAAGGCAGATCATTGTTTTGCACTAAGGAGTCCAGTTTTACACATGACAGGGACTTGGTCACATGTAGTGAGAGTTTAGTCAGCTTTGTCAAAAGTCTGTTTAAAAAGAAAATATGTTCATTCATGTGGGAACTGATGGATATGTTTTTGTAAGAAACCAGCCTGATATTTATGTGCAGATTCACAGAGCAGCTTGAAAGTTTGGTTGACAGGCCCACTGGCAAATCCCTGACTTGGAAGTCACAGTTACTGCCAACACAAAAGAAAGAGAGAAAAAGTGACACTTGGGTAGTTTGTGATGTTTTAAACAGATGATGGCGCAGTGCAGTCCTGAACTCAGAGGTAGAAGTTAAGATGTAAGAGGTTAGATTTTACAGTTAGAAGTTGCTTAGAAAGTAATGTAAACACTGAAAACAAGTACATCATCCTGAGAAAGGGATAAAGCATATGGTTTATTATTTTTCTTACTTTTAGAGGAGCAATTTCCACTCAGTAAGGTACTATGCAACTGCAAATCAGCAGCCCATTTTATATGCCCCCCTTATTTTTATTTTATTGACTTCAACCAATAAAATTTGAGAAAGATAGGTGAAATAGGCTGACAATTCATTATTGCCCATTTTTCATTCACTCTCAAAGTCAAAAGAGGGTCCTAGCATTAAACCTCTAGGTTGCACTATTGCATAACTGATACTGAATAGTAAGGGCTCATTCCTGAATGTAAGATGCTCAAACCACCAGATGTGAAATTTTTAAAAGCCAGATCAGTAGGCAAATGCTTCTCATATTCATTTGAAATCCCGCCGCCATATTTACACAGGCATGAACTAGTTTATATATATTTGTATCAAAATAATGAATAAAAGAATGTCATGTCAATGAATGTTCATCTGCTAATATCACCAAAAGTAATTACTGGCCTATACTTTAAAAAAAATTCTAGAGAAGGTATTTCTGTTGCTGTCCCCAGTGGTTTTCTGGGGTGGGAAACACATTGACCTGAATCTTCAGCTCGGTGGGCAGGTGCAATTAATGGGTCTGGGAATGGTCGGGAAACAGGCCCGCCGACTCCGAGCAGCCCCCGGCTGAGATTTCACGCTGGCTGGCCAACCAGCGTGAAGCGCATGCTGATACGATCTGTGCTGCCTGGGTTGGGGATGGGAGGAGGGCGAGCGCTGAAGTCAGCACCGGCACGGAGGAGCACGGAATGAAAGCTCCCTGAAGGCACAAAGTGACCTCAGGGAGCTGAAGAATTTAAATACAAAAAATAAAGATTTTAAAAACTGACGAAAAATTGCCCATGCATCAGAAACAGTCACCTCAACAAATACAACATGAAAATTCTCTCCAAACATTTTTTTAAAATTTAGTAACCGAAGCCTCACCCACCCTTGGATGAGGCTTCCTAAAAAATGCAAAGGCCGCCTGGCCGATTTGCCCAACCGCCAACCATAATGTTGGACAGGCAGCGAAAAATCCGTTAATTGCGCCGTTAATGGGCTTAATAGACGTCTTAATTGTTGGTGGACGTGCTTCCGACTTTAGCGCGCCCGACGACTGAAATATCGCGCGAGTCGGGATGCTAGCCCGACGTCATCACGCACTATTTTACACTTAAGGATGTCAGACATGCACCTGCATGCCAAGCGAAAAATTCTGCCCATTGTTATGTCAAACTATAGTATGTTTATTTACAACACACATCAATCTGTGTGTTGCACTACAATATGAAAAATCTAATTGTACCTCATCCAACAAGTCTGATTTGAATCCATGAGCTGTGCAGTGAATGCAGTATATCTCCCTCAGTCAGACAGCAGTTGTCTCCTAATATGCCATTTCACCCTACTAAATCCATTTTTGCAATAGCAATATAAAAACCTGAAGCTGTTAAGAGCCTAGACTGAGTTTTAATGCAGCAACTTCTAATAACATTTTCTTCAGGAGAATAAGGGGAAGAACATGGGAAGGAACAAATTATAATAATATGCAATGTACTTGCAACTGAAAAGCAGAAAAAAATAAATTATTCGAATTAAAGATGATTTAAACAAAATAAAGTTTAGGGTTTAATCGTCAAAATGCCTGGCAATGTATCTTCAGACACAAATATCATTACCACCACATAAGGAGAACACATATATTTATATCCCCATACTTTTTGGGCTTGGAATTGATAGTGATTCAGATATATGAATTTTATCCACCAGAACAATTCTGCGAGTGTGTTTTAGGATTGATATTCTAGTAACTAAAATATATTGTGTATTTACTTCAGATCCAGACAAAGCACACACGTATCACTGAATATTGGATCTGTATCTTTAAAATACCATTGAAGTGAGGCTTCCTGTACAATATTCAATCTGGGTAAAAGGGCAGGGATTTCAGCTATCTCTCTGAATTTCTAGATTGCACACCTCTCTCGATGCCTTACAGTCCTGGATTAATTTAGTTTTATCCCAGATTGAAGATGCCTATGCATACACTGAAACAATATTCACGAAAACTGTGGGGGTACGAGATGCTTACTCCTGCAATGGAACTGGCCAGGTCAGGAGTACAGGTGCAGGCTTGCTACCTGCACTCTTATCCTGCAGCGGCAAAAAATTCTAGGGATCCTGCAATCGCCCCTCATTTTTAAAGGCTTCCAGAGTTATCCTGACTATGCAAAAATCTTGCCCCAAAATTAAAAAATGGCTAGGACTACCTTTTTAAGCATTTGAACAAAGAACAAAGAAAAGTACAGCACAGGAACAGGCCCTTCGGCCCTCCAAGCCTGCGCCGATCATATTGCCCGTCAAACTAAAACATTCTGCACTTCTGGGGTCCGTGTCCATCTATTCCCATCCTATTCATGTACTTTTTAAAGCTGCCTATTAAACACCACTATCGTACCTGCTTCCACCACCTCCTCTGGCAGCGAATTCCAGACACTCACTACCCTCTGCGTAAAAAACTTGCCCCGCACATCTCCTCTAAAGTTTTCTCCTCTCACCTTAAATCTATGTCCCCTAGTAATTGACTCTTACCACCCTGGGAAAAAGCTTCTGACTATCTACTCTGTCCATGCCACTCATAATTTTGCAAACTTCTATCAAGTCGCCCCTCTAATTTGATATGACAAAACAACTCACTGTACATTTGAGTATTTTGCATTGAAGTTAGGTTCAATGAGGGGCGATTTCAGGATTCCTAGAATTTTTGCCGCCGCAGGATAAGGGTGCAGGTAGCAAGCCTGCACCTGTACTCCCGACCTTGCCAGTTCCATTGCAGGAGTAAGCATCTCATACTCCCACAATTTTCATGCTGGGCTAGCTTCTTGCGGACCTATTGTTAACGACTCCCTCAGAAGAGTTCTGAACCAACCATAGACTGGATTCGGGAACTTCTTGAAAGGTATATTACCCATGCCCCTCTATGCCCTTTTGCCACCTCCATGCCCACTCACCCAGTATGTACTATGTCCAGACATTTGTTCCTCCAGATGGCCTCATTATACATGCTTGGCTGAGCTCTAAGGCTCACTAATGGATTAGCTCAAAAGGGATCTCATTACAAAGGCTAGAATGGAGTTAGCTTTGATTGATTGACATCTTTATGGGGTTATAATAAGTTATTCTTTCTTCGATCTGCTTTTTCGATGCATGTCTGTTTATTCAGACAACATTAAGGGATGTGAAGTGGGGTAAAGCTTCTGTTATTGATACTATAATGGTTCTGTCTGATTGACACTTTATAGGGTTGTAAAAGCAGTAGTTTTTTCAGGGCATATTTTTGAATGGGTGTTATTTGTTTCCCGATCAGCATTTCAAGATTATTATTATTATTATTAAATGCTTATTTTTCTGCACATAGAGCATACTGGGTAGGTGGGCATGAGAGGCATGGCAGGGGCATTGAAGGCATGAAAGAGGCATGGCAAGTGGGCGAGGAATGAAAGAGTGTGAGGGGTGAAGGCTAGACGGCTTAACAGTCTTTAGTACAACTGGGACAAAGTCTCAGAAAAATGAGGTAGGCCCTCTAAAAAGCCCACATTGCCATATCCACACCTCCATGAGCACATCCAAACTGCTGCTGGCATCAGCGGCCCAACTCGATCCTACCCCCACCTCCCCAAAGCAAAACTAGTGCAAGTGGGGGTCAATTCCCGATTCACACTTCCTACCTCCTTAGCGAAAAGTTGGCCATATATCTCAAATACAACTGGTGTGAAGCCAGGTATCCATGTTTATAATCATCAATCAAAACTTAATTTCATTTGATAAACCTATCCTTGGAGGAGTGAGGAGGGGTGCGGCATGGAGAGTTAAGGGTGAAGTGAGTAACTGTGATGCAAAAAGGGGGAAGGATATGAAGATTGAGAGGCTAGTTCAAGGTTACTGTGTGCCCATCAGGAAAGGAAAGCAACAAAAGGTAGAGAAAGGACCAGGCAAGAAGGGAGAGGGGACAGAATAAAGGAAGTTGGAAAATGAAGCTGTACAAAAGAGAAACAGCAAAAAACACGCAGAAGCAGAAGGAGAAAGAGAGAGAGAAACAGCAATGCAAAGACATGAGAGACAGGGAAGTGAGAGAGCAACCAAATTTTCCAACTAACTGTTTGCATCACTATGGAAGAGCAAATAGTAGTAATTTAAAATTAAAGTATTGTATAAAAATTAGGACAAAGTGTATGATTTTAAAATGAAAACCCAATTACATCTGTGTGCCCTGGTCCAATTAGCCCCTGCCCTCTAACCATAAATCATTTGAAGGCTGCACTAACCCTTGACTCCCTGCAGATGAAATTCATCTCGGATCATTGTGCAAAAAAGAGCAACAGTGAATTGGAGGATCACTTTACTCTAAATTTGATTTTCTTTTCCACTGACACCAATAGAAACAAAAACCAGATGAGGTATAAAATGAGCTGCCAATTAGTTCTCGGCAGTTTTATACCACTGCTCATGATGACTTTCACTCCACCCCCAATTGTGTAATACCAGCACTGAAGATGAATGTGTTTCTAGGAAAATCTAACTTCATTGAGTGTTTCTGAGCACTGGATTCCTTCACTGCACATTGGATTAATGCCTACTATGCTTAGCAAGAGAAGGGACCAATGTTTGATCAATTTTGTTTTCACAAATAAGTGGGAAAGTAAAAAAAAAATGCCTTTATCAAATGAAACTTCAGTGTGAAAAAAACTGCGACTTACACACTTGCTCTTCCAGTTGTTGAAGCCGTTCAACTTTTTCCCATTCAAGTTTAAATAAAATACTTAATGCAATGCTGCTGCTAAAAAAATTGCTGTGGGTTTTTGCCTCATTTGTGAAGACCAGCATAGATCATTCTTGATCTGGTTCTCATGACTTATGTTATCAACCAGAGAAACAAGAAATAAAAAAATCCCTTTTCCTGCCTTTAGCCTTCTTTCTTGTCCTCCCACTTTTTGTTTTGTCTTTCCCTTACTGCTGATCATCTTGACTCTATCATTTTCTTCATCTGCTGATTGTTCTGATACTGCTGACATTTCCCCAAAAGAAGAAAGTAGCCTCTGGTCATTGGGCTTTTTGTGATTTGAACTCTCAGTCTTCTGATGAAAAGGTACAGGGGATTCTGCAATTCCCTGTTCCCAGTTAAGAACCTCACTCACAGGAATTGTGGTTTAAAGAATTGGTGCTAAGAATGAGCAAATCTATCTCTAACTCATTCATCCTGCAGGGAGCTCAGGGCTGAGGAATTGTCTTTACATGCACAATTGGTCTGCCTAATGTCCTTCAGGTGAGATGTTAACTAAGTTCCCTTCTGTCTGCAGAAGCAAAAGATCCCAAGGCATACTTGGAAGAAGAGCAAGTTCTCCTCGCAGTGTCCTGAACATTCCTCAACCAATCTTACTAAAGCAGATTATCTAGTCATTATCACGTTGCTCTTTTAAGGAACTTGCTGTGTGCAAATTGGTTGCAGCATTTTCTACATTACAATAGTGACTAGAACTCAAAAGTACTTCATTGGCTGTAAAGCGTTCTGGAATGTCCTGGGGTTGTGGAAGGTGCTATGTAAATACAAGTTGTTTATATTTTCTACTCATTCTTCCCTTCTATAAAGCCACATAATTTCCTTGTGCATCAAACTCATGGATCTAAACTGCATCTATCAATGAACAGGAAATACGTAGCAGTGTATCATGTAAGCCAATATGACACAGATATCAAATGCAAAATGGCTGATTTTACTCCACATTCATCGATGTGGATCACTAGCATTTCTATATGTTACCTTTGAAAGTTTCAATGAGAACTTTCATGGTCTATAGGAAGTAACTCAAAGAAAGCTTGCATAAATTAAACAAGCAGGAGTCAATGAACTTCAATTTTGATCACATATTGTTGCATAGCAATCGATAATCTTCATTATGCAGCAAGCTATTAGAAAGAGGTGGGCAATAACTTCAGAGAAAATATTAACTAGCTAGTGCTACTCAAAAGGAAAACCGATTCAATCTGGTCATGGTGACTGAATTCAAACAATGCCACTATTTCATTTGTAAAAGTTTTGACTTTTATTGACTCATCAATGAGTAGCTGAGCAAATATATATTTTAGGGGATGCAATTCTGCCATGTTGGTATCCATGTTATATATACTTTCAATTGTATAATAGTGCAAAAGTAGTTGCATAACTCCAGGAACAGGTTCTTATTTGATTCTGGAACCAATAAGGCCAAGCGACGTGAGGTCTTTCCCCATGGGCTTGACACCAGCTGGAGTACAACTTCAGTCTGGTGTGCAGTCTGGTTTATAAAATGCCCAAGTATTTACCAATCTACTGAACGCTACATAAACTTACTGCAAAGCCTAACAATTGGGGAAAGTGGATGGTCATACCCCAATTCTGAAAATTTAAACATTTATTGCTGAAGGACCATCTGATGCACAGAGTTCTCTTCTTGCAAAGTAAAATTTGGAACCAGATGCAGTCTGTAATACTGTACTGTATAACACTCTGTAGCTACCAATCTCAGATCAGTTTTGCTGTGTAATTGCACTCATAATTATTAAAACATATATTATGTTAAGTTCACCTAGCAATGGGAACATGGGAAATATGATTTCCTCAGGTTTGCTAGATTGTCCTTTGAAATTGCTCATCTCTTTCTTGCTGCAGTCAACAGTACTGCAGGCTGACAGAAGCAGTACAGGAGGTCATAGTGGAAGGGGTGAGTGTTACTGGTCCAATGATCTTCTCTTCCCCATTACCTATGTTGGTAGGTACTTCCTCAGATCAATATAGTACGTACAAAACATTGCATTGGTGCAGTCCACACATATAGTGATAATGCTGAAGCTATAACATTTTTGGTATAAAGGTATTGCACAAAGATCATGATGAAGAACCATCTCTCCATTTAATCCATATCTCCACAAACATCTGGTTCACTCTATATTCAGCTGCCTCTAGAACAGATATTTTTTTTTTACCTTCAGTATTCTAATTGGAAGACCATTCCATGTGTTAATCCCTCTTTGGAATCGATTTTTAACTTGCCAAAACTGGCATTAATGGGGCGATAAAGACCTGAAATGGGGATGGGTAGACTCACGGAGTGGCGAGGGGAGGGGCAGATAGATGGCACACCCCCCTGGAAACCACGTCAGGGTGGAGCTGACATGCTCTATGCTGACCGTCGCGCAGCAATAAAGCGCTGCGAAGTTCATTCACGGGGGCCGAGTGGGAGCGTGGAGCTGCCGGCCAATCCGATTGGCCAGCAGCTCCCTCAGTCCCAGCAGCGCCAGGAAGGCGTTAGTGGCAGCTGATGGGACTACAGGCGACGAGTAGAGCCCAAGTCTTAGGATCCCCGGAGCAGATAAGTCCAAGTCTTATCAGAAGAGTCAGAAGCTTTTTCCCAGGGTGGAAGAGTCAATTACTAGGGGACATAGATTTAAGGTGAGAGGAGAAAACTTTAGAGGAGATGTGCGGGGCAAGTTTTTTACGCAGAGGGTAGAGTGTGTCTGGAATTCGCTGCTCGAGGTGGTGGAGGAAACAGGTATGATAGTGGTGTTTAAGAGGCAGCTTGACAAATACATGAATAGGATGGGAATAGACAGATATGGACCCCGGAAGTGCAGAATGTTTTAGTTTGACAGGCAATATGATCGGCGCAGGCTTGGAGGGCCGAAGGACCTGTTCCTGTGCTGTACTTTTCTTTGTTCGTTGTTCTTTGTCCTTGTCTTGGCCCGGGAGAGTTAGGGAGAGGGTGGGAGTGGATAGAAAGGAAGAGGGGTTGAGTCTAAGGGGGACCGTCCCGCGATCGGCAAAGGGCGGCCCCCGAAGTGTGACACCCCACCCTTCAACCATTTCAGGTTAGAAATCAAGCTTCCTACTCCTGCCCTGCTGCCCAACCCAAACGTATTATGGCATGGGCAACGTATTGTTAAGAAATTGACCCTTAATTGACTAACTACGGACGCAGTTACACAAGCCTACTTTAACCACATTCATTAATTTTAATGATCAAGGCTTTGCACACGATACAGGTAAATGTAATTAACAAACAAGATGTGTGAAGAAATGTTTTTATCACCATTCGGTGCAATATATTGCTGCCTTATTCAGCAAAGTCTGAAATTCCGAACTGAATTTATCAGAGACATCACATCCTGGTGTAGCTTCTAAGATTTCATCCATCAGTTGTGAGCCATACCTTGATTTCATCAAAATGATTGCCGAGAATGTTGACTCTTAGGAGAATTTTCTTCCCGGTTTTTGGGGGGGGGGGGGGGGGTTGGGCGGGTGCGGGCAGGCGCAGAGCCAATCGCCGCCCGTGATTGGCTGCGCCCCGCCATTTTACGTGGGCAAGCCAATTAAGGCCCGCCCAGCTTGACGCGTACCCGGAAGCGCTGAGCACTCCCTGTGCGGGTGGGGGGAGTAGGCTAAGTTGGGGCAAAGAGTGCAGAAATCTCCCTGAGGCACAGAGCTGCCTCAGGGAGATCAGTTTGAGTTTCCAAAATTTTAATAAAGAAAAGAAAAATTAGGACATGTACCCCCCTCATGTGAAAGTGTCACATGAGCTGAGACATGTCTATGAATTTTAATGAAAATCTTTGTTTCACTTATAAATCATTCATGAAACCTCATCCTGCCCATGGATGACGTTTCATGAAAAGTGCGAAGGCCACCTGGGCTCTTTGCCTGCCCACCAGCCTTAAGGTTGGATGGGCAGCTATGTTAAGTGGCTTAATTTGTTTTTAAATGGCCTTAATAGGCCTTTGACAATTCAGCGGGTGCGCAGCCGACTCTGGTGCGCGCCGCTGAACTGAAAATCAGAATGATGCACGGTGATGTCGGGACGCATGCCCAATGTCACCGCGTATCATTTTATGCACTGGTGAGCGGGCTCCGACCCTGCTTGCCGAGCCGAAGATTCTGCCCTTAGAATCAGGTGTGCCAGACCTGCTCCACTTCTACATACTGAGCATGGTTTAATGCTATTCACCTTTTTCCATAACATGCTTTGGAGGTGCTTGCTATTGCTTTGGTTAGTTTTCTTCCGTTGGCCTGGAGCAGTTATCCTGATTGGTTAAATTAACCATAATTACCACTCTCCTCTCTGTATATAATGTCATTGGTATTCCCATGGTGTATGAAATCTAGCGTGCTTACCTATCATGCTTTTCAGGAAGTAATTTCCCTCATTTGAAGCATCCGACCTATTCAGGACCTGGCAACAGATCCCCATGTTCACAACTTTGTACAGTGTCATTAATATGGCTCTGTAGTGCACAAGCCAGAGCAGCGGCCTCCTAATGAGTTGCCACTGCCATCTAATTATGCATGGCGGGGTGGGGAGTTCCAGAGGCCACAGGTTCAGTAAAAGGGCCTGCAGCTTTGGAAGAAAGGCAGCACAACTGGGAAAGGTGGGTACTGCACCAGTTAAAGGAGAGCACGAGGGCACGTCAAAATGGGGGTGCCTTTGGAAATGTTCATTAAATTCATAAAATGAAGAACAACAAAGCCAATAGGCCCATGAAAGTGGAGAGGAAACCTCTCCAAAGGATTTGTTTAGGCCACCTTTGTAATCTTTCTTACCCACTTCCTCAGCATTGGGCATAGATCCTCCAGCCTGCCGCTGGGAGGCTCTCTCCATGGAGTCTGGTCTGACACCGGGAAGATCCGAGGGGAGTTACCCCATCCCCCCATTAGGTTTTTAACTTCTCATCATTGGCTACCCGCTGCTATTGCTCACCCACCTCCAGTGAGATCGCCCAGAGGCAGGAACAGGCCTTCAAATGTGCCATGGTGGGGCTGGAAAGATTTCCCCAGGAGACAGTAGTGGGGATAACATACTGTCTGCAAATCTCAAATCAATCCATTTATTTATAGGAATATGAGCGTTAGTATCATTTGTGGAACATGTGATCCTGAGTCTGGTCTTTGCCTTTCACTGCAGTAAGGTTTCCTGATCCTCCCTCTGCCTGATGCATGATCCTTTTTGATAACCACGGGACATGGTAGTATTTTAACTGAATATTGCTGATTAAAATTATATCTTTCGGTCTCATTGGTTTCCTTGCCATATGCTTAATCAATTAGTTTGGCTATATTGTATCCAGTCTTTTGTCCAATATGGATACTGCATCATAGAATCAGGCAGCACAGAAGGAGACTATTTGGTCCATCATGCCTCTACCAGCTTTTTGAAAACACTATCCAATTAGCCCTGCTTCATAGCTCTTGCCCCAGAGTCCTGTACATCTTTCCTTTTTGAAGTTTCTATCCCCTTTCCTTTTGAAAGTTAGTTTTAAAAGTATCTTACTTATTAACTGAACTGTACTGTACAATAGCTGTAATCTGAGTTGATCTGTAGCTCAGTAAATCTAGGAAAAGAGTCAGGTGTTTTCTTTTGCAGTCTTCTCTTCCTCCCTCCCTCTCCTTGACAGTTTGTAGATAATGAGGATGGACACAGGTATGTTTAATGTCATAATGAGGTCTGAATGCATGCAACAGCATAAACCACACACATTTATCTATGATGTAATTCTCAAAGCTCTCTCTTTAGGTACCATGCCCTGAGAGGGTGTTGGCGACCATGGACCTCCATGTTAATCTTGCTCTGGAGGCGTGGATCATCTTCACTGATGGCACATTCATCCAAGCAAACATATTCTTCATCTTCTCAATAATGAATGGACTGACAGACAAACCAGCTAAAGAAAGCTGGAAAAATTGTCAGTAATGATACAGAAACTGACCCAGAAAATCAACTGAGCAAATAAAAAGAAATCTCTTCAGTCTAGCCCTGTAACTGCACTCAATCATTGCTGTGTGGTTCCCCCATCACCCCATCCACCACCCCACCCCACAACCTGAGTTGAATTCCCTGGGTGCATCATTAAAGGGGTGGGCACTCATCCGATACTTGCAAAAGGCCCTGACACTTGCAAGTGTGATTGGCATAAATTACGAGAAGCTTATTTCTGAGAAATACTTAATCTCAAGTTCTGTGAGGAGCATTCAAAGGGTCTTGGCCGATTGCTTTGTTTGATTAACCCCTTGAGAATTCTTTCCAGGATCTAATACTGTATCTGGACTGTTAATATTTTGTCTCTGTTGCTCGATTCTGAACGCAACTCTATTCAATATTAAACTGGTTTAATAGCTTAGTCTGTCATAAAACATGCCTAGCATGACTGATGTTGTTCATTTTCTGGAGTGAAGTGAGACACGATGGAATGTTCTATCACATTACAAGGTGACAGTAAAATGTGGATTGTTTGCCCGGTGGGGATATGTCCCACTAACGAAACACTATCCTGATTCTACACTGGGTTGGCCTGCTACTACTCCAATGGGAAAATGGCAGAATGCCCCAAATAACTCCAGAAGGATAGGGCTATGCCAACTTGCCAATGTTTTCTTCGGGGGTTCAGCTGGCTCCACTGCATTAACAACCTCAGGATATCACAAAGCACTTTACAGTCAATGAAGTACTTTTGGACTGAAGCCACGATTATATTGTACAAAGCAGGACATTCTGGCAAAAATTATTTCAGAAAGCCATTGAGAGCCAGATGGAATTCATTAACAGGAAAAACCAGCAAGGTGAGTAGTGCAAAGGGATTCAAAAATAATAGGATATGTTTCTGGAGAAAGATTAAGAATTGAGTGATTTGAAAAGAGGGTTTGATGACTAAGTTGATATCAACCAAAAAAGAAATAGGCTTTTCATCTGAAATGACCGACTAAAGTTCCTATAATTTCCGCTGATCCTTTCCTGGGTTCATTTTTCAGCTCCAATAGAATCACCTGTTTTTTTCTTTCCTCCCAGTAACCTCTTAGCTGTGCTTCTCCATCCTATAGAGCAGAAGGAACACCACCAAACTATAATGATAAACATGGATGCCTAAGCATATACAGCATAGGACTGTTGTTTCACCACCCGTCTTGGTATAACATGGTGGCGTGATGTCTTCCTAACCTGCTACTATTGTAATAAACGCAAGACAGGTATGGACAAAACCATCATAACTGTATATCATGTGTATGTTGTAACAAAAAGAAAATGGGCAGGGAGATAACAAAAAATGTAAACCTGGCTACAACGTTATTTCAAGATTGTTCACATCATATCACTTTTAATTATACTTAGCTCTGCAAAAGTCTATAAATCTATTATCACCCAGGTTGTTCAAGTAGACTCAGTTAGCCACTACTGACATTTTCACCTGGAAATCAAGCATGTGAGAAACAAAAATGCATTTAGATTTGCAAAATTAAATGTTGTGCCAAGTATGTAAAGACCCAATCTGTAATCTTGCAGATTAGTGCAAGTGGTCATCAAAAAAATTAATAAAAAGCAAGCAATAACATTTTACGGAAAGAATAGAGAGGCTTCAAAGAAACTGTGAGCAAAGATTTTGAGAGCTGGGTGGTCTGTATAAGTCTCCTATCATTCAAAACAGAGCTCCACTGATTTGAAAAGTGAAATGGAAGATCTGAAGATATCACTGTCAATCACTAGAGTGCACACAACTGCTGATTGTTCACTGGCTAAAGAGATACACCCTGAATGATAAGTGTAGGAAAATAACACTTCTACATGAAAAAAAACCAGAATAAGATGTTATGTTTTGAGCAATGATATATATTCCTTTTGGAGTTAAGGGCAATCCCTGAATGGAATAATATTCCTAAACCGCACAGGTATTACTTTTGATAATGGATGGAGCTGGATAGCAGGAATGGGATAATAATAATGGGGCAAAACCTACGCTCCTGTGGGATGTCCTTTTTAGCAATTCAGCTGATGCAAAATGCTCATGCTCCAAAATAGCCAGGAGGAGGTCAAGTATGGCTAAGGTGAGCCACTAATAAAAAGAATTTATGCTGCTCCGCATAAACCTGGAATAATCAAGTGAATTTCCAACATTCACTAATGCTGTGGAAAAAAGTAGACACAAGTTTTCCAATGCACACCTGCCCCCACTCTTTGATAAAATTGATGATTGGAGAACATTAAACTCCAAAGAAACTTAAATATGTTTTGACCCCTAAAACAGGGCTAATAATGAATGTTTAAAATGGGCCTCCCATGTAATGTTCATTGGCCAACTTTATCTACCATCTCTTCACAAGCAAATAGCTGACAACCACTAAAATAAAAGTAAACTACTGCAGCTGTTGGAGATCTGAAATAAAAACTGAAAGCAGTGGAAAATATCAGCCGGTCTAGCAGCATCTCTGGAGAGAGAAACAGAATTAATGGGTAGGAATTACCAGTCCCACCAGTGGGGGCATCATCACAGGCGGGATGGGAAAATTCGGAGACTTCTAGCCGCTCTCCAAGTTTTCCTGCCCCGCCCATGACAATGCCTGCCGCTGGCGGGAAGTGAAAACCCCAGCCAATGTTTCAAGTGCAATAAGACTCTTACTTGGAATTGAGAAACTGAGTTTAAGGAACAGTGATCAGAGTATCATCTAAGTTGGCTATGGAAAAGGACAAGGAGCAATTCAGAGTAAAAATAATTAATTGGTGAAGGGCCAATTTCAATGGACCAAGAACACATTTGGCCCAGATAAATTGAAATCAAAGATTAGCAGGCAAAACTGTAATGGAACAATGGGGCTGCCTTGAAAGAGGAGATAGTTCATGTAGGTACATTCCCACGAGTAAGAAAGGTAGGGCAAACGAATCCAGGCGACGAAAGAGGTAGAGAGTAAGATGAAACAGTAAAAGGATGCAAATTACAGATGTCGGGAGGATAATATAACTGAAAACCAGGCTGATTATAGTTTCAGAGGGGGAGTGAAGAAGCATATAAGAGAAGCAAAGAGAGCATAAGAAGAGACTGACAGCTAACATAAACTTGGATCCCAAAGCCTTCCATTGGGATATAATAATTAAAGAGTGGTAAAAGTGTGAGTGGCATCAATTAGGGTCATAAAAGGGGATTTATACATAGAGGCAGGGGGTATGGCTGAGATATGAAATGAATAGCTTGCACCTGTCTTTGGCAAGGAAGATGATGCTTCCAAGTCATAGTGAAAGAAGAGGTAGTTGAGATGCTGGATGAGTTAAATTGCTAATGAGGAAGTATTAGGCTGTCTGCAGTTAAAGCTGATAAATCACCAAGACCTGATGAGATGCAACAACCGATACAGGGAGAAGGGTGGAAAAAATACAAGGATCATGCTAGAAGTTTGGAGAATTGCAAATATTATACCTCTGCTCAACAGAGGGTGCAAAGGTACGCTCAGCAACTATAGGCCAATCAGTTTAACCTTGGCGGTGGGAAAGCTTATAAAAATGGTAATTAAGGACTAAGCTAACAGTCACCTGATCAAATGTGGATTAATTACAAAATCCAGCACTTATTTTTTAAGAGCTAATCATGTTTCATGAGTTTGCTTATGTATTTTGATGAGGTAACAGAGAGAGTTGATGAGGTTAATGTGGTGATTGTGGTGTACATGGACTTCCAAAAGGCATTTGATAAAGTTCCATATAATAGGCTTGTGAGCAAAATTAGAACTGATGGAATAAAAGGGACATTAGCAGCATGGATATGAAATTGGCTGAGTGACAGGAAACAGCGTTTTTCAGTGTGGGGGAAGGTAATAAAATGGGGTTCTCCACGGCTGAGTGTTAGAACCCCTGTTTTTCTTGATATATATTAATGACTTTGGCTTACAGGGTACAATTTCAAAATTTGTGGATGATAATTTGGAAACTTGGAAGTATTGGAGCTGTGGGGAGGATAGTGATAAACTTCGAAAGGACATAACAGGCTAGTGGAGTAGGCAAGTGGCAGATGAAATTTAATGCAGAGAAGTGTGAAGTTGTTCATTTTAATGAGAAGGATGAGGAGAGGCAATATAAAATAAATTCTAATAGGGTTGCAGAAGCAGAAGGACCTGGAGGTATATGTGCAGAAATCATTGAAGGTGACAGGGCAGGTGAGGAAGCAGTTAATAAAGCATATGGGATTCTGGGCTTTATAAATATGGCATAGAGTATAAAAGCAAAGAAGTTATGGTACAACACTGGTTCGGCCTCAATAAGAGTATTGTGCCCAGTTCTGGACACCACACTTTAGGAAGGATGTGAAGGCATTAGAGAGGGTGCAGAGAAGATTCACAAGAATGATTCCAGGTATGAGGAACTTCAATTAGATGGGTAGATTGGAGAAGTTGGGGTGTTCTCCTTGGAGGAGAGAATAAAAGGAGATTTAATAGAGGTGTTCAAAATCACGAGGGGTCTGGGCAGATTAGATAGGGAGAAACTGATAGGATCGAGGACTAGAGGATACCAATTCGTGATTGGCCAAATAGGCAATAGCTGCATGAGGAAAAACATCATTTTACACAATAAGTGGTTAGGAATGGAATGCCCTGTCTGAGAGAGTGGTGGAGGCAGATTTAATCAATGCCTTCAAAAGAGAATTGAATAATTCTCTGAAGAAAAAAAAAATGCAGGGCTACAGGGGAACGTTACAGGGCAATAGGATTAGATGAGCTACTCTTCCAGAGGGTTGGACCAGCCACAATGTCTTGAGTGGCTTCTTTCTATACTGCAGCTATTGTATGATTCTAATTTTATTCTATGCTCTGAAAGACTACATCTGCAATAGTGCAACACTACCTCAGTACTACAATGAAATAGCAGCCTAAATTATGTCATTATCGCTGGAGTGGGGTTTGAACCCACCACCTTTTCATCAGAGGCTATCGCTATGCCAAGGTTGACGCCCAGGAGTCCATTCAGATGAGTTTTCCCAGGCTTCTGACTAGCTGCGCACTCTGTTTCACACTCTACTGTGCAGATGCTCCCCTAATGAAATTTTCAGGAATGTTTTAATATTGCAGTAAATTTTGCAAGGTACCACACTAGCAATGGCAACTCACATACAGCCAAAGCTTATCAGAAAATTCCAGACAATGCACCTGCAATTTTATGACATGTGTGGAGTCCCAAAATGAACCTATATCTTCCCAAAAATAATATAGCTTTCAAAGCATTTATTTAGTATGCAAGTTATTCAGTCCTATTACAGACATTCATATACTTAGAGATGGGCAGAAGGCAGTTTTTGGGCATGATTCATTATGCTATAAAACTTGAAAAGAAAGACTTGCATTCATAAGAGTGCCTCTCATGGCCTTGGGATGTTCCAAAGTGCTTTAGAACTACTGAAGTACTTTTGAAGTATATAATGTAGGAAAACTGTTCTTTCATTGACTGTTTGATTTCTTTCTTTGATAAAACTAAAGAGTATTTTCTTTCAAATGTTCCGCCTTGCTCTTTCTCTGAAGCATTAACTCATGTTACAGTACACAGCCATGGGCGTCAGTCACTCCTGGGTATCTCCATCAAGCATTCTTTACATCTGTGAGTCTCGACAATGAGTGTTAACTGTGGAGAGCAATACAACGAGGGATGGCCCTGTCCTTAATTAGTATCCTTTCCTCACATATACATTTTTTCAGAAAGGGTCACCGACTCACAATCTGGTAGAACTCTAGCTGATTTGTTTACCTACTCATCCCCACCACCAACTCCCCAGCCCTGGAGCAGTGTATCCATGTATATCAGACAGCAATGTGTAACGGTCAGAGTGATCTCCCTTAGGTTAAAACTGGACACATTTCTGACGAGATTGATTTGTGCCAGAAGACATTTGAGTTTCATCTTGATTGGGCTGTTTCACATAGCCACACAGAATGTATGCTTGCATTGAATAGAGATAGCAACCCAAAGTTCCTCAGGGCCAGAGATGGAATCTCAGTGCAAAAGCAGTAGAAGGTGACTGACAGAGTATGTAAAATCAGGCAAGACCTGAGAAACGTTCCCCCCAAAGTCATCGATTGGGGCGTGTGGTACTCTGTCCACCATTAAATAATCTGATGTTTAGAAGAAGGTTAGGCCGGTGGTATGGTCTTGTTAGATTTCCTGGAATATCTACCTGAGTATACAGTAATCTAGATGCTTGAAAGGTAAAGGAAGAAAGAAGCAAAGACATTGTATGTACAAAGAGCATTTAAAGAGACATCAAAGCATCTTTGTAGCCAATGGAGTACTTTTAAAATGCAGTCAATGTTGTAATGTAGGAAACACAGCAGCCGATTTGCACACACTAAGGTTCCCACAAACAAGTTTGTGATAATGTGATAATGACCAGATAATCTGTTTTTGTGATGTTGATTGAGGGATGAACATTGGCCAGGACACTGGGGATAACTTCCCTGCTCTTCTTTGAAATAGTGGATCATTTACAGCCACCTGAGAGAGCAGATGGGGCCTCAGTTTAACATCTCTTCTGAAAGACAGCACCTCAGATAATGCACCCTCAGAACTGCACTGGAAATGTCAGGTGAGACACCGGTGATTTTCAGCAGAAAGTTCAGACATTTGAAGAGCCTTCAAGGTGGCTAAGATGGGATCTTCAACTGAATTCTGAATTCTAGTTCTGTTGAAGGGTCATGAGGACTTGAAACGTCAACTGTGCTCTTCTCCGCCGATGCTGCCAGACCTGCTGAGTTTTTCCAGGTATTTCTGTTTCTGTTTTTGTTTTGGATTTCCAGCATCCGCAGTTTTTTGTTTTTATCTTCAACTGAATTGTTGTTTAGCCTGTATTGAGTCCAAGTTGCCATATTGGTAAGTTAAAGCTTACGCTAGTAACAGCTGCCCAGAGGCTCATATGGGGATAATTGCAACTTAAAATGACTCCTAGTGCTCATTAAGGAGGCTGTACAACATTTTGGTGGCTAGCACCTGACTTAACACCCTCTCCTAATGGTGCTTGGGTGTAAGCATAGCACTGATGTGGATTTCAAGCAACTACTTAAAGGGATACTCATCATTTCATGTTCATTGCTGCTGGAGTTGTGAAGAGAATCTCAGACAGACCAGGAGACTTTCTTGAATGCTTTGTCAAGACTTCACTAATACATTATCCTGGAAATTCTCAAAGGGACTTCCCTAAAAGACTAAGAGCTGCACTCCACCTTATAGAGGTTACCAGGAGAAAGGGACAGCCTTGGGCTTCTTGCTAGGGGTCTTGCTTGATTAGGATGAGTAATGGGAGGAAGCCATGGTGCCAGGCAGAGCAGAACCAGCAGCTGATGAAATGTAGTCATCTCTGCCTCCCCCCTCCCCCTGATGGGTACAGGATATCCCTCCTCCTCTGGACCTCCTCCACCAGGGCCTCCAGTGCTGGGACTGGGAGCCTGCGCACCCTCTCCATTGGTCCCTGTGCCAGCCAGCTCAAGCCACAACTTCAGTGGAAGTGAATTCGCATACACTGCTCCATGAAAATTGCATCTAATCAGCACTTGAACACTAAGCATCTAAGTTTCTGGTTTAGCACTCCCACCTCCAAAAATTTAAATTATTGCAATTAGGACCAAAACCGTGTGCTAAATCCATACTTCCAAACAAGTATTTCCTATTAGCACAGCACCCACTTACCACCTGTTTTCACCCTTTGACCAAAGTAACCCTTTCAATGCGATTGGGTCTCTGGAGCATGTCTTGAACTTCCCACTCCAAGGCGGTAGTGCTTCCACTCAGCTCGGTTGACACAGAGGTGCTATGCCAGTGTAAATGGGGGGACTGCTGGGGAGTTCAGTCCTCGGTCCTACTTAGGGCCTTGGCATCCCCAGAAGAGTTATGAAGAAGTGTAGTCATCCTTGCTTCCCCCCGATGGGTTCAGGATATCCCTCCAGGGAAACAGGGAAAGCAGCCCATTTATAAAGGGGCTAATCAATGAAAAATTACATTTCTAAGTTGGTTGTTTTATAAATTTCTATGTATATGCTGCCAGTGACTTCAGTGTTGCTGGTATAACCCTCGATTCAATTTCACTCATTCAGCATTTGTTCTTCATCATTTTCAGTGCATCCTCTTATCTATTCTATGGTTTTATCTCTTAACCTGTCTGCTTCTCGGTGCCGATTTCCGGCACATTCCTTTCGTCCCTGAATATTTTGCTTATTATGCATGGAGAAGTAAAATTAACTGTGTTTCTCATATTGGCATCTCAGTGGTTCAGGATGTATTACATATGAATGGTTTTACAAATTCATTTGGAGGATTTGTAGTCACCACAGCTCATTCAGATATGATGAAAAAATGTCACATAGTTTGATACAAGAAGTTAAAGGAGGCAAGCAAGGCTAAATGAGTTGATAAGAAAAGGAGAGTATTTTCTTTTCTTCACCCCTCTCCCCCATTAAGGTAAACAAAGAAAAGGAGCCACAGAACTTTAAGCATGTCACATGAGAAGCAAGGTGACACCCATTTGGAAGTGATCATAAACCAAGCTTAAACTGAAAGTCAAAGTGCAAAATTAATTTTCTATGGGTATTCTAGCCTTTGGCAACCGTGAAAAGCTTGATGTATCCAACAGCTTTCTCTGCTGGCAGCATGGAGCTATTGCTGGGTATTAGGAAAGCAAAGAGGAACTATAAAATTGAATTATCGAAGAATATTAAAAACAATACCAAAGCATTCCACAGACACATAAATAACAAAAGAAAAATCAGGATATGAACAGGCCTACTAAGGATTGCGCATGATAATATCACAAAATGACAGTTAGATGGCAGGAATATTGAATGGTAACTTTGCCTTCGCATTTACGGGGGGACAAACATGGGGACATGAGATTAGAAAAAGTGATTTAAAAAAAGGATGAGAAATTAATTTGTCCTGATTTTTGGGGACCATGATTTGCTACCTGCCCACACCTTAAAATGTATGTGTCCATCTCATTTCCTTCATTGTAGTGTGGCCAGGAGTGGCTCGCATGCTGAACTGATCTCTGTTGTGCTAGTGGTGGCCCTTGTGAGAAATTGTGCTTAAAGGCACAGTGATTTTGATTAAAGGTCAACGACCTGAAACATTGGGTGGCATCATCCAAGATTTGCACTAAGTGTGGTAGCGGGCTGGTAAAACAATGTTTTACCCGCCGGTCGCAATGGCTGCTTTTCATGCCGTATCGTATCGTCTCAAACCTGCTGCATTAATTATGCATTCCCGGGAAATGCGCCTTTTCCATGGTGGGTGGGCTCTCATTCGCCCGCCACACCATCACCTTGCCGCTATCACACTGGGAGCCATATTTAAAGTCCAGCCGCGTGCACACCCCTCAGTGCTTCCAGCCCACAACTGCTGCACGGAAGACAGGATGGCCCCAAAAGGTAAAAAGACTGTAGCCCGCAGGTTTAGTGATGCGTCCCTCGCTTGCCTTTTGGACGCCTTGGAGGCCCACCATGATATCCTCTACGCTCGCCCTGGCCGCAGGAGGAGCAGCGGCATCACCAATCCAGCATAGGAGAAAGTGGCAGTGGTGGTCAGCGCCAACACCCTGCAAAAGAGGGCAGCCACCCAGTGCCGCTAAAGGATGAATGGTCTCATCCGTTCCACCAAGGTAATTCACTCTTCTCATCACTCTCAATTCTCACACTCATATCCTCTCGAGCTTGTGTCCTCATCCTGTCCATGGCTCCACTCACCAAACATTCCATGCAGTGCCATGCATCCTGATCACACTCTCTCCATCTGTTTCCATGCAGGAGAAGCCTGTTCACATCAGCAGGAAGAGGTCCCAGTCCGGGGGTGGAATGGCCCACATTGGGGGTGGATTGGCCCACATTAGGAGTGTGCCATCGTGGTGACTAGTGAGGACATGGACCATGCCTGTGGTGACAGTGACGTCAGTGGTGAACACCCGCGTGAGGATCCTGCACCACATCATCCCTTTCTTAACGCAAATGTGAGTGCTCTCTTTCCTGCTTTTGACTGCTGTCATGCACTAATTATCTCTACTTGGGTTCACAGGGAGCCTTACCAAGTGACTGACACCCTCAGCCAGCCAGTCCCTCAGCTCCATCCAGGTCCTCACCCCAGCCAAGAGGACACCTCCTCCATTGAAGAGCTGGAAATAAGCAGCCTGGCAGACCTGTCACAGCGCTTACCCACACCCTCCACCAGTGCAGAGAGACACCTCAATGGAAACTAAATCTAGAGCATGCTCGGGTTCACAATCAGATGGTCACCACATGGACACATGTCCACAGAAACAGGAGGCAGGTTCATGCGAGCTCCCTGGCACTCGAAGGACTGCTGGGGATCAGGCATCTGTGAGTTTGAGTCAGATGACGGACCTCTGGATTTGGCCTTCCAGCTCATCCTGGAAAGTCAATGGATAGTGTGGGAACATCACACAGAGCTGTTGGAAGCCCTCAGCAGAGTGTCACGTGAGTCGGAGGAGTGCGTCCACCTGCTCTAAGGAAGTGGTGCCCACATGAGTGTGTATGGAGGTCTCCATGAGGAGGATGGCAGATGCCATGGAGACCCTGATCCAGCAGAAAGTGGAGATGTGTGCAGACCAGCACTCCATCGCGAGAGCCATGGGTGAGTTCCTGCAGTGGTAATGTTAGAGGAAGCAGGGCACCTCAACATCCCTCCAGGTGCTCTTTCCCCTCAAGGAGTCAAGCTGGGCCCCTGGACATCCAAAGGGAGGAGGAGCAGCAGTTGGACACCACTGGGTCATCCACTGAGGAATCTCAGAGGCTGTCCTCTCCCTCCAAGACCCTTTTGCCTGTGACCCCCCTCAACCTTGTCCTCTGTCACCACAGAGGGAGCAGCTAGCCAACAAGTGATTCTGGAGGGAGAAGTGTGTGTGTGGCAGGGCCTTTTGGAGCCTCGTGCGAACACTCTCCCACGCACACGGATCCTTCACGTATCACACTCACCTCAAAATCTTGAGTATTTCCAATGCTGCCTGCTGGGATTCACTTTCTGTTGTCCATCTGAGCTGACCTGCATCTCCACCCACCCATTGACCACTTTCCCATGCAGCACCTGATCTCACCCACCACAACTCGTTTCACTTTCGGCTTGGACAGCATGGTCTGGATTCTGTTTCTCGTGCACTCCCCCATCTTTTCCCCTTCCTCACTCACCCGTTTCCTTTCCCCCATCACAGTTAACCCCCTGGCATTACCTTCCACCTTCTCTCAGTGACCTACCAGCCACAACCCTTTTCCTTCGGGGATGTCTGGTTAACTGTGCACATTACCTTCCTTCCTGAAAATCCCAGCCTCATCTATATTCACCTCCCCGACCTCCTCTTTCCCACGCCCAGGGTCAGCGTCTGCCTCTGAGTCCCCACCAACCACCGTCTACTCCATCCCTACTACTGCTACCGTCGAACCCTCACCCAAAAGCCTCACTCTGCCCTTAGTCATTCTCACCATTCCCTCATACTACACGCACCCTCAGTTCACTCCCCAGGAGGCAGTTATGGACCCATCAGACCCTTCCCTTGCACGTTCACCTGGACAATCCCCCCTCTGTACCCCTTCCAGCCTCTGGACTCCTCCCCCCTCCCCCCCGGAATCCACTCCCCCCTGGAACCCCTTCCCCCCGGAAACCTTTCTCCCATCTGGACCCCCTTCACCCCTGAACCCCTTCCGCCCTGGAAATCCTTTCCCGGTCTGGACCCAGAACCCCTTCCTCGCACCCCCCACACTCCACCCATTTAGTCCCTCTCCCTTCCTGACTCCCTCAAAGACCCTTACTTCATCTACCAAGCTTAGTCTTTTTCCCCTGCTGACTCCTTCCTCTAGCCTTGCCTCTTCCTCACCCACGGACTCCTTCCTCCACCCTTACTCCATCCTCCCCCATGGACCCCCTCCCCTCTCCTCTCTGCACTCCTTCCTCCACAACCCCCCCAAGACTCCTTCCCCTCTCCGCACTCCTTCCCCACTCCAGACTGCTTCCCTTGCACCTTCCACTCCCACCTCGTCCCCACTTACACTGACCTCCCCAGTTGCCATCTTCTCCCCAGTTACCCGATCCTCCCTCGTAGTCTCTTCCCCCCGACACCTTCATTCTCCTCTTCAAACTTCACCCTCCAACACCTTCATTTCTCCCTCCCAATCTCACTCCTCGACACCTTCACTGCCCCCCTCCCAACATCACTCCCCCCGACACCTCTTCCTGTCCCACTCAATCCTAGACGACCTCCTCCATCCCCTTGCCAATGATCCGTTGTGAGCATCAACAGTCACTTTCCAACTTCCATGAGCTGCTTCGCAGCAGAACCATGTCCGTGAGAATCCACCCAGCATGTCATGGAAGTTCCTTCAGGATCGCGTTGTTGTTGGGCATCTTCTGCTCGTCAGATGTCCACGATGTGAGCAAAGTCCTGGCGGTAAGCTCTGACTTCTGCATGTCACAGTTGTCATGAAGTGTTCTTCACCTGCGTGTTTTCCTGCTGACATGGGCAGACGATCCATCGGGGGCAGGGACGGGGGGTGGGGGGGGGGGGGATGAGCCTGGTGGGCTGGCCATATAATGATATGCTGATGTATTACAATGACGTTCCCGACATCTGATGGCGGGGAATGCGGCCCGCCATCAACGGGCTGAGTGGATGATCACAAACTGGATTCATGAAGTTGTGAATCGATTTTTGGCCTTCTCGCCATATTGTGCACTCATGCCACTGACGCCAGCAGGCATGGACGATTCTGCCCATTGGGTGGAATTTTCCGGTGGGATCGTCCAGTCTCGCTGAAAATCAGTAGACTTTTGGCTGGGCCACCGAATCTCCTGTGGCGGGTCCTGCCATGATGGGGTTGGGCTGGAAAGTCTCGGCCATTAACTGTTTTTTCCTCTCCCCAGGTGCTGCCAGACATGCTGAGTATTTCCAGGATTTTCTGTTTTTATTTCAGATTTCCAGCATCTGCAGAATTTTGCTTTTTTACCTTTCGAGTAATTCTTTTCTGCACCCTCTCCAAGGCTTTGACACCATTCCAGGAGCGTGATTCACAGATTTGAACAAAACACTCCGGCTGAGGTCAAAGCAGTGTTTTAAAAGGTTTAGCATAACTTCCTTGCTTTTGTACTTTGTACCTTTATTAATAAAGCCAAGGGTCTCCAAAGCTGTTTTAATATCCTTCTCAACTTGCCCTGCCACCTTCAAAAATTCTGTTCCTGTATTAAGTACTTAACATTTGTCATATGCTTCCTTTCTCTCTGTCAGTTTAATCTCTATGGGGGTTACTTCAGTGAAAGTATGAAAACAGGCGCTGAATGGATGCTGTACTAATGAGACACACCTGCTTTGGCATGCAATTTTGGAACTAATTGTTGAGTACCATGATGTAAACTTGCGCTAAATCAAACACTTGCAGGTTTAGCACTTTAGCAATTTTCCTGAAGCCGTATATGTGGGTTGCTTAAAATCCTCAGCAATGTTTCTTCTCATATCAGGGTTAGGAGGGGGCATTAGGCCAGACATTATGCAACAAAATGCCATGCAGCCTTGTTAGTGAGTGCCAGCAGGCACTTTACATGGCAATCAGCTCCTTAATGATCCTCTAGGCATTCCTTCTTAGCACCAGCTTCAATTCCTTTACCAAGATGATGTCTTGTGCTAAACATGGGCTAAATCAGCATTTCAGCTCAAGACCCCAACTTGGCCACCTTGGAGGCTCTTTCTCACCTGAAGGAGCCATTAAAAATTGCCCCTATATCCTCTGTCATCCAGGAGCTCTGACATTGGAGCCCCTTCCTTTTCCCGTCATAGGAACATGTCTACCCCGTATCTCAATAATTTCCCCTTTGAAGCGCTCACATTATTCAGTTACTATTTTACCCACCAGCTTTTGACTTCAATCCATCTGGGCCAGATAGTTCACTGAAGTTAGCCCTTCTCCTTGTGTTTGATTGTATCCTGTCCTTTTCATTGATTCTAAGCCTGATGACATTGCCTTAACTGTTCTCCAAGTGCACCCCCACTGAATCATGCTCTATTTGCCTCTCTTCATTCCCCAGAACTAGATCAAACTCTGCTTCCTTCTCCATTGGGCTGGAAATACACTGATCAAGAAAGTTCTCTTGTACAAATTGCAATAATTCCCCTCTCTTTGCCCTTTACATTGTTATTATCCCAATCTATATTTGAAACTCCTATTATCACTAACTGTAGTTCTTGCATCTTTATGTTATTTGCCTGAAAATTTACTCCTCTATCTCCTTGCCACTATCTGGTGGCCTAAAGCGTACATCCAGTAGCTTAAACCTCTTCTACTATTCTTTAATTTGAACCAAATAAGTTCTGGGCTGAGTTTTTGCTTTGGGGATGGGAAACAAGAGCTGAATTTGTTTTCAGGTCCTGGACCAACCTTCGGGGGGGGGAAAACAGTTACAATTGGGACCCCCTTAATTAGTATGGAGACAAGTTCCCTGTCCAATTAATGGCTGTTATTGGGCTCTGAAAGCTGGAGGGCCAATCAGATGCCTTGTAGCTTCAAAGAAGTAGCTGGCTGCAATAAATGGTAAGTAACTGAGTGTGCTTCAGCATGAAGATACCCGCTCAGCAACTTTTTAAAAAACAATCAGTTTAAAAATTGAAAAAACAGTCAGGCCACCACTGGGGTGGGGGTGGGGATGGGGTGCAAGTCCCTCCATAGGCCCTCCTGGTTACTCCCCCACCTAGGCAAGCAGGGAGTGCCTGTAGGCCTGCCTGGAGCACTGGCATCCCAATTGGCTGCCCTCCTCTAAGCAGTTGAACTGTCACCCATCACATTGGGAATTTGGGTGCTCATTGGAACATCCCAGTTGGCCTCAATCACTTACCCTAACAAAGCTCTTCATGAGCCTAATTGGCCGTGTCTCGTGCAGCCCAGGCTGCCTTGCCATACCCCGAACCTACCTTAGCCAAAATGGCCAATGCTGGGATTTGGCATGTTGGCCCATGCCAGTATTTTTGAGCCCCATCTACACCTGTTCCGACCTCAGTGGGGAACAAAAATCCAGCCCTCTGAATTTCATCCATCCCATAAATCCCTTTTCAGTGCTATAATACTTTATTTGATTAATACTGCCACTCGTCCTTTTCTTTTCCTCCTCTATCTTTCCTGAAGAACTTGTAGCAAGGGATATTAATTCCAAATCCCCATCTTCTTTAATCCATATGTACATTATTACCAACATGTTACACGTGGTGATTTGTGCATATAGCTCACCAACCTTATTTACCACTTAGGAAAGTCTGAATAGGCAGACACTACTTTCTCTAAGAGATAGCCAAGGAATGATCTGATAGATGCCTTTGAGATTACGAAAAGGCTTGAAAGAAGCAGAGAAAATATTTCCACTTGTGGACTACACCTCATAAATATAAGATATTTATTAATAAATCCAACAGGGAATTTAGGAGTTACTACTTTACCCAGAGAGTTGTTAGAAAGTGGAACTCTCCGCTGGGAGACCTCATTGACTTGAATAACATAGTTGCATTCCTGAGGAAGCTAGATAAACACACAAGGGAAAAGGGAATATAACAATATACTGATAGGATTAGATGAAGAAGGATGATAGGGGGTGGAGCATAAATATCGGCATAGACCAGTTGGACCTAATGACCTGTTTGTGTACTGTACGCTCTGCGTTGCTATCTAACTATATATAGGAGAGGGGTATCTAAAAGTCCAATTGAAGTATAACAACTCAGTCAGTTAAACCAAGATGAGAAACAACAAAACTAAAGATCTCCTTTAAAACTTACTCCCAGAAAACCCATTAACCTCAATGATATAGGAGCTTGGGTTTTCACAGCCTTATTTAAGCAGATAAGTGCTCTCATGGCTTTTCTACTTCAACTGTCCCTGCCAATCGGCATCATCCTATTTAATCACAAAGCAGAAAGGGGTCAAACTCAGGTCTCAATAATGGGAGGCAAGTTTCACTACTGCTGAACATATCAAAGCTCAGTGAGTGAGTGAGTAGGTCCTGCAAGATCTTAAAGACAACAATGTGCTATCTGAATATCAATACTGCTTCAAAGCAAAAATTAACTCAAATCTCATACATGATCCAGAAAAGGACTGATTTTCTTGATGTACAGCATGTGTTTTGGTATACAGCTAGCATCTTCTGTGGATGGTGTCTCACACTAATGAATTCCTACAGCGCATCTAGGAAGTTTCCCAAGTGCATGCCTGAGGATACAGATATCACACCATGGTAAAACCTTTTTGCAAACATTGCATTGGTTTTCCTAATCTTGTCAAATTCACTTGTCCGGAAAGCAGTGGCGGCTGGGTCATTTAATTTATTCAAGTCTGAGTTAGATAGATTTTTGATAGATAAGGGAGTCAAGGATTATGGGGGGAGTTGGAGTGGGGTGGCGGTGGAGACAAGAAAGCAGAGTTGAGACCACAACCATATCAGCCATGATGTTGTCTAATGGAGGAGCAGGCTTGAAGGGCCAAATGGCCTACTCATGCTCCTAAGTCTTATGTCCTTAAGAAAAGTATGCTTAAGCTCAGTTTTTCAGCTTTATTAATGGTGCATGGGATCCTATGGATAGAGGTAAGTAGGATCCAATTGGAAGGGAGAAAATGGTAATGTATGAGTGTTTTGTGAATGAACTGCCTGTTTCTGTCAGCAAATACACCCAAATAAATTAAACGAAAGAACCTTCAAAACAAGGCTGCACACTGAATCATTATCTCCATGGCATCTATTTTCAGGTAGAAATAAAAATAATCTACCTTTTAATTGCAAAGTTTTCCTTAATTCTGGGAAACCATATGAGTATTTTCTATCTCTAAGGAAGTTTTACGATTCCCTTTCTCAGAATTGCTACCTTTTAGCTTCTTTTATGGAGATAATTTTTCGACACCCTGGCTCTACCCAGAGGTTCAGAAATGGGTCATCTACTCTTCAGTGTTTACACTTCAACTCTAACCTTGCAAGATAAATGTAGGTTAGCTTTTAACTACAGTTAGCTCCAATCTTGTTTGAATTTTATTTACTTCAGGATTGTTTATCAGTTTCTTAATCAGATCAACTCTCCCCATTTATCTACAGTTAAAACTTCAATTCCCAAAACCAAAAATTATGATCCAAAACATATGAATCACAAACTAGATATTCACAACACCACATTACGGGAAGATTGTAATCACACTAGAGAGGGTACAGAGGAGATTTAGTAGGATGTTGCTTGGATTGGAATATTTTAGCTATGAGGAAAAATTGATGGGGTTGCTTTCTTTGGAAAGCAGGAGACCAATGGGAGATTTAATTAAGGTGTATGAAATTATGAGAAGATAGAGTGAATAGGAAGGACCTATTTCCATTAGCAGAGAGGTCAATAACTAGGGGCATAGATTTGGAGTAATAGGTAGAAGGATCATAATGGGGTTGAGGGGAATATTTTTTCACCCAAAGAGTGGTGGGAGTCTGGAACTCACTGCCTGAAAGTGTAGTAGAGGCAGAAACCTTCATCCCATTTAAAAAATACTTGGATAAAAAGTGATATGCACTTGAAATGTCAGAAACTAAAGGCTATCAAACAAGAGTGGAAAGTGAGAATAGGCTGGATAACTCCTTTTTCGCAGGCACAGAAACAATGCGCCAAATGGTCCATTTTTCTATGGATCCTATGACATCTTTCCACTTGTTGATGACACCAAGCTCTGCAAGATATCTGACTCTGTAGCTAAGAGATGAGCTACCACTTTGTCCCTGGATCCTGATATGAGCAAATTTAGATAATGGGTAAACAAATGGGCCCAGAAATTCAGGCAAATCCACATATACCTATGAATAGTGAGGCCTGAGGCTTCCCAGATATTGGCTAGGAATTAACTTAAACCTGGGACTCAGTGTGTCTTTCTGGCTCAATGACTCATAGAATAAACTCACTGAACCATCAATGGAGCCAAAGCCCATGTTTATTCCGATGATAGAAGAAAAATTGCCATGTCCCATCAACATTCCACATCAGCTGATAAAGTATCACAGGACACTCAGTGCAATTCCTTAGAACACAGACTCTATGTTCAAATATATTGTTGAAGCATGGATGTTGGAGCATGCATTGGACCAAAGGAATATGGCCTGAATATTCGCTTTTACATTGGGAGAGCAGACTTGGGAAAATTCCTGGCTCCATGAACCCGACTCCTGAAAAGTGTCCCGGAAGATTGGATTTTCATTTCAGGGGGGTTGGGGAGTAGGGTATAATGGGAATCACACCTGCCAACTCTGGAAATAGTACAGACTTCTGCGTACAGGAGCGGGCTGGGCAAAAGACCAGCCTTGATGATCTGGGACTTTGACCCAGCTGTGAAGACAGGAATTAAACAATAGACAGCCCTCCAGCATTCACCCCTCACACCCCTTTATCCCCCACATGGCCCACTTGCCCCATCTATGCCCCTCAACTCACACCCCACAGCCCTTTCTAGCCCTTACACCAACATATGCCTCTCCACTGATCCACCCAAGGTCCTTTATAACCCCAATTCCAATTTTGTGCCAGCCAATGCCACCCAGCACCCTTTGCCCTTACACCCCCCATGCCAAATCACCCAATGTGCACCATGGGAAGACCTCAGGACCCATGCTGAGATTAAATACATTTCTAAAGTGTCAGTTGATGAATTCACCTTTATAAAAAACACTCTCATTGATAAAAACCCATTCACAACATTTACATTACTTTAATCTCTTATAGGCAGCCCTGTGGCACAGTGGTTAATGCTCTATCTCTGAGCCAGAAGCTCCAGGTTCAACTCCTACTCCAGGGCTTGATGGTCAGGGAAGATACATTCATAACACAGCTAAGCAGGTTGAGTATCAACTTGTAAGTCCTTCAAACCAGTAGTAAGCGGTAAGAGTGGGAGAGATTCCTGGTCAGATATGTGATGGAAAGAAAGTGGAGCCTCTACCATCATTATCCATAGTTCCAGGCTGCAACATGCATGTATAAGTGTATGTTGCCACAACAACTTGGACTCCTTCCAAGTTGGTTGGCTCAGTATGGATGAGATTGGTGCCAACAAGATAGGGTTCTATCCCCATTCTAGCTGGGGTGGATTCAGGACATGCCTCCTTGCCCTACCTGTGATGGAGATCATGGCACTGTGGGTTGGACCTGCCTTCAGGCAGAAAACTCAAGAAAGAACAAGATGAACTTATATGAACAAGCACTTGTGTTCATAGTCCCACTTGAAAGACTTTATGAGCACCTGGAAATGCCAATCAAATTGTGAACTGACAGGCACCCCACTGGGGTAATGATAGGTTGTTAAATCAGTCATGCAGTGCTAATTCTTTAATGGTAGCCCACAGGTTTATGTGGACAAAGTGAAATAGCAAGCACTATTTTTTTTTAACACTGCAGGCAGCTTTTTAAAATATTTAATGGGCAGGAGATTTAAATTCCTTACCAGCTTGGCAGTGCCCTTTTACAATTTTCTTGATAATTCCAATGAGCTCGATAGTTTCAATAATTTTTACTCACATTTATGCCTGACCTCTCCCAAAAGTGTCCCAGGCCCGTAGCAAAAATGGTATTCTACCTCTCCAAAGTAGTCTGATAATTTTATATGTTTTCCTAACAGATCTAATGTGCACATGTCACATTTCACACTCCTTCCTTGTGAAAATCAGGTCAGACTGAAGGCAGTTGCACTTTAACATATGCAGCTGCCTTTGTCAACTATGGATATGCAAAGTTTGCCCCATCCTATTCCCCCCACCCACTCTGTGAAAATGATGGGGATCAGGTCCAAGGGCTGGTTTTCCAGATTTGATCCTCTGGAGCCATTTTTGCAAAGGTGCAGAGCCTCTCCATCTGCACAAAAATTCAGGCCCATGTGTGCTTTGGAAATCCTATACAATTTTCTTCAAGGCTTTGTACTTTGCCAGCAACCAATAACATCAAATTAAAAGGTTTCTTTCTCAGTTGTAGCTGTCTCCAGTCACATCTCGTTAAGGTACCCAACATATGAAAAAAATGTCTCCATTCACATAATATTGCTCTTTGTGGCTTAAAGTCTGATAGAACAAACACAAAACAGGCTGCTCAATTTATTTGTTTCAGAATAGCGGTCACAAAGCTTATTCATTATTGTAGTGAGAATGTGCAGGGTTATATGTTAGCAGAATATTTTCGTCCCTTTCCATGTTTACAGTTTGGATTAGTCAGGCAGCTGTAAGAGGGAGTGATCTGTTTGAAAAGAGAAAAAATGGGGCCTAAGGCATATAATTAGTAAGTGAAGTTGAGCCTCTGAGAAACCTGAATTAACTTCCATTAAATGGATTTTTTTTGATTAAGCAAGTTGTTTTTAAAATGGGAGTGCAATGATACCAGAATATTCTTGTGCAATAGCATTAAGCCTGGTCCTGAATTTAGTCATGATGATAAAACAGTCAACAAATTAAACTAATAGTCAGTGCCCTACAGTGGTCACTTTTAAAATGCTCTTATGTGCAACTGAATTCATCAAAAGCAAGTAAAAAATAAAGTAAAAAATCTTTACAGATAAAAGCATCAAATTAAAAAGTCCCTTTGAGGCATAGGTATCACTTTCTGCTGACAAATACTTCTGAAATATTGAATTTTATGCCCCTGCCCGCTAGTGGGATCTTCCGGTCCTGCCGAAGTCAATGGGCCTCTGGCTGGTTTGCTGTGTCCACCACAGGGGAAGCCGCTGCGGTGCGGCAGGAAAACCCTGCCCAATTATTTGGAGTGGGTACTACTGTTCTTGAACACAAGAAAACTATAACCTCAAAATTGTTATCCCTGATATCAGAGAACAAACATTTAATCATTTGTATAATTTTTCCTCCGCCACTACTTTTATGAAGGCAATAAACTTTATTTTAATAAGTTGAAAGCATTAAGTATTTGATCACTGATCAGGGAGGTGACAAAATTTAATAAAGTTGGAAATAGCTGGAAGCTGCAAGATGCAGAAGACAACAATATGGGTGGATTTGAGGTGACCTGCTAAGTTTCTTTCTGGAAAATGGGAACTTGCAGGAACAAATAAAATCATTTTTCAGCAGCTTTTTGCAAGGAACTGCTGCATTTGTTCTTTTGGTGGATATGACTAAATGGGGGAAACGTTACTAATTATTAACCTAATATGTCACATAACTTGTAAGGGAATGATACTTATTCCCAATTATAGGCCGAGCCTGTTCATTTTTAAATGAGAAAGTAGTTGCATATACAATCACAGGTAGGCATTTAATTATAGATTACCTCTATTGTCAAAAATACTGTTGGTACTAAATTTTGCTAGGATCAGGCCTTACAAGACCAGCAAAAAGCTTCCGGTTCCAGGTGAGCGATGCGCTGATAATGATTTCTCATGACTAAATTCTTTTCACTTTGTTGTACCGGAGATGGACCCCATTTCGGGCTCTATCAAAGCAACTATACTTGTGATGGGATATACCAGTATTAGTGTCCCCAGCAATGGTATGGTTGAGATTCAGTGCCAATCAAATGATGTGTTTTTCTAACAACTCACCTGAATCAGCATTAGTTCTAAGGGAAGTAGGTAAAAATCAATTGTGGCTTATCAAAGGTGCCAATTGACACCAGCTTTGCCAACAAGCTATACGTATTGCCTGGCAAACAAAACCAATTTATTCCTGAACTGATGGTGCTGTCCACATTGGTACTTTTAAACTGTTGTTAAAAAGTAATGCTTATATTTTACTTTGTTAATTGGCTGTTGCATACTTATAGTGCACTAATTTATAAATACTTGCTAAGTGTACTTTCCCTCCAGTCTTAGGTTCTGCCCAACAAATATCTAATAACTAACAGAGTGAAGTTAAGCTGAACAATGATTCTCTGGAGAGTATATTGCCTCTTCTCTTTGTTTTCCAGGATGTTAAGTCATTAGAAATTAGTCATATTGATATTTTGTTCATTGTCACAATTAAGTTTATTATTTCTGTATCAACTTTGTGGGGTTTCAAGTCTTCATTGTGTCAAAATATAAACTCTGGAAGGATAAAAGGTCACAATCTATTCTACCGGATCTTTTTCATTGCCCGCAGGAAAAATTCTTCCTAAGTACACCCAGATCTCGCATCAAAACTCTAGAATTTTCATATACCCTGCATGTTCATTATTCAACCCTTACAGACAACACTGAAATCGCACCTCTTTCCATACATGTCAACAGTATGTATTTTACATATGATAAACAACAATCGTCTGCATTTGCAAACAAAAATGACGGCGACTCCAAGTTCTCACATAGTATTGTTCCCATTACTGGAGACCAAATTGTTGCCAATTATTCTGTTGATCCCGTGAAACAATGGTGAGATCAGGAACTCAGCCACATGTGTGAGGGTCCTTTTCCTATGGATTCATGTAAATGCATGAACAGTTTACGGTCACAGCTTTCATCCACAACTCTCTTTTCTGTGTCATACTCAGAGTAAATGAGCATTCCTGTGTGTAAAGGTACTGTTTCAAACACCACAGCCTTACTTCATTTTCTAGAATCTTGGCCTCAAGAGAAAGAAAACATCTTCTCGCCTTACTGCAGTAAGCTCAATGGTACATAATAAAATTGAGTTTGGATTCTCATTCCAAGCTCCAAATGATTTTAACAGAAAATAGGGCAACTACCACGGATATGGGATTAGTTTGGGGAACTCCAAGATATTTTAAACAATCTTCCTGCTTATCATATAATTTATCATGAAAAGCCTCTCAAACACAACCACTATTTAAATTGTGCAAAATGGTATCTCTTTGTACTGATCTTTCCACTGCACATTTCATATCATTCAGGATGTCATTTTAAAGTCCCTGCCTCATGATAAATTTGGCAAAGTTTCTAATATGCGAATCGCATAACCCCAGAGATAACTAAATTCTCTCTATTGCGAGAGAGGGCATAGTTATATTTGCCAACAACCCTACATAGCCAGAGGTCTTGCAGGCTCTAGATTCTAATTTCAAACACATCCTGTGTGAGAATTAGACTAAAAAAAAACCTGAAGACCTGTAAGGCACTGATCTATGAATTATGTTTGTAATCCTGGACACACTCAGTTCAACAGGATCCCAGCCCAGTGGTTGGTGCTTGGCACAATTAGAGTGGTGGACTCGGGGTGGAATATTCAATTCTGGAAACTAAGTGTGTTGGCAGGCAGGAAAGTCAGCATGATTCCTGCTGGGCAGGGGGGTGTATGAACATATGTGACCATCCAGTTTTCAGCTCATTAATTATACATCTGCAAGGAGCTTGTTAAATCTTGTGGTGGGGGGTGGGCAGGAAGTAGCCCACCCTGTCATTACCTCATGGTGCCAAAGATCCTGGTGCCATATTTAAAGAGCACTCAGACAGACATTCACTTATTGCAGGCCAGGGGCTCTGCACTACTCCTACAGAGTCCTTGTGACCACAGCTCGTACCAGAGAAACTGGCAGATGGGAGCAACCACATCCTGGGGCATATGAGGGCTCCTCCAGCATTGCCTATGGCTCATCTTTAGATACGAACACTGCCTGTGATAGACCCATGTTCAAGCCAAACAATGCCATAGTGGTGGTCCCTGTTCACCAGCCTCTTGACCTTATAGAGCCCCCTTTGCCTCTTGCTGTTCAGGCCCTTGGTCCTGCTGACCCTATGCCGCCCTGTGATGGGCCCTCCTCCTCATCTAGATGAGAATTATTACTAAGGCAGGGTTGCCTGATGACTGTCTCATTGACACCTCAGTGGATGTGTGAACAAATTGAAGTGATACGTGAGCATGTCCTTCACAGGTTTCCCTCCATCTCAAAGCCAGCAGGCAAGTGCTAAACCCTTCACCTAGCCTCCATCTAGACATCCCATCCCACCTTACCCACCCCTTCCAGGTAAAGGACATCCTGGAAGACCAGAGATGAGTACTCCTCCCACTCATACATGACTGTGTATGAAAAAATTGCTATTTGACCAGGGCATGTCCTCATGTGGACACTTTTCCACTTGTCTCCACTACTGTCAAAATTCCATAAAGAGAACATTGCCTTAGCAGCATAGAAAGACTAACCGCATGATCCCTTGTCAAGCATGACCATTTACTTGGGCAGATCAAGGTTTGGAGTAACAAGTTGGCTGCCCTCCACCAGCTGTGCCCCTTGGAAACATTCCACCTGCCTCCCTTTCTTCATTCCGACATCTGACAGCAGCCAATGGCAAATGGCACAGAATGAATGGCAGCTCCACACGTTGTTGAGATTTTGATGTTATGAGATCCATGAGATAGAAACAAACCTGCTGCAATGTGGGCTTCACCATAGAGAGGACACAAGCGAGCATCTTTGACATCCAGTTCCTCATAATTACTGGGGCGTCCCTTTAGTCGGACACGTGCTGACCTTGAACTCCACCCACCCGAAAAGACCCTCCTCCCACTTCGAGGAAGCTCACTGACTGACTGCGTGGTCAAGACCAGTTTGGAATGTTACAACCGGGGTGGGAGGGGGAATGCGCAGTTGATCTAGCCCCATTACTCCACAGGTCTCAACATTAGTTTGAATGTTCAATGCACTCACCAAAGTGGCCAATTATTTATCTTCATTACTGTTAACCAGAATAAAATATACTTTAACCAGGCTACTTTTAATCAACAACAAACTTATTAGCTTCTTATGAAACCAGTTTTGTTGAGTAGAAAGGCAAAGCTTATCATATACAGTGTGGAATATGAAATTATACTCATTACTCTTTCGAGATACCCTAAGTCTCTCTCTCACACACACACACACAAACAAATAATGAAATAAAAATAGAAATGGAGGAATTCGGCCAAAGGTTAAAAGCCAATGGTTCAAAGGCAAAGGATAGACAGTGGTGTTCTTGAAATGGCATCTGGATTGTACAGTTGGTCTCTCAGCACGGATGCACAAAACAATCAATAAGTCTGGCACTGCTTTTCAGGTGGTCTCATGGAATACTCGAGGGTACTCTATTCCAAGCATGTAGCAACTTAGGAGCAGCTTGTATTCACTTCCAGCTCCAGCCTGCAAAAGACTGCTGTCTTCCTTCTCAAGCAGTTGGTCCTTCTCTTCTCAGAGGAGAACCAAAATCCACTTTTTTAAAAACAGTCTTCCAGGCATGGTTTTTTTTTTCCAGAGACATAAAACCAATTTTCTGTAGTTGAAATGTTCATAACAAGAAAAATGGTGTGCGTCATCTTTCAAACTCACTCCACTACCTTCTATCCTCCCCTGTCACCTATCAACTTCCCCCCCACAATTCAAAACAACACAATTCTTTTCCCCTCTGTCACTCTTAAACCTCCCCCCATTACCCTGGACCGTATCACAGCCCACCACTACATGCCATTCCTTCCCTCAGAGCTGACACCCATTACCATCCCCATGCCCACCCTGACCCTGCCCCTTCCCATTATTCAAGCCACCTGTCTTGTCCCCTTCTATGACGCACCCAATGAGACCTTCACCTACCAGACTCTCACCCTGGATGTGCCGCCACCCTACCGGATCCTAATCCTCCCACTGACTGTGACTGTTCCTAGTACCCAGTACCCAGAGTTCTTACCCCAGGACCCCACTCTCTAAGACAAACTCACCATTCCTCAGACATTCTTCTCCCCCTTCCCCTGACATTGTCTGGGGAAGGGGGAGGGTGCACTCTCCCCACACAACCTCCATAAGCCTGCTTCCCATGTCCAGCCTTCACTTTACCCTTCCATCCTCTGCCCTCCCCTCCCTGCCTTCCAGCCTTTGCCTGATTCCCTTGTCCAGCCTTGGTGCAGCATTTGCTACCAGTACTCAATATGTTTGAAGTTATGCAAGATACCCGGGAAGGAGAAAGCTTCACTTATGGACCTCTAAGTAATTGATGAAGTGAACCTCGGCAGGTGCACACTGTTTATGTAGTGGGAAAACAGAGCATTAATTATCCACTGGCGAGGCACTTAATTTGGAGGGGGAACATAATTCTGGTGAGTTGGCCTTTAAATGAGCATTCATGCGATGCAAATGTGGTTTCTCACATAGATCAGTGGGAGGCTCGACACACCTTTAAGCCGCCATCAAAGTCGGGAGAACAAAAATCCAAACTAATTTCCCACTAGCGGGAAACTGACTTTTTCCATCATGCCAAATTTAGTGCCCCTGCCTGCCACAATTCCCACCAGAAAGTTCCGCCCTAGGTCTTTTACTTGTCACTACTGCTTATATACATTTCAGTTACAACTTTTGGTGATGAGATGTGCATGCTTGCATTGATTGCAAACGTTGTGACAGTTCTGACAAGCATTCTTTAGTGTTCAGCAGGTGTAATATATTAGCATGGATAGAGGGTTAGTTAGCTAACATGAAACAGAGAGTGGGCATAAATGGGTCATTTTCATGTTGGCGGGATGTAACGAGTGGCATGCCACAAGGACCAATGTTGGGGCCTTAGCTATTTACAATCTGTATCAATGGTTTGGATGAAGGGACCAAATGCACAGTTGTTAAATTTGCTGATGGAACTAAGATAGGTAGGAAAGTAAGTTTTGAAGAGGACGTAAGGAATCTGCAGAGGGATATAGATAGTTAAGTGAGTGGGCAAAATTTCATAGATGGAGTGTGATCTGGGTAGATGTAACTTGTCCACTCTGGCAGTAGGGATAGAAAAACAGCAAATTATCTAAATGAAGAGAGATTGCAGAACTCTGTGCTGCAGAGTGATCTGGGTATTCTGGTACATGAATCAGAGAAAGTTAGCATGCAAGCACAGCAAGTGATTAGGAAGGCAAAAGGAATATTGGCATTTTTTGCAAGGGGAATAGAATATAAAAGTAGGGAAGTTTTACTACAGTTTTACAGGGGCATTGGTGAGACTGTATGTATAGTACTGTGTACAGCTTTGGTCTCTTTATTTAAGAAAGGACATACTTGCATTAGAAGCGGTTCAGAGAAGGTTCACTCAACTAATTACTGGGATGAGTGGTTTATCTTATGAGGAAAGGTTGGGCTTTTATCCATTGGAGTTTAGAAGAATGAGAGGTGATCTTATTGAAACATATGAGATCCTGAGGGGACTTGACAGGGTAGATAGTGAAAGGATGTTTCCCTTAATGGGAAAGACTAGAATTAGGGGACACTGTTCAAAAATATTGGGTCTCCCGTTTAAGACAGAAATGAGAAATTGTTTATTTCTGAGAGTCATGAGTCCGTGGATCTCTTTTCCCCATACAGCAGTAGAGGCAAACTCAATGAATATTTTTAAGCTAGAGGCAGATGGATTCTTGACTAACAAGGGAGTCAAAGGATATAGGGGGTAGGCAAGAAAGTGGTGTTGAGATCACAATCAGATTATTGAATGATGAGGTAGGCTCGAGGGGCTGAATAGCCTACTTTTGCTCCTAATTTGAAAGTTTGTATGTTTTAACATTACATACACATGAATAGTTTCACATCTCCCTCTATACATTTGTGTACACACAGGAGCTACAACAGTTACTGTAAAACACTGTAATGAATAACTTCATGGCTATGGATTTTGCACTGATACTCAATCATGAGGTAAATGTATTATGGCATTCAAGGATTTTCTATATAAAGGTCTGTTTATTTTTTAAAAATCAAAATAATGCTCTTAACTTCATTGGCTGTAAAGGACTTTGAACATCTTCATGCACAACGTAGATAAAAGTATTTCTTTCTTTCGACATAATTTCCAAAACATCAGTCACCCTGAACAGTCTGCTGTAAATAACTTCAGGACCAAAACACTGAAAATGGCTTGCAACCTCAACATCCCACAGAGGCATTGAAATATATCCAGGATAGGAACAACCTAATGCTTGGCATACCCCTATGAAATACCTTGCCTGCTATTTTAACAGATTAATCCAAACAAATTAATGCTTCCATTAAAGTATAAATGAGATTCAACTTGTGGTGATGTGACATGTACGCTTCCGTTTATTGCAAACAGTCTGACAGTTCTGACAAACGTTCTTTAGAGTTTATCATCTCACAGAATCACAGTGCAGAAGAGGCCCTTCGGCTCATCGAGTCTGCACCGACACGAGAAACACGTGACCTACCTACCTAATCCCATTTACCAGCACTTGGCCCATAGCCTTGAATGTTATGACGTGCCAAGTGCTCATCCAGGTACTTTTTAAAGGATGTGAGACAACCCGCCTCCACCACCCTCCTAGGTAGTGCATTCCAGACCGTCACCACCCTCTGGGTAAAAGAGTTTTTCCTCCATCCCCCCTAAACCTCCTGCCCCTCACCTTGAACTTATGCCCCCTTGTGACTGACCCTTCAACTAAGGGGAACAGCTGCTCCCTATTCAACCTGTCCATGCCCCTCATAATCTTGTACACCTCGATCAGGTCGCTCCTCAGTCTTCTCTGCTCCAACGAAAACAACCCAAGTCTATCCAACCTCTCTTCATAACTTAAATGTTTCATCCCAGACAACATCCTGGTGAATCTCCTCTGCACCCCCTCCAGTGCAACCACATCCTTCCTATAACGTGGCGACCAAAACTGCACACAGTACTCCAGCTGTGGCCTCATCAAGGTTCTATACAACTCCAAAATGACCTCCCTACTTTTGTAATCTATGCCTCGATTGATAAAGGCAAGTGTCCCATATGCCCTGTTCACCACCCCACTTACATGCCCCTCTGCCTTCAGAGATCTATGGACACACATGCCAAGGTCCCTTTGATCCTTAGAACTTCCTAGTGCCATGCTGTTCATTGAATACTTCCTTGTCAAATTACTCCTTCCAAAGTGTATCATCCCACACTTGATATAAGAACAACGGTAGCCAGCAAGAAAGAGCGACTCCGTCAAACATCAGATGAGAGGCACCCTCTACATGGTCACACACCTACATCCAGCCGCCTAAAGTCAAGGAAGAGCTTCAGGAACAGTGTTGTTCCATTACAATCAACCCCATTTGAAGCCCGCATCGCCTTGTGGAAAGACTGGCTCGCCAGTCTCGAACAACCCCCAGTGACAGAAATTCTACCGGATGAAAGCCTTCCCCCAGGAGCTAATTGCAACCGGGCAACCAGGAAGTGCCTTAACAGACTTAGGACTGGTGTAGGTCGTTCAAAGGTGTCACTGAGCAAATGGGGATATACAACCAGCCCGACAACTTGTGAATGTGGAACTGAGCCACAGACTATGCAACATCTCCTGCAATGCCTATCGCTAGAGGAACCCTGCACTGTTGCAGATCTTGCCAAATTCAACAACAAGGCGCAAAAATGTGTCCAGTTCTGGCTGGGCCATGTATAGACTGTCCGTGGACACGATAAGACGACCTCACACTTTTCAGGGTTAAATTCCATCTGTCACTTATCTGCCCATTTGACCATCCCGTCTATATCTTCCTGTAGCCCAAGACACACAGCCTCACTGTTAACCACCCAGCCAATCTTTGTGTCATCCGCAAACTTACTAATCCTACCCCCAACATAGTCATCTATGTCGTTTATATAAATGACATATAATACGGGACTGAGTACAGATCCCTGTGGTACGCCACTGGACACTGGCTTCTAGTCACTAAAGCAGCCTTCTGTCATCACCCTCTGCCTCCTACAACTAAGCCAATTTTATATCCACCTTATCAAATTACCCTGTATCCCATGTGCCTTTGCCTTCTTTATAAGTCAACCATGTGGGACCTTGTCAAAGGCTTTGCTGAAATCCATATAAACTACATCAACTGCACTACCCTCATCTACACAGCTGGTCACCTGCTCAAATATTCAATCAAATTTGTTAGGCATGATCTCCCTCTGACAAAGCCATGCTGACTATCCGTGATCAAACCTTGCCTCTCCAAGTGGAGATAGATACTCTCCTTCAGAACTTTCTCCAATAGATGTGAGACTCACTGGCCTGTAGTTCCCTGGCTTAGCTCTACAACCCTTCTGAAATAGCGGAACCACATGAGCTGTTTTCCAGTCCTCTGGCACCTCCCCCGTGGCCAGAGAGGAAATAAAAATTCGGCTCAGACTCCCTGCGATCTCCTCCCTTGCCTCCCTCAGCAGTCTGGGACACAAATCATCCAGACCTGGAGATTTGTCCACTTTTAAGTCTGCCAACACCTCCAATACCTTGTCGCTCCCTATATCAATTTGCTTAAGAACCTCGCAGTCTCTCTCCCCGAGTTCAATACCTCCATCCTCATTCTCTTGGGTGAAGATGGACGTGAAGTATTCATTCACCACTCTAGTGATGTTCTCTGGCTCCACCCATAGATTGCCCCCTTGGTTCCTTATGGGCCCTACTCTTTCCTTGGTTATCCTCTTCCCATTGATATGCTTATAGAATATCTTGGGATTTTCCCTACTTTTACCAGCCAGAGCTTTCTCATATCCCCTCTTTGCTCTCCTAATTGCTTTCTTAAGCTCCACTCTGCACTGTCTGTACTCCACTAATGCCTCTGCTGATTTGCTTCCCTTGTACCTGCTAAAAGCCTCTCTTTTCCTTCTCATTGTATCCTGAATATCTCTGGTCATCCATGGTTCTCTGGGCTTGTTACTCCTTCCTAACACCCTAGAGGGAACATGTTGAGCTTGTACTCTCCCCATTTCCTTTTTGAACACCCCCCACTGTTCCTCTGTAGATTTCCCCACAAGTAACTGTTCCCAGTCTACTTTGGTCAGAACCTGCCTTATTTTACTAAAATCTACTCTCCCCCAATCCAAAACATTTTTTTGCAACTTGTCTAATTCTTTGTCCATAACAAACTTAAACTGTACCTATCGCTACCTGTAGCTATCACTACAATGCTCGCCCACCACTACCTCAGCCACCTGTCCAGCTTCATTCCCCAGAATTAGGTCCAGCAATGCGCCGTCCCTTGTTGGACCCTCTACATATTGACCTAAAAAGTTCTCCTGTACACATTTCAAGAAATCCACTCTATCCACGTCCTTAACATTATGTCTATCCCAATTAATGTTGGGAAAGTTGAAATCACCTAATATAATTACCCTATTGCTATTGTTTTTACACGCCTCCACAAATTGTGCACATATTTGCTTCTCAATTTCCTGCTGACTATCTGGGGGTCTATAATAAACACCTAATAATGTAGTTGCCCCTTTTTTATTCCTAAGCTCTACCCACAAAGCTTCATTCGATGCCCCCTCCAAGATATCATCCCTCCTTACTGCAGTAACTGACTCCTTAACTAATAATGCAACGCCTCCTCCTCTTTTACTGCCTCGCCTGAAGATTCTATATCCCGGAATGCTGAGTTGCCAATCCTGCCCTTTCCTCAACCACGTCTCAGTGATGGCTACTATAATCACAATTCCACACGTCAGTCCTCACCCTTAACTCATCTGTTTTACCTGTCTCGGGGGTAATATATTAGCATGTGTAGAGGATTGGTTAGCTAATACAAAACAGTGTGTCAGCAAAAATGGATCGCATGTTCCTGTTGGCAGGATGTAATGAGTGGAGTGCCAGAGGGACCAATGTTGGGGCCTCAGCTGTTTACAATCTATATCAATGGTTTGGATGAGGGGACCGAATGTATAGTTGCTAAATTTTCTGATGGCAGTAAGATAGATAGGAAAGTAAGTTTTGAAGAGGACATAGGGAGCCTGCAAAGTGATATAGATAGCTCAAGTGAATGGGCAAAAATTTCGTAGATGGAGTGTGATGTGGGAAAATGTGAATGCCCAATTATAGGAGTGGGGAAAATCCCTCACAGCAAAGCATCCCCCAAGGAACATAAACAAATATTGGAGGTAAAGTGAAGACAAATCTTATGGGATAATACAATTTTGAAGCAAGAAATGGAAAGGGAAGAGGAAAAGAAGTTAAAATATGTTAACTCAAGTTCCCACTTCATTCTTCACTCTCATGCTTTAAATGGTTTAACACATTTGCTTACATAGCAGTCAAAGTAATGCCATATCATGTTCAGCATTTATCTGTTTACATCAGCAACACTCATTTATAAACTCTAGTCTCCTCTGCTGAAAAGACACCTTCAATTTCAATGCTAGATTACAACACAACCTAAATGGGAAAAATAATGAACCATCAACCTGACAGTAGTCTATACAGTGGTTGGGGTCTCTGGAGCATTCTAATAACACTATTAAGTCCATTGATTATTTGAATGCCATACTGCATCATGGCTAACATTGTGTTTTGTACTGCCCCTATTGATAGAGAACTCCAGTGACAGTGTATGCTTGATAGCTAACTGGCTGATCATGCAGCTTAGCAATATTACAGTGAAGTGAAATAATCAAGTTTAAAATTGCATTTCTCCCTTTTTCTCCTCTTTTCTTGAAGACACTGTGTGGAATCTTAGCACCCTTGAAAATAGTCTTCTATCAGTATTAAGTGCAGGTCCCATCCCTGACGGCCTGTGAATCATGCCCACCCTATAAATAGAGGTCTTTCTTGGTGATGATGTAAAACAGATGTGCCATCCATTATACACCTTTCTGGATTTTGCTTTGCATAAACTTCAGTTGAAAGGAAAATCAAGTAACTGATGGCAGATCCTATCTCACAAGATTCCTGCTATGTACTTAACTTTAATATAACCAGCCTGAATACCAGGGACAATAAATGTAACTTAGTCTAGATTCTATGTAAATAATTTCTTTTAATTTGAAAATATACTTGAGATTTCAATATTTTTTGTTTATTAAGTGATACACACAAAACCTCTTGTGCTCCATGACCTATTTGAGCTATTTTCTTTTTCTATGTGGCAAAATTTAAGATCACAACTACAAATATGGCTGAAGTAAGCTGTCTTGTCTATCCAGTAAACATGGTAGCCATATTTTCTCTCTTCCCACAAACCCCCAGCACCCTTTCCCTCCCCCAGCCTGAGTACCTGCGGGTTGTGATCATTATCATGGCCCTGGCATCACTGGATACAGGATGCTTCAAAAGTGGAACGTAAAAGCACATTATTTCTACAGGCCTTGGGATGCGTACAGCGTACGGTAATGGATGCTGCAGTTCAGGCACGCAAAGGCTACAGCAGTGATGATGGGTGCTGCATGTCCAGACATACCTATAACTAGTAGTCAGAAGAACACAAGGCCCTGATAATTTTCCATCTGGCCCTGTAAAAGTAATAACTTATCTGGTGAGAGATGCAAGGAGACAGTGAACAGTATGTTGTCAGATCCTGCAGTCTGAGGGGACTGGGCACAACCTACAGAGCTCAATATGAGTGGTTCCTGTGTGATGTGAATCTCTGCCATTAAATGGGTGGGAAGTGCATTGACATTGCAGTTATCTCATTAGCATAGTACTTAAATGGGTCAGCCCATTCCAGGTAAAAGCACTTTGCCCCCCACTACCTGAGGGAAATGCCTGAAGTGCAAGTGAAGCACAATGATGGGACATAATGAGCCTTTGGAATCAGACCCTGTGCTTTGTACCTGTGAAAAAAGGATTCCTGTGATGCAAAGCAGAGGAAAATTAATCTTACATGCTTTTATGAAGTATCACCACTATTCAGTATTCTCTGCTGGAAAGTGTGTCCTCGTGAATCTTGAGTCAAGACATGCTCAGTTTCAATGTTGGACCTCATACATGAGATACCAGATGCATTTGATGCCTGTTAAATTATACTCCAGTAAAGAACAGGAGAGATAAAGGGCAGACAAACAATGTCATCACATTTAAGTCTAATTCTTGGTGAAAATATCAACTAATTGATGATTCAGTCATCAGTCAGATCAATTACTTTAAATACAAACCGAGTGGATGAAAATGAATAATAAAAGTACTTCTAAAATATAATCTGTTTCTAACTCACTATTCTTCATTGAAATGGAAGCAATTAAAAGAGATCAGTAAGACTGAACTAGAATAATTATTCCCATATTCAACAATCAATGACAGTCTCAGAATCTGCAGAATGAATAAATGTTAACACTTCTGGCAAGAAAACATTTAGCACATGTTAAAAAGGAAGAAAATATATGTGTTTATCAAATTTAGCACTACGATGGAATTGAATTACTGCAGATCTAAATCCCCAATGAAATAGAAACTAAAAATGGGTGATCTAAAAACCTTTTACAATTAATATAATTGAGAAGCTCTGCATCTACTTTGTGTGAGATAACTGCTGAACAGCAGAGGAATTTCCAAGTGGTCCAAATAATTAATGGCTGTAGGATGAGTTATCTGAGGCAACAAAGGGCAATGTTTGGATGATTTAAACTTTTCTTTTAAACTAAAATTAAAAATTTGAAGAAGGTATCTCAGCATCCCGAAGGCATAGGTTAATGGGCTGAATCATCCCAGAATTGCATTAAGTGCGGTAGTGGGCAGGAAAAAGAGCCTTTTACTGTCAGTCGCAATGGTGGCTTTTGATGCCATACGGTCCCAATCCCACCACATTAATCATGCATTCCCGGGAAACATGCCGTTTCAATGGTGGGTGGGCCCTCATTCGCCCGCCATACCGTCACCTCATCGTTTCCTCATGTCGGGCACCATTTTTAAAGTGCAGCCACGCGCACCTCTCAGTGCTTCCAGCCCAGGACTGCTGCACAGAAGACAGGGCCCTGAAAGGTAAGAAGATTGCAGCCCCCTGAATCTGTGACGCATCCCTGGGACAACATCTGGACACCGCTGGAGCCCAGCGTGATGTCCTCTACCCCTGCTCTGGTCACAGGAGGCCCATCAGTGTCACTGCTTCGGCTTGGGAGGTGGTGGCAATGGTGGTCAGTGCTAACACTGCACAGAAGAGGTCGGCTATCCAGTGCAGAAAGAAGATAAATTACCTCATCCGTGCTGCCAGGGTAAGGTAACCATCTCATCACTCTAAACTCAGAGTCACATGGCCGCCACATATTAATCTCACTCACTTATAGCTCAAGGGACATCACCACTCACTCTCTCACACACACCCTCACATATCCATCCGTCCTCATCTCCTCTGGAGACTGCTTCCTCAGCCCTCACCCTCTTGAGGCCACCGGCACAGATCAACATGTGTCCCCACACACACCCTAGGATATCTCTTTCCCCAGTAATACCCTAGGCCTGCAGCCTCTTCCCGTGCTGAGGCCACTTCTCCTCCATCCCCAAACAAGCCCTAGCCCTACAGCCGTTGAAAAGCCTTACGGTTGGTTTGGCCTGTGATCCCATTAAAAGTGATGTGGCGCTGCCTGTGAGGCTTGGCGCTGATGACCGTAAGAGCTGCACAAAGCAAGGGAGATAAACAAACCTCAAAGTCCTGAGTGAAGTGCAGCTCGCCAAGTAAGCTCGATGCTTATGTTCAGCTGAGAAACGCATCAGTGTGCAATCATGCAGATGCGCTCAGATGATCCAGCGTGGGGGGATGATTACAGTGAGCTGGGCTTATAATGATATGCAGATGTATTACAATGAAGTTCTGACATGTGGTGGCAGGAAACATGGCCCGCCATTGATGGGTGGAGCGGACAGTTGCAAATGCGTTTCACGATGGCTGAAACTGATTTTTAAGTCTTCTCGCTATATTGTCTGCTCATGCCCACCATGATGCCTGACGCCAAAGGGCAGAGAAAATTCCATGCAATGTTTCAGATGTAACCCGTCATCATTTCTGATGAGAAACTGTCCTAATGAAAAGTGATACCCACAATGTTAACCCATCATTTTGTTGAGATGTTAATCATTCTAAAGTGTATGCCCAGCACTTTTCAGTTTTAAGAGTTGCATTATTTTCATCTTATATAGATTTGGCTCCCTTTATCACAATAATTAACGTAAATAATTATTTCATGGCAAGTTGTACTGTGGACAAAGAACTTACTTGAGGGTATCAGAGGGTATACACTTTGGTGAATCTGTTTGATGTAATTCCTCAAGATGTTAATGATCTACCAGTCAAGGCCAAGATCAACTGAAAATGAAAGAAATGGAAGTCGCCGTAGCCCCAGAGGACCATAGGTTGTTCTCTCATCAGAGAGGGATGACTGGTAGTGAGTTTATCCTGAGTGTCAGGGAGAAATTAAAAATGCTAAAAGAGAATACAGTAAGAATTTACTGAAAACCCCTTAATCTCCAGGCAGACATGACTGCTAAATATATTAAGAGTTGAAGATTACCAGGTGAACATTGCACAGCCTTGAGAGTCAGACTGGAGACAAACGTATGACATAAATTAGATTAAGTGTACTCCCCTCTCACATAGGGAAGGGGCAGATGGTTTTAGCTTAGATATGGGAAGATGAACAATGGACAAAGAGGGGGCTTTGATGAAACACAAACAGTCTTATGTTGTAAGAACCAAGGTCTTTGTGTACGTATTTTAATTTTGATTGTATAATATAATTATGTATACATCCTTTAGAATAATTGGTTAGCAAAATCACATGTTTATGTACTCAATCGGATAGAGTTAGCATGGGACCGGTGTGTTGGTTACTGATTGGATGTATTCAAATGTATTATGATAAGAAAAAGTACATAAGTAGTGAAATGTAATCAATCAGGGAGCTGGGTCTTCATTCTTAGGGATGATTGCGGCTCCCTTGCATATGCTTGAATAAAACTGGTTAAAAGGAAGGCTGAGTCTCTGTGGTCATTGCGGGATCGGAGAGTGTAACATCTCCTCTTCATGAGGGTCACCACACCTCAGGCGAGGTGCAAGGTTGGGAAGACGGAGCTTTCATGGATGACCTCAGCCGGTCCAGGAATTGAACTCGCACTGTTGGCGTCACTCTACATTACAAACCAGCCAACTGAGGTGACCAACAAAAATATTGATGTGAACAATGGGAGGAAAACAAAGGAAAGCAACACATAAATATAAGAATAAAACATTTGTGAACCAGGTACCAGTCAGAACATCTGCTACTCAGGTTGAATTTAGAGCTGGAAAATTACACACATGTGGAAAGCAATACACTTCTCCTGGTCTTTCCCAGACATCCCAACTACTTTGTTACCCAATCCATAAGCTAAAACTTCAGAAGAAGCATGAACTTGTCATCTCCAAACTATCCTCCCAAGTGCTATTAAATATCCCCTTACCACTGACCCCCCAATAAATAACACAATCAATCTCACCTGGTTCCCATTGTGTTTGCAAAAACTAATTCTGTGATTAACACTCGGTGTATAACTGAGTGCTGCTTAACCTAATATGCATTCATCATGATTGTAATCTTTGAGAAGGTAATTTTAAAAATAAGAAGCAATACAGAATGTTGTGTTGAAACTAAAGACATTCTGTGTAAGTTAAAAAGCTTAATCCTAGCATACTGTAACATGCTAAATAGAAGGGTTAGAAGACCATTAAGAGCTGAAACACCCAATAAAACAGACCAGGATTTCTGCCTTAAAAATCCTTGGTGAGGACCAAGACAGTATTTGAACCAATCATTCAATAGATATTGTGACAACACAACCAGGAGAACTCCAAATGACCAGAATAAATTAATAGATTAATTGAAGAGAAAATATAAACATTAAACGAAAAGACATTGGCCGTGGAAATTTACAGCCGCTCCTGCATACTCCCACCTTAATCTCAGCATGGGTCCTCTAGGATGTCCAGAAACTATGGAAGATCTCAGCTTTGCACTCATTTCCCATTTCTGGATGGCAGGACCTTTTCCCATCCACTATGAAAGTGAGGTGGGGATTGGGGTTGGGGGGAAGCACTCCAGGGTGAAGAGTCTCCAAACATCACAGCTCCTTTGCCCCAGGCATTCTTCAAGATCTGGTATGTGGCCAGTGCGGATACCAATGAGATTGGGTATGACAGCCAACCAAGTGGTGAATGTGGAACCAAAGTGGGGACCTAGGCGAGGCTTAGGTCTTGAACCCTGGAAGATCTGACCAAGATTTTCTTTTAAAGTTTAACTGCAGAGCCCCTACATATGTATATATTCACCTGTATATTCACTTTTAGCACACCATTTCCTCCTCAAGCTCAAAACTCTTAGGCTAGGCTTTCTTGACTCATCAACAGGAGTTTGAGGCCTACCCCAGATGCATTCTTAGTTCACCAAAGTGGTGCAAATCAGATCTCCTCATGACCCCATGAACTTTGGGGAGGGTCAGCAAAGGAAGCCTATGGAGGATGTACCTTTGCAGTTAGGCTGAGATGCACTGCCTTGCAGATTTGCAGAACCATTACAAAGAAACAGAATCATTGGATGCTCAAGAATGTGACTGGGGGAAGAGTGGAGGGGATGGTCTCAACAGGTTCCTCAGGTACAATGACCCAAATACTCGGATATGAAGATGATTGAATAACCAGCTTAGCTGGAAAGATCAGTTAGATAAAAGATTCTGATAACTCAGTATTGGGAACGTGTTAACAGCAGGTAATTGATGTATATTATATTGATTCAGATATCTTGGGACCCATTGACGATTTTGACCCAGATAAGAATATCTGCTCAGACCCAGTTTTGACTCACAAAAGACAATGCTAATGGGGTCTAATTATAACAAGTTTAAAGCACCAATACACTGAGATTTTGGGGAGAGATTGGGGGCAGCATTCAATTGCTTCCTCTGCTAATACAAAATTCAGAATAATATGCCCAAAACTGCACCTGTTTTGAGAAGTTTTTTTTGCCTCAAGTTTTCACTAAAACTCATTTGGATGTTGCCAAACTTAAATCTGGCATGAATTAACACAACTGGGCATTTTGAAACATAATTTCAAAACAGAAATTTGTTTTGACAAAATACTCCTTAGGGAGAATTTTCCCATGTCGGGCGGGGCACATGGGAGTGGGCACGGGTGGTCGCAGAACCGATTGCCACCGGTGATCGGGGCCGCGCCACTATTTTACACGGGTGGGCCAATTAAGGCCCGCCCAGCATATTTGGCAGCTCCTGGGGACAGCGGGAGTGGGCGGACAAAGGAGGATTGGCAATTGCCGCCGGGTCGAATGGTGACCTGGCGACCCGTTTAAAGGCCAAGCTGCAGCCGCTCCAAGGCTGCTGTACATGGCCAGAGGTCGGGGCCAAGGCACATCGAGGCTAGCCATGCAGGAGGGTAGGGTGAGTGGTCACTGTGTGCCCTGGTTTTCACATGAGTGCCTTGCTGCCCTCCTCGAGGAGGTGGCAGCACGGCGGGAGGTGCTTATCCCCCAGGACAAGAGGAGGAGGCCACCTCACTTGACTAAGCGTGCATGGGAGGAGGTTGTGGAGATTGTGAACTCCCACGACGTGGGGAGGCGCTCGTGGACCCAGTGCCGCAAGCGCTTCAATGACCTGCTGCGCACGGGAAGGGTGAGTATCATGTTGGCATCATTCACTGCACCCATCATGTAACCTTCTCCCCTGCTGGCGCCCCACCCATATCTGAGTGGCCTGAGTGCAATGAGCCAGTGACGGCATGTGTCCTCAGCTGGGCGTGTGTCTGTCAGCAGGACAGAGTTGTGATGAGATGGGTTCTGCACCCGCAGCATGTGGTGGACTGATACCCACATGATTGTGGTGGGGGCAACCTGGAGGAGCTATACCCAGGCGCAGTGCTCGAACTCTATGACATGTCGAAGTCAGGGTGATAACATGGTGTGAGGGGATCTTGAAGGTCCTGTGACACATACGGATGTGCTGCCCTCTGCGCTCCACGTCATTGTGCCTTCTTGCAACAGCTGGTACAACTGTGTGCGCCCAACTGTGATGAAGGCAGCATGTAGGGGGGTGGTGCAGGGGAAAGGACACACCAGGCATATTTGTGCGAGTGCTGGCCACCAGTGGGGGAAGGATGCACTGCAGCCCTGCAATGGGCAACTGGGCTTGGGGTGGACTGGCCACCAGGAGATTGACGGTACAAGTGTCACTTATCAATGCTATTTAATCATTTCCAGAGGAAGAATTCTCAAAACAATGCCGAGCAGCTGAGATTTTGCTGCTTAGCCGTTTTGAGCAGGAGGCCCTCGACCTGGAGAGGCGCCACACGCCCAGGTCCACTGGAGCCGGAGAGGCTGGGGTTCCACAGGCAGGTACGTGTGGCCAGCACTCACGTCACCAGTCATCTCCCAACATCCATGGCAATGCTGATTGTTCAGTGAGTGACGTTACCAACATGGCTTGCCCATTGCGTGTGGAATGATGAGTGCATGATGATCCGGGGGACAGGCATGTACACTGACATTGCCCGCAGGCTAACTGATCAAACGTCCTTACTCTTCCTTTCAGCATCAGCGGTGCAGGGCCGGGACCCGGAATAGCAGGAGCTCCCTCTGACCCCTGGGGGGCATGAAGTTGCACCATCAGAAGCGTCACACCATCTCTGCCAGGCAGGCACCAGTGTAGGTACTGTCACCTCGGTGGGCATCATATCTTCGGCTAATGTCCTGGGTCACAGCGGTGACGGCACTGACAGTCGCTGGAGAAGCTGGCGGAGACAGAGGGTGCCGATGGCGCCCACAGTCGGAGGACTGCAGGGGCCCAGGCACATGCTCAGTCCATCTTTTCTTGGGCAAGTGCATGGATTCCTGAGATTTAATGAGTGTTTGTGTGTCATTTACATTTATTGACTGGGCCCATTGTCAATGCTCCTATCCAGACAAATTTTGCACTAAGGTCTCCAGTATGGAGACTACAGGCCAGGCTTGTGTTGGAGATCCATATGTGCTGTGCTAGCTAAAGGTTCCTTGGATTAGAGCGTCCTGGATGTCCTTGCCTCCCTGGAGTATGCCCGGGTCAGCCTGTGCCCCCTCATCATTTCCGTGTGTGCGCTCATCCTCGGATTCACAGCTGGACTCATCACGTTCAGACACAGCCACTGTGTCTACATCATCATCGTCCACAGCGTCCCCCCTTTGCAGCGCAAGATTGTGGAGAGCACAGCATGCAACCACCATCAGCGGCACTCGATCTGGGGGGGACTGCAGTGCACCCCCAGAACGGTCCAGGCATCTGAATTGCATTTTGAGAAGATCGATGGCTCTCTCCACCACAGCCCTTGTGGTGCCCTGGCTCCTATTGTACCGCTGCTCAGCTTCTATTCTTGGACGGCGGAGAGGCATCATGAGTCATCCTTGTCATCCAGCAGCCATCCATCCAGCCGAGCCGGAGCACTGAAGAGCCCCGGCACCTGGGAGGGTCTGAGGATGTAGGCATCGTGGGAGCTGCCTGGGTGCCTTGCGCAGACTTGTAGAATCAGCATCTTGTGATCACACACTATCTGCACGTTCATGGAGTGGAAGCCCTTCCTGTTGACGAAGGCACTGGGTTCATCTCCTGGCACCTTGATGGCCACATGTGTGCAGTCTATTGCACCCTGGACACGGGGAAGCCAGCAATGGCTACAAAGCCTCTAACTCGCTCTGTCTGGTTTGCCTCATCCCAGCAGGAGTGGATGAAGGTCAATGCACACCTGAACAGAATGTTTGTGACCCGCTTGACACAAGTGTGGACAGCTGATTGAGAGACACCACAAGGATCACCCACTGACCCAGGAAAGAGCCGGAGGCATAGAAGTTGAGGGCAGCTGTGACTTTTAGAGCCACTGGCATGGAGTGTCCACCCACACAGTTTGCTGAGATCTCTGGACCAATCATCTGACAGATATAGTTGACTATCTCCCTTGACAGATGGAACCTCCTTCGGCACTGCACCTCAGTCATATTGAGGTAGGTGCTTCATGCTCTGTATACCCTGGCAGCAGGATAGTGCCGTCTTCTGTGGCCCCTTGCGCCTTGGACAACCTCTTGGCCCTGCACCCCTTGTGCCTGCGCCTGTCCTCTCAAAGGTGGCTCACTCCTGGCCTCCTCCTCCTTCTAGCCCTCCCTTCCTCCTCAGGTGAGGTGTCTCCAGTGGAGAGGTGACCTACCATTCCGGGGCTCAGGGAGGCTTCCTGAAACCTACAGGCCCCAAAACAAATCCTCACTGAAAAGTGCTGACCTGAAGGCTGTGAGTCTAGTCCAAGCAGTTGCTATGCATTTGCAACTTTTCCACCTCACCCAGGCAAGTTTCACTAACTCCTGAGCAGTAACTTTTAAATGTCTGGATTTGCGAACACACTGAGCCCTCTTCTCCCGCCCGTGAATGAGCTTCATGCACATTTCTGATACCCGCCTGCCCGTTGCGCCCGTGTGACGAGCCGAAGATCACATGGGCGCCTTAAAATCCAGGTCTATTGGAGCCTTAAGGTCCTTAAGTGGCCCATTAATTAATTGCGGTCACGCAACGGACATCATCGCGCACCTGCCCACAGAAATATCGCGATGGCGCGCGGTGGCGTCAGGATGTGCACCCGACGTCACTGCGCTTCATATTACGCGTCGGTGTGCAGGTTTCCCCCCACCTCCCTGCATGCCGATGGAAAAATTCTGCCACTTGGCATAGTTAAGAGAGGTACTCAGTTTGATTAATACAGTTGAAAATTGGTTTATTGGACAAACAAGCATTTTAAATCACATTTTCAATCCACCACCTGCAGGTAGCCCAATTTTAAATTACAGAAAATGGCTGAAAAATATACAGAACTCTTTACTTGCTGTATTGGGGTTATGGTCGTCAGTTTCTTAGTAAATTAGAAAAAAGCTTACGTAGCTTTTAAAATTTTCCTGGTCGTGCTCTCACGCCCAAAAGAACCAGCTTCTTTTTTTGAGGTTACTTAAAGTCCTGAAAATATGCACAATTAGTGAAAACTCCTAATAGTGATCAATTCAAACTGGGGGTGCATGGTCAGATTTGTGACAGGACTGGTTTCAAACTAACGCAAGAGATCATGAAAACTTGACATGCACTAAGTGGGTAATGTTGATTTCCAGTAACATGCGGTGAAAAGACAGTGAAATCAAGTAGAATCTCTACTCCTATATCTGACACCTTTGTCACAAAGGGATATCCTTCATGTTGTCACAAAGGGATATCCTTCATGTTGGAACTTATCAGTGATGCACTCAATACAGACTATAAGCCTAATACTGGTAAGCTGCATTGTAACTTTGATATTGAATGTAACTTTGGCTTACTGGGCAGAAATATCCGCTCAGTGTGTGGGTGCGTGCCCGACATGCTTGAGCATGAAATAACGCACGATGACGTCGGGTGAGCATCCTGACATCATTGTACACTTGTGCAATATTTCGGCAGCGGGCACGCGAGTGAGTCGGCAGTGTGCCCGCCGACAATTAAGAGGCCTATTAAGGCCATTACAGTATCAATTAACAGAAATAACAGAACAATTAACAGGCTGTTTCACTGCCTGTTCAACCTTACAGTTAGCAGGCGGGCCGCTCAGCCTTTGCATTTTTCAGGAAACCTCATCCAAAGACGGGATGAGGTTTCTGTAATTAAATTTTTAAGAAGTCTACGCACAGAATTTTTATAATGTCCACACACAGGTGACTTATTCTGATGTGTGGACACTTTCTCCGGATTTTAAATTCTGTCTTTATTGGTTTTAAATTTGTCATCTCCCTGAGGCAGTTCTCTGCCTTTAGGGAGCTTTCCTTCCGCACTCCCCCGTGCCCGCGCTGACTTTAGTGCTTGCCCTGTTCTCACTCCCACCCTGCAGCGCTGAGCCTTTCACCACACCTTTCATGCTGGCTGGCCGTTAATTGGCCAGCCAGCGTGAAATTGCGGTCGGGGCCGACCATGGGCGGTGGCTAGTTCCCCAGCCAATCCCAGGCCCGCCGATCGCGGCCGCACGCCAACCTGAAAATTCTACTCAAAGTATTGTTAGCTACTTTTATGTCTTGAGTCCATGAGTTCACTAGTCGAGTAAACTCGAATTGCATGCCTTCATGTAGACTTGTTAGTTGATGCTCGCTATCAATAACGGAAAGAGACCGACATAAGAACAAACTGTGACTGTTTATTGCAACAGAATGAAGAGCACTAAATCTGTGCGTGCTCCCATAACCACCTCCAGCTCTAGACTTACAGTTAACCAGTAGCCCGTGCTGTACGTTAGTTGGTCAGTACTGTCACATGGTTAGTCCACTTGCATTCTCTTAAAGGGGCATGGTACTCCACTTTACCACAATTACTATGGCTCCAGGAATTTTTTTTTGATGGTATCCTGCTTCAATTGTTGACCAAAGGGAGTTTGTGGTCAATGGGAGGCTCTCTCATCTGCTGGGCACAGGCCCCACTCCAGGTGCGGTTCTGGTGCCTCCGTCTCATGCAGCTGGAAAATCTGAATCCTGCTGGTCATTTGGGGAGTCAGCCTTCCCAGACTCAGCCAAGCGAGGGATCAATTAAATTATTTTTATTTAAAGTCGTACCTTTAATTTCTGGGATCCAGCTCTTGCCTCGGTGTGAACTTCCCTGGTGAGACTCACTTTCCCACACTGTACTACCAGCTTTTCAGCACCAACATTTTCAGTTATGTGGAAAGACTAGGGAAGCTGGGTTAATTCTCGGCAGAGAAAGTTAAGAGGAGATCTACTGTATGAGGGGCTTTGATAAACAAATTGTTTCCAGAGGCAAGAGGGTGAGTAACTGGATTTAAAATAATTGGAAAAAGAACTAAAGGAGAGATGAGGAATTAAAAAAAAAAAATTCTATAGTGAGTAAATGATCTGGAATGTACTACCTGAAAGGGTGGCGGAAGCAGATTCAATAATAACTTTTCAAGTATGCACCTAATATCCTTAAAAGGCAGAAATTTGCAGGGCTTTGGGGAAAGAGCTGGAGAATTGGACTAATTCGATAGCCCTTTCAAAAAGCTGACATAGGTGGGCCAAACGTTCTCCTCCTGTGCTGTAAGATTCTATGAACATCAAGCAAACTAGATGAGATTGTGGAGTAGGCTCTGGAATTTATACCATATGGATGCTCGAATTAGGTTCAGAGTTAAGTATGGTTCTCATACTATTTATCCATAAATTGTATAGGTACTGTGACTGGCATTCTCTCATGGCTCTAGAAAAATGGTGGAATTTATAAAAGTTGTGTGATCCTATTTAATCATGACTTACTAAGTAGAGAAATAAAAACTGTATATAATATATATTATCTAAACACTTCTTTATATCTATTCAAATATATATATATATATATATATATATATATCAATAATATATTATATATAATTCACTGAGTGCTGATAGAAAACACAGCATTTTTGGAAATACTGATGCTAGTTCTCTTGCTTTAGGGTTATTAGGTCTGACATTGCGAGATAAAGGCACACAATGGCAGTTGCTCCTAACAACCAGAAAAGCAATTTGCACTATCATGCTACAGCTGGGAAATGGGCACTGTACAGAGAGCAGAAATTGTAGCATTTTTCACTTAGCTAAAAGTAACCATGATAGGATACAAGGGAATGGGTTTTTGAAAAATGAACAAGAGACTAGTGATGAGGGATACATTGGAAACTTAATGCACTGTCTCACTTTGAATTTCAAATGAAGAAATTAATTCATCAATCAACGTGCTGCAAACGACTATATCCATTTAGCTGGGACTGTGATCTGCTATTTTCATTATGCGTATACACACACACACACTCATACCTTATATATGATCTACAGGGATTGTTGTCATATGCATTCAGTGACAGTGCTTCAATGATAATATGAAAGAAACCCAGACATATTAGTACAATGTTATCTGAGGATAGACTGATAAAGGCTGTTTCAGGAATTAAGTGCAATGGATAAAGTGGGGCTGGCCAACTTGAAGCTCCCTCTGATGTGCTGTGCATTTTAATCCCCTTCAAAGTACACGTTTTGCCAATGAGCATTCTCTTCAGGTTTACATTCAAAGTCAAAATTAAGATGACTGCTATGCAAACTAAATTTTCCATCAATTGGAGAAGTTAAATTCCAAAGTCAGAGAGCGAGAGAAGCCATGTTTTAAGATATATGCTCAGGGCCAGATTTTGACATACTGAGGCCCTAAGCTATATCAAGAGGCCCCATCGCATTAACAAAGAAAATGCATTATTCCAATAGAAAGGACAATGAAAATAGAAATATTAAAGATTTATATTTACATATATACATACACGATGAACAATGAAAAACTAATAATCTGACTAAAAGATATATCTTGCAATAAGCCTAATTGCATTATGGGCCTGACACGCTGATGTGTAAAATGACACGCGTGTGTGTCCTGACATCATCGTGCTATCTCGCGATGTTACGTTTGGTGGGCGCGCACTGGAGTCGGCTGCGTGCTTGCTGATATTTAAACGGCCTATTAAGGCCATTAAGGAAATGATTAATGGAATTGTTTACGCTGTCCATCCAACCTTAAGGTTGGTGGGCAGGCGAAAAGGCCAAGCGGCCTTCACGTTTTTTAGGAAACCTCATCCATGAGCGGGATGAGGTTTCCTAAAGCTTTTATTCATTATAATAAAACGTTTTTCCAAAAAATAAAAACATATCCCATCTCATGTGACACAGTCATATGATGGGACATGTTAAAATAATTTTTTATTCCATGTATTTAATATTTTCAGTAGCGATTCAATCTCCCTGAGGCATGGAGCTGCCTCAGGAAGATTGAAGCGCTCTTTCACACTCATTCGTGTGAAAGAGCGCCGGCCTTGACTCTCCCTTCTCCCCCACGCTGAGCGCTACGGCTAGCGTCTTACACTCGGCGGGCTTTAATTTGACCGCCCGTGTAAAATGACGGCACGGAGCCGATCGTGGGTGGCGATCGGCTAAGCGACTGCACCCACTCGCTCCTGCCGAGCCCACCTGCCACCTGAAAAATTCAGTCCATGACATACTTAGATTTCTTAAAGCATGAAAAATTTTAATCTATAGCAACACAAGAGCAGCACTTACTAAATGGAAGCAGCAATATAACCTGCGCAAAACTTAAAACATTTTTTGTGTAATTTTTGGGCAACAAAGCTATTGATGTCCTCAAATGATAAACTACAAAGTTTATCATTTTTGATGCACATAATGCTTAGTGCAGACAGCTTTTCCTGCTGCATTGTTGCCCATCGCTTATTCTTGAGGTTTTTCAGCTGCTAAAATGACCTGAGTAGTTTGTTACCACTGGGCTCAGAAAGACCCACAATCTTGCTGCTACACTAATTTTTACCTTGGAAGATGACTTGATACAGGTCCTGGTGGCATCAAGTTGAATATATTTTCCTGATGGAAGTTTGGAAGTGCTTTATCTCTCCAAAGAGTTTAACATCAACAACGTCAGGATCATTTTTCACCAGAAGCTTTACGCCTTCACACAGCTGTTTTTCTGATGGGTCTTAAATCAACCAAAAATGAAAGATTGTTTGCATCATTTTCGTATATGGTTTCAAATGCATCCATCAGAGGAATAAAGGATTTCACTAGAAACTTGTCTCTTGGAGAAAGCGTTTCATTGCCATCACTGACTTCATTTTTTTCTTATTCTTTTCCATTTATACACACACTCGTATTCTACATCAGGCAGGTTTTCTTTTGCTTTGAGTTCAATTTCATCAAAACTTTCTCGCGTTTCTTTCAAGAAGTGAGAGAGTGACATGTGAAGCTTTGGGCATGTGCTAAGGGCTCTCTGTGGATCCTGTAGGGCCCGTCTGGTTTTGCTGAATTGATCTAAAAAATGATTCCAAAGTTCTGACATGAACACAAACTCTAATTCCTCCATTTTCTCCTACAGAATGCCAGCTTCTTTCCTTGTATCACCTTTATTATTGTCATCAGTATGAAGGTGAGTAAGAGCATCAATAATTGAACCATAGCTCTCAGCCATGGCTGAAGTAGCCTTCGCACGTGCTTCCCACCTAGATGTTATGGTACGGTGGAATCAAGACCCAAAAATGATGCGAGTCCTGTCCAGCGTTTTGTAGAGGTGGAGAAAAATGTGTATATTTGTTGCACAACAGCAAAATGATTTACTGTATCTAGGCAGCAATCAACTGCAGCACAGCCAACTAGATTCAGCGAATGTCCAGCACATGGAATATATATAGCATATTTAATTTTCTCCAGAAGTTTTTGCTCCATGCCATTATGCCTTCCTGCCATGTTGCCTGCATTGTCATATGACTTTTTTTATTCATTCATGGAGTGTGGGCATCGCTGGCTAGGCCAGCATTTATTGGCCATCCCTAATTGCCCTTGAGAAGGTGGTGGTGAGCTGCTTTCTTGAACTACTGCAGTCCCTGTGCTGTAGGTACACCCACAGTGCTGTTAGGGAGGTAAATTTCAGGATTTTTGACCCAGCAACAGAGATATATTTCCAAGTCAGGATGATGAGTGGCTTGGAGGGGAACTTCCAGGTGGTGTTCCCATCTATCTGCTGCCCTTGTCCTTCTAGATGGTGGTGGTCGTGGGTTTAGAAGGTGCTGGCTAAGGAGCCTTGATGAGTTCCTGCAGTGCATCTTGTAGATGTTGTCATTGTGCATCAGTGGTGGAGAGAGTGAATGTTTGTGGATGGGGTGCTAATCAAGTGGGCTGCTTTGCCCTGGATGGTGTCAAGTTTGAGGAGCTGCATTCGTCCAGGCAAGTGGGGAGTACTTCATCACATTGTGCCTTGTAGATGGTGGACAAGCTTTGGGGAGTCGGTAGGTGAGTTACTCACTGCAGGATTCCTAGCCTCTGACCTACTTTTGTAGCCACAATATTTATATCGCTATTGCAGTTCAGTTTCTGGTCAATGGTAACCCCAAGGATCTTGATAGTGGGAGATTTAGTGATGGTAATGCCATTGACTATCAAGGGGCAATGGTTACATTCTCTTTTGTTGGAGATGGTCATTGCCTGGCACTTGTGTGGCATGAATGTTACTTGCCACTTGTCAGCCCAAGTCTGGATATTTTCCAAGTGTTGCTGCATTTGGACATGGACTGCTTCAGTATCTGAGGAGTCACGAATGGTGCTGAACATTGTGCAATCATCAGTGAACATCCCCACTTCTGACCTTATGATGGAAGCAAGGTCATTGACGAAGCAGCTGAAGATGGTTGGGCCGAGGACACTACCCTGAGGAACTCCTGCAGTGATGCCCTGGACCTGAAATGATTGACCTCCAACAACCACAACCATTTTCCTTTGTGCTAAGTATGACTCCAACCAGAAGAGAGTTTTCCCCCTGATTCCCATTGATTCCAGTTTTGTTCGGGCTCCTTGATGCCACACTCGATCAAATGCTGGCGATGTCAAGGGCAGACACTCTCACCTCATCTCTGGAGTTCAGCTCTTTTTTCCATGTTAGAATCAAGATTTAATGCAGTCAGGAGCTGAGTGGCCCTGCGGAACCCAAACTGAGCATCAGGGAGGAGGTTATAGCTAAGCAAGTGCCGGTTGACAACACTGATGATGACACATTTCATCATTTTACTGATGATCGAGAGTAGACCGATTTGGACTTGTCCTGCTTTTTGTGTACAGAACATACCTGCACAATTTCCACATTCACAGAATTACATAGTGCAGAAGAGGCCCTTCGGCCCATCGAGTCTGCACCGACACATGAGAAACACCTGACCTACCTACCTAATCCCATTTACCAGCACTTGGCCCTTAGCCTTAAATGTTATGACATGCCAAGTGCTCATCCAGGTACTTTTTAAAGGATGTGAGGCAACGGGCCTCCACCACCCTCCCAGGAAGCACATTCCAAATCGTCACCACCCTCTGGGTAAAAAAGTTTTTCCTCACATCCCCCCTAAAACCCCTGCCCCTCACCTTGAATTTATGTCCCCTTGTGACTGACCCTTCAATTAAGGGGAAAGCTGCTCCCTATTCACTCTGTCCAAGCCCCTCATAACCTTGTACACCTTGATCAGGTCGCCCCTCAGTCTTCTCTGCTCCAATGAAAACAACCCAAGTCTATCCAACCTCTCTTCATAACTTAAATGTTTCATCCCAGGTAACATCCTGGTGAATCTCCTCTGCACCCCCTCCAGTACAACCACATCCTTCCTATAATGTAGCGACCAGAACTGCACACAGTACTCCAGCTGTGGCCTCACCAAGGTTCAATGCAACTCCAACATGACCTCCCTACTTTTGTAATCTATGCCTCAACTGATAAAGGCAAGTGTCCCATATGCCTTTTTCACCACCCCACTAACATGCCCCTCAGCCTTCAGAGATCTATGGACACACATGCCCAGGTCCCTTTGTTGCTCAGAACTTCCTAGTGTCATGCCGTTCATTGAATACTTCCTTGTCAAATTACTCCTTCCAAAGTGTATCACCTCACACTTTTCAGGGCTAAATTCCATCTGCCACTTATCTGCCCATTTGACCATCCCGTCTATATCTTCCTGTAGCCAAGACACTCAACCTCACTGTTAACACCCTACCAATCTTTGTGTCATCCGCAAACTTACTAAACCTACCCCCCACGTAGTCATCTATGTCGTTTATATAAATGACAAATAATAGGGGACCAAGCACAGATCCCTGTGGTACGCCACTGGACACTGGCTTCCAATCACTAAAGCAGCCTTCAGTCATCACCCTCTGCCTCCTACAACTAAGCCAATTTTGAAACCACCTTATCAAATTACCCTGTATCCCATGTGCATTTGCCTTCTTTATAAGTCCCTCATGTGAGGCCTTGTCAAAGGCTTTGCTGAAATCCATATAAACTACATCAACTGCACTACCCTCATCTACACAGCTGGTCACCTCCTCAAAATATTCAATCAAATTTGTTAGGCATGACCTCCCTCTGACAAAGCCATGCTGACTATCCCTGATCAAACCAAGTGGAAATAGATTCTCTCCTTCAGAATTTTCTCCAATAGTTTCCCTACCACTGACGTGAGACTCACTGGCCAGTAGTTCCCTGGCTTATCTCTACAACCCTTCTGAAATATTGGAACCACATTAGCTGTTCTCCAGTCCTCTGGCACCTCCCCCGTGGCCAGAGAGGAATTAAAAATTTGGGTCAGAGCACCTGCGATCTCCTCCCTTGCCTCCCTCAGTGGTCTGGGACACAAATCATCTGGACCTGGAGATTTGTCCACTTTTATGCCTGCCAACACCTCCAATACCTTGTCACTCCCTATATCAATTTGCTTATGAACCTCGTAGCCTCTCTCCCCAAGTGCGATACCTTCATCTTCATTCTCTTGGGTGAAGACGGATGTGAAGTATTCATTCAACACTCTAGCGATGTCCTCTGGCTCCACCCATAGATTGCCCCCTTGGTCCCTTATGGGCCCTACTCTTTCCCTGGTTATCCTCTTCCCATTGATACTTATAGAATATCTTAGGATTTTCTCTACTTTTACCAGCCAGAGCTTTCTCATATCCCTTCTTTGCTCACCTAATTGCTTTCTTAAGCTCCAACCTGCACTGTCTGTACTCCACTAATGCCTCTGCTGATTTGCTTCCCTTGTACCTGCTAAAAGCCTCCCTTTTCCTTCTCATCGTAACCTGAATACCTCTGGTCATCCATGGTTCTCTGGGCTTGTTACTCCTTCCTATCACCCTAGAGGGAACATGTTGAGCCTGTACCCTCCCCATTTCCTTTTTGAACACCCCCCGCTGTTCTTCTGTAGATTTCCCCACAAGTAACTGTTCCCAGTCTACCTTGGCCAGATCCTGCCTTATTTTACTAAAATCCACTCTCCCCCAATCCAAAACATTTTTTTGCAACTTGTCTATTTCTTTATCCATAACAAACTTAAACTGTACCATGTGCAGTCGCTATCGCTAAAATGCTCGCCCACCATCACCTCAGCCACCTGTCCGGCTTCATTCCCCAGAATTAGGTCCAGCAATGCACCGTCCCTTGTTTGACCCTCTACATATTGACCTAAAAATTTCTCCTGTACACATTTCAAGAAATCCACTCCATCCAAGCCCTTAACACTATGTCTATCCCAATTAATGTTGGGAAAGTTGAAATCACCTAATATAATTACCCTATTGTTATTGTTTGTACACACCTCCACAAATTGTGCACATATTTGCTCCTCAATTTCCTGCTGACTATCTGGGGGTCTATAATAAACACCTAATAATGTGGTTGCCCCTTTTTTTATTCCTAAGCTCTACCCACAAAGCTTCATTCAATGCCCCCTCCAAGATATCATCTCTCCTTACTGCAGTAACTGACTCCTTAACTAATAATGCAACGCCTCCTCCTCTTTTACCCCCTCCCCTGTCTCACCTGAAGATTCTATATCCCAGAATGTTGAGCTGCCAATCCTGCCCTTCCCTCAACCACGTCTCAGTGATTGATACTATATCACAATTCCACATGTCAATCCTCACCCTTAACTCATCCGTTTTACCTGTAATGCTCTTGGAATTAAAGTAGAGGCCATCCAGCCTTGCCTTACTCCCTTGAAGCTTAATGCAGCTGTACTCCCTCTGACTTGATAGTTTTACTGTATTATGATGTGTCCCTATTCTGCTCACATTCTGTGTTCCCTCCCCTGCTGAATTAGTTTAAACTCCTCCCAACAGCACTAGCAAACACGCCCGCAAGGATGTTAGTCCCACTCTGGTTCAGATGTAGACCGTCCTGCTTGTACAGGTCCCACCTTCCCCAGAAACAGTCCCAGTGATCCAGGAATCTAAAACCCTTCCTCCTGCACCAACTTTTAAGCCACGTATTCATCTGCGCTATTTTCCTATTTCTGAGCTCGCTAGCATGTGGCACTGGGAGTATTCCAGAGATTACAACTAGCTCCCTGAATTCTTGATGCAAGACCTCATCCCTCTTTCTACCTATGTCATTGGTACCAACATGTACCATGACTTCTACCTTATCACCTTCCCCCTTCAGGATGCCTTGCAGCCGTTCAGTGACATCCCGGACCCTGGCACCAGGGAGGCAACACACCATCCTGGAATCACGTTGATGGCCACAGTAGCACCCATCTGATCCCCTGACTATAGAATTCCCTCTTCCTCCCTTCCTCCCAGTAGGAACATTGTTAGATGCCAGTGCTGTAGCTGTACTGGAACAGCTTGGCACATCAAGTTCTGGAGCACAAGTCTTCAGTACAGCCAGAACATTGCTCTGTCTATCACATGCTGCTTATGCTGTTTGATATGCAAGTACTCCTGAGTTATAGTTTCACAAGTTTGACACCTCATTTTTAGGTATGCCTGGTGCTGTTCCTGGCATGCCCTCTTGCACTCTTCATTGAACCAGGGTTGATCTCCTGGCTCGGTGGTAATGGTAGAGTGGTAGATATGCCAGGCCATGAGGTTTCAGATTGTGGTTGAGTGCAATTCTAGGTCCTGCTGATGGCCCACAGCACCTCATGTTTGTTCAGTTTTGAGTTGCTAGATCTGTTCAAAATCTATCCCATTTAGCACAGCGGTAGTGCCATACAACACGATGGAGGGTGTCCTCAATGTGAAGACAGGGCTCCGTCTCCATAAGGACTGTGCGACGGTCACTCCTACTGATACTGTCATGGACAGATGCATCTGCTGCAGGCAGGTTGGTGAGGATCAGGTCAAGTATGTTATTCCCTCTTGTTGGTTCCCTCACCACCTGCCACAGACCCAGTCTAGCAACTATGTCATTTAGGACTCAGCCACCTTGGTCAGTAGTGGTGCTACCAAGCCACTTTTGGTGATGAACATTGAAGTCCCCTACCCAGAGTATATTCTGCGCCCTTGCCACCCTCAGTGCTTCCTCCAAGTGGTGTTCAACATGGAGGAGCACTGATTCAGCAACTGAGGGGGTCACTAGGTGGTAATGTCCATGTTTGACCTGATGCCAGGAGATCTCTTGGGGTCTGTAGTCGATGTTGAGGACTCCTAGCGCAACTCGCTCCCCACTGTATACCACTGTGCTGCCACCTCTGCTGGGTCTATCCTGCCGGTCGGACAGGATATACCTAGGGATGATGATGCTGATCTCTGGCACATTGTCTGTAAGGTATGATTCTGTGAGTATGACCATGTCAGACTGCTGCTTGACTAGACTGCGAGACAGCTTTCCCAGTTTTCGCACTAGCTCCCAGATGTTAGTAAGGAGGACTTTGCGGGGTCAACAGAGCTGAGTTTGCTGTTGTTGTTTCCGGTGCCTCGGTTGATGCCGGGTGGTCCGTCCAGTTTCATTCCTTTTTTGAGGCTTTATAGTGGTTTGATACAACTGTGTGATTTGCTAGGCCATTTCAGAGGGCATTTAAGAGTCAACCACATTGCTGTGGGTCTGGAGTCACATGTAGGCCAGACCAGGTAAGGATGGCAGATTTCCTTCCCTAAAAGACATTAGTGACCAGATGGGATTTTTACAGCAATCAACAATGGTTCATGGTCACCATTAGACTTTTAATTTAAATTCACCATCTGCCGGATTCAAACCCAGGCCCCCAGAGCATTACCCTAGGTTTCTGGGTTACTAGTCCAGTGGCAATACGTAACCACCTCCCCATCCTCTGTCCTTGGTACCTACTGAAGTCAACTTTACAGTCATTGCCTAGATAATTCAGCGCCATACTGGCCGTACTTTCACCACTATGGTTTTCGAATTCAAGGTCAGTCAGAAAGCGTTCAATGGGAAAACTATCATTGTGTGACACATATCTTACAATAACAGTTAGCTAATCTACATATGAAAGATTTGGCGTAGAGTCAACAGACAATCTGAAGTATCCTACTATTCTCAAATCATCCAAAATAGATCCTCTTACTTTTTCAGCCATAAACTGGATATGTTCATCTCATATTGTTGGCAGGTGACTTCCTGCCTGCCCCACCATGAGATTCACCAATCTCCTTCTGGATGCATAATTAATGAGCTGAACAGCCGACGTGTTCAGCCATCCCACTGCCCAGCAGAAATCATGCTGACTTCCCTGCTCGCCCCCAGACTTAGACTCCAAAATGGAAAATTCCGCCCAATGCCATGGGATGGGAATCAAAATTTGGAGATGGGGTGGTGGGGCAGAGGCTGAGACCACCTATGGCTGCCCATGGAAACAGTCCCCAACAACATAAGTAGGGATTGGGGTGAGGAAAAGCAGACAGGCAATGGGGGATCCAGAGCAGGGGAGTCCTAAACTATCCTTGCACTGCCAAATAGACCAGTCCTGTTCTTCATGGCCACAGGGGACCTTTTAAAATTAATAAAAAAGCCCTCATTACCTGGGCCTCCTGTTAGGATTCTGAGAGATGAAAGCTTTTACTGGTAAGTTTGAGAATGTACAGTCCTTAGCCAGGCTCATGGTAAAATCGGCTTGTTCGACCCAATTTTGTCACAATTTTGCCAATGACGTTAGGATCCTGGTCCTATTGGACAGGTGGCCTCTTCATGCCTAAATTCAGTGAAGTTAAAATGGTGGAGGCAGAATTGCAGCACAACCCGTCACACCATCTTAACTGTATCTGAGCCCCAAATACAAAATTCAAATATTACATGGATGATTGTAATGTGTCCAGGGAGTATCCACCCGCTTGTGGATGGTTTCATATAAATGAAGCCAAAATAACAGAGTGCGCTGTTTATCATCATTTGCACTGCTCCTATTGTTCAGCCATTTAAACTGGACAATTAGAGCTGCCAGGGACTGATTACTATACCGATTCTTTATTCTGAGAAAACATTCTTCTTTCCCTTGCTTCGCTGAGAAGAATCTTGATGCATCTAAGGATTGGATTGCTCTGTGCTTACTCCATTCTTCCCAGAAGTTCATTGTTTCCAAACATTCAGAAGTCACAATGCTTGTCCCTTTAAGCTGTTGCCGAACTTTAAATCATGAGGCAGCATGTGGTTAACTTCTCACCAATAGTCAAAGTCCCAGTTTCTGCACTTCAGGAAGTTGCTACAATATTAAAATTAGGCTGAAGATGGAAACATATATGCTGCCAGTGGACTCCTTGTCGTACATATCCAATCGGAAAATCTAGATTTATCCATCTAAAAACAAACTGCACAAACCTGAAGCTCCTCTTGCTCTTCAAGCTTTTTTTTTGTGTTAAAAGCATGGGTGGCCCTCTTTCCTTCACCCAGTCCCATTGTACCATCCTCATTGACTTTCCTATCCCTCAATTTATTTAATTTAATTCCCCTGAATTTAAAATGTAAATTCCTTTTTGGCCTCACCACACTATCTCTGAAACTTTTCTCTTGCCTCTTATTTACCTCCCATTTCTGTCAGTTCTCTGGCTTTAACCTTCAGGACTTCTCCACTCCTGTTTCACTTCTGCTGGCAGAGGCGCTGGTTGGTCTTATACTTTGAAAGGCCCTCCCCAAGCCTTTTTGCCAGTCTACCTCTCTCTCCACCTTTCAAAGCCTCACAAAGCACAGCACTTCAAACTCAGTGCCATCAATATAAGATAGTCACCAAGAAATCCAATAGAATTCAGAAGAAACTTCTTCACCCAAAGGGTGCTAAGAATGTAGAACTTGTTACCACAGCAAATGGTTGAAGCAAATAGAACAGGTGTATTTAAGGGAAAACAAGGATGATGTTTAAAGAGGGAAGGTAATAGATGATTATGATGGTAGATTTAGATGAGAAAAGATGGGAACAGGCTTAAGTGGTGGAGCATAAACACCGGTTGGACTAAATGGCCTGCTTCTGTGTCATATATCCTATGTAACCTTGTGCAATCCTGTGTAAACCTTTGATCATCTCCCCTAACCATCCCTCAAAATGCTTTGCACCCACCCTTTCTACTTTATAAATTACCTTGGGATATTTTTCAACATTAGAAGTGTATTTAATATATTTAATGGAATTTATTGTTGATGGCATCTCAATTACAATCTATCTACTTTTGACAAGGTAGTTCCTTTAATAGCTTCCAGTTAGTTAACAAATGTTGCTGTTCTGTTTACTTTAAGATTTAATAATCTGAATACCTCACAAGTGTCATTATTATTGTCCATTCTGTGATATACAGGTAGTATAACATTATTATTTCATTTTTGGATGTTCTTCCCCCTAAACTTTTAAACCCAAAATAAAAGGGACCATCAGGAAGTTTAGAATACACACAGAAAGTTCTGGAAGTCTACTGAGATTTAGTAGAGTCCACGCAAAAATAAAAGACCGTGCTATGAATTGTGCTCACTGTGACCAGAATTAAATGCATGTATCTATCGTCAGACCTCTAGTAATTGAAATCTTAATACAGTGATCATGAGAACCAAGTATTCTCAAATGAAAATGAAGGAGCAGTCCTTTATTCCCAATTTTAAAACAAACCCTTCCTAAAATGCTTTTAAGTTTTGGCATGGCATTTTCCAGTGATTGAAGGTATGAGCAATTTATGTTTGACCACATGTCTTTCATTAAAATTTGCTACTTAATAATAAGAAATGACAACATTTAGATTCCATGGGTGGAATCATCTCCTCCCACCCTATGTACCATAGCAGGTCTAGAAAGTCGGAGTGACTCCCGCTGCTGAACAAGGCGGGCTGTTATCCGCAATCGTGCACTCCAAGCCTCATTAGCTATACATGTTTGTGATTCGCTTCGAGTCTCATGGCGGGGTGGGAAGGAAGTTGGTTGTCCTGCCGTCATGTCCACCCCCCACATTTATAAGGCACCCTGACAGGCCTCATTAACGGCACAAGGACCCTGAAGAAGGATGAGCAGGAGAAGGCAAGGAGCTGTGGCTCTCCACTTCAGCGGTGCATCCCTGGAGCATCACCTGAGGCTGTGCAAGAAAGGGATGCCCAGGATGCCCACCCGACTGACCACACCAGCCTGGGAGGTTGTCACCAGGGCGGTCAGTGCCATGGGGCCCAGAGGAGGACTGCCCTGCCGTGCAGGAAATGGATGAATGATCTTATCTGCGCCGCTAGGGTAAGTGAACCTTCTGCTCTCCCAACTCACATCGCCACTCATTTTGTATTTCTGTCATGGGATGTGGGTGTCAAGGCCAGCATTTCTGTTGCCCATCCCTAAATGCCCTTGAGAAGGTGGTGGGCTGCTGCCTTAATTAACCCCTGCAGCCCTTGTGCTGTGCTGTAAGCGAAGCAATGGCAGGATTCTGACCCAGTCACAGTGAAGGCACAGCCATGGGGTGGAGAAGTGGGGGGGGAGCTTGCAGGGGCTGCTGTTCGCATGCGTCTGCTGCCCTTGTGCTTCTAGCTGGTGGAGCTTGTGGGGTTGGAGGGTGCTGTTGAAGAAGCCTTGATGACTTGCTGCAGTGCATCTTGTACATGGTACACACTGCTGCCACTCTGCCTTGGTGGTGGAGGGAGTGAGTGTTGAGGGTGGTAGATGGTGTGTTATCAAACAGCTGCTTTGACTTGGATGGTGTCAAGCTTCTTGAGTGTTGTTGGCGCTGCACTCATCCAGATAAGTGCAGAGTATTCCACCACACTCCTGACTTGTGCCATGCACGTGGCGGTCAAGTTTTGAGGAGTCACGAGGTCAGTTATTAGCCACAGAATTTGAAGCCTGAGACCTGCCCTTTCATAAAGACATATAGATGGATTGCTCACAATCCATCTATATG